>NC_083834.1:6806033-7128506 GCF_015708825.2 Lethenteron reissneri
AACCCGGAGGACCTGGAGAAGGGAGAGAGACCGCAAACTCCAAATCTACCAGCAGGCGTCAGCGTCGGGATCGAAGCCACGACCTCCTGTATACCAGGCGAGGTAGTTAACATCTCCTCGCCACCGTGATGATGAGAGAGAAAGACACGCAAATTCCAATCTACAGCAGCAGGCTTCAGGGTCGGGATCGAAGCCACAACTTCCTGTGTATCAGGCGAGGTAGTTAACATCTCCTAGCCACCGTGATGATGATGAGAGAGAGAGACACGCAAACTCCAAATCTACAGCAGCAAGAGACAGGTCGGGATCGAACCCACGACCTCCTTGTACCAGGCAGTAGTCAACATCTCCTAGCCCCGTGATGATGATGAAGAGAGAGACACGCAAACTCCAATATATAGCAGCAGGCGTCAGGGTCGGAATCGAACGCACGACTCTTTCATACCAGGCGAGGTAGTGAACATCTCCTAGCTACCGTGTGAGAGAGATGCAAACTCCAAATATACAGCAGGCGTCAGGGTCGGGATCGAAGCCACGGCCTCCTGTGTACCAGGCGAGGTAGTCAACATCTCCTAGCCACCGTGGCACCCGTCAGGGTGGGAGTGCTTTGTCGCTCTCACGACCACCCTTCACCACCCCGCATTGACCGAGCGTGCTAAATGTGCGGTCTAACAACCCCACCCGAAAACTGATGCATCGGGAGGAGGTCTTCATCCAGCATGGATTGACAGCGCTGAAGTTTCACCCTCGCAGCAGTAGCAGCAGCGGCAGTAGCAGCAGTAGCAGCACCAGCAGTAGAAGCAGCAGCAACAACAGCAGTAGCAGCAGCAGCGACAGCAGTAGCAGCAGCAGCGGTAGCAGCAGCAGCGGCAGCGGCAGTAGCAGCAGCGGCAGCAGCAGCAGTAGCAGCAGTAGTAGCAGCAACCAGCAGCAGTAGCAGCAGCAGTAGCAGCAGCAGCGCGGCGGCAGCGGCAGCAGCGGCAGCGGCAGCAGCAGCAGCAGCAGTAGCAGCGGCAGCGCAGCAGCACAGCAGCAGAGCAGCAGCAGTAGTAGCAGCAGCAGTAGCAGCGGCAGCAGCAGCGGCAGCAGCAGCAGCAGTAGCAGCGGCAGCAGCAGCGGCAGCAGCAGCAGTAGTAGCAGCAGCAGTAGCAGCGGCAGCGCCAGCAGCAGCAGCAGTAGCAGCGGCAGCAGCAGCGGCAGCAGCAGCAGTAGTAGCAGCAGCAGTAGCAGCGCAGCAGCAGCGGCAGCAGCAGCAGCAGTAGCAGCGGCAGCACAGCGGCAGCAGCAGCAGTAGTAGCAGCAGCAGTAGCAGCGGCAGCGGCAGCAGCAGCAGCAGTAGCAGCGGCAGCAGCAGCGGCAGCAGCAGCAGTAGTAGCAGCAGCAGTAGCAGCGGCAGCAGCAGCGGCGGCGGCGGCAGCGGCGGCGGCAGCAGCGGTAGCAGCGGCAGCAGCAGCAGTAGTAGCAGCAGCAGTAGCAGCGGCAGCAACACCAGCAGCAGCATAGCAGCAGCAGCAGTAGCAGCAGCACGGCAGCAAACCAGCAGTAGCAGTAGCAGCAGCAGTAGTAGCAGCAGCGCAGTAGCAGCAGCAGTAGCAGCAGTGGCAGCAGCAGCAGCGGCAGCAGTGGCAGCAACACCAGCAGCAACAGTAACAGCAGCAACAGTAGCAACACCAGCGGCAGCAGCGGCAGCAACACGCAGCAGCAACAGTAGCAGCCGCACAGTAGCAGCAACACCAGCGGCAGCAGCGGCAGCAACACCAGCAGCAACAGTACAGCAGCACCCAGCCAGCAGCAACAGTAGCAGCAGCAGCAGCACACCAGCGGCAGCAGCAGCAGCAGCGGCAGCAGCAGCAGTAGCAGCAGCTTCCGCGGCCGTCTGGAACGTTCTTCCATTCCGATATTAGGAAGCCACTCGGAGCTGTGCGCTTTGAAGTCATCGTCTGGATTGTCAAACTAATTCCTTACAACTGCTGCTTGTTGTTGTTGGTTTAGTTTGATGTCCTTCTCCCCCCACCCCGCACCTCCGATTAGCGCGGCTGAAAGAAGTTCAACATACACACACAGGGGACACACACGTATTGTGCGTGCCTTTCCTGGATAAATACGCAATTGTAATTGTTATCATTATGATGAAATCTTTTTTGAGTGACTGCCAGCACGTTGCGTTGGTGCAGTAGGTGCGTGTGTGTTGAACTTCTTTCGCACCGTACGTCGCCAACCGTGCGAATCACGCGCGGAATTTCGCTACCGACATTACAATTCATACTTGAATTTTGTATTTGTGTTATTTTTCTTCCTATTATTATTATTCTTTCTCCTCTTTTTCTTCCTCCTCTTCCCCCCCCCCCCCCCCCCCCCCCCCACTTTGGTAAACTTCGCAAGCTGCGACCGCTGCCAGCGCACGAAACCATCCCCGGCTCAAATTCACGGCCTCTGATTTAAAGCTTTCGTGACTGCAGGGATTCATCTTCTTGATTCTTTCGGTAAAGTCACGTTGAAGGGAAATAATAAAATAAGTAAAATAAAACACAATAAAATTATTCTCACGACGTTTCGGCCACAACGCAAGCAGCCGTCCCCGGTGAAAACCAAGTCCGTCGAGTTGTGGCCGAAACGTCGTGAGAATATTTTTATTATGTTTTATTTTTATTATTTTATTATTTCCCTTCTACGTGACTTTACCGAAAGAACCAAGAAGATTCACGGCCTCTGTCAGCCCCTGGAGCTGACGGCACCACGAGACTGGGGGGGGCAGGGGGGGGGGGGTCGGTTTGTTTTACTGCTCCGAGTTGCGGATCTCGGAGGGCCCCCCCCCCTACCCCCGTAAATTATTTATCCCTGCCGAGAAGATGGCGTGCACGGTACTTTGCGTTGTTTACTGCCTTGCCTCGAGCCAGGGGGGGGGGGCAGGGGGGGCCTTCCCTGCCTCCCTCGAAGTCAGTGTCCTAGTCAGTGTGTCACAGTCAGAGTGTCACAGTCAGAATGTCACAGTCAGAGTGTCACAGTCAGTGTCACAGTGAGTGTGTCACAGTCAGAGTGTCACAGTCAGAGTGTCACAGTCAGAGTGTAGTCAGAGTGTCACAGTCAGTGTGTCACAGTCAGAGTGTAGTCAGAGTGTCCTAGTCAGAGTGTAGTCAGAGTGTCACAGTCAGAGTGTCACAGTCAGAGTGTCACAGTCAGTGTGT
Source organism: Lethenteron reissneri (assembly GCF_015708825.2). Lineage (NCBI taxonomy): Eukaryota > Metazoa > Chordata > Hyperoartia > Petromyzontiformes > Petromyzontidae > Lethenteron > Lethenteron reissneri. The sequence continues at coordinate 6,809,219 of NC_083834.1, forward strand.
TACAGTCAGAGTGTCACAGTCAGTGTGTCACAGTCAGTGTTTCACAGTCAGAGTGTCACAGTCAGAGTGTCACAGTCAGGGTGTCACAGTCAGAGTGTCACAGTCAGTGTGTCACAGTCAGAGTGTCACAGTCAGAGTGTCCTAGTCAGTGTGTCACAGTCAGAGTGTCACAGTCAGGGTGTCACAGTCAGAGTGTCCTATTCAGAGTGTCCTAGTCATGTCACAGTCAGAGTGTCACAGTCAGAGTGTCACAGTGAGTGTGTCACAGTCAGAGTGTCACAGTCAGAGTGTCACAGTCAGAGTGTAGTCAGAGTGTCACAGTCAGAGTGTCACAGTCAGTGTGTCACAGTCAGAGTGTCACAGTCAGTGTGTCACAATCAGTGTTTCACAGTCAGAGTGTCACAGTCAGAGTGTCACAGTCAGGGTGTCACAGTCAGTGTGTCACAGTCAGAGTGTCACAGTCAGAGTGTCACAGTCAGAGTTTCCTAGTCAGTGTGTCACAGTCAGAGTGTCACAGTCAGGGTGTCACAGTCAGAGTATCACAGTCAGTGTGTCCTAGTCTGAGTGTCCTAGTCAGTGTGTCACAGTCAGAGTGTCCTAGTCAGTGTGTCACAGTCAGTGTATCACAGTCAGTGTGTCACAGTCAGAGTGTCACAGTGAGTGTGTCACAGTCAGAGTGTCACAGTCAGAGTGTCACAGTCAGAGTGTAGTCAGAGTGTCACAGTCAGAGTGTCACAGTCAGAGTGTCACAGTCAGTGTGTCACAGTCAGAGTGTCACAGTCAGTGTGTCACAGTCAGTGTTTCACAGTCAGAGTGTCACAGTCAGAGTGTCACAGTCAGTGTGTCACAGTCAGAGTGTCACAGTCAGAGTGTCACAGTCAGAGTGTCCTAGTCAGTGTGTCACAGTCAGAGTGTCACAGTCAGGGTGTCACAGTCAGAGTATCACAGTCAGTGTGTCCTAGTCAGAGTGTCCTAGTCAGTGTGTCACAGTCAGAGTGTCCTAGTCAGTGTGTCACAGTCAGTGTGTCACAGTCAGAGTGTCACAGTCAGTGTGTAGTCAGAGTGTAGTCAGAGTGTCCTAGTCAGTGTGTCACAGTCAGAGTGTCCTAGTCAGAGTGTCACAGTCAGAGTGTAGTCAGAGTGTAGTCAGAGTGTCCTAGTCAGAGTGTCACAGTCAGAGTGTCACAGTCAGAGTGTAGTCAGAGTGTCACAGTCAGAGTGTCACAGTCAGTGTGTCACAGTCAGAGTGTCCTAGTCAGAGTGTAGTCAGAGTGTTGTCAGAGTGTAGTCAGAGTGTCACAGTCAGTGTGTAGTCAGAGTGTCACAGTCAGAGTGTCACAGTCAGTGTGTAGTCAGAGTGTAGTCAGAGTGTCCTAGTCAGTGTGTCACAGTCAGTGTGTCCACAGGAGCTGTCTAAACAAAACCCAGAGGCACCGACCCATAAACCCCACCACGTGGTAGGAGGGGGGAGGTGGGGGGGGGGCGCGGTGGGAATTGTGGGAGATTTTGTGGGTGCGCGCTAGGGGGGGGGGGGCGGTGGGGGGTCGGGGGGGTCCCCTAATCGACCAGGATGTGAATCAATCCCCGCCGAGTCGATTGGCCGCGTGCCCCCCTTGTTGACAACGTGGGGGGGTGGGGGGGAGGACAATCCATTGGTTTTGTTTCTTTGTCCTCTTGAGACACAACAAACGGGTTAATGAATGAGGCGTCGCGGTTGGCGGCTGTGAGGGTTTTATTTTGGGGGGGGCGGCAGGGGGGGAGTTGTGTTTATTCAATATCTTGGCCCTGGAGGCGGAGCGAAACCGGGGCAGTTTTAATTAATTTCCCGTAAATCTCTCGGCTGTAATTCAGCCCCCCCCTCTCTCTCTCTCACCCCCCCAAACCCCCCCCCCCCCCACCCTCCACACCCCCAAAAACAGTGTGAAGTGTGCTCAGCTGAGGCCGTCAGCCAGGAAGGGAGAGAGAGAGCGAGAGAGACGCTGATTTAGTCAATGCAGTCAATACAGTCAATGCTCACAGTTGACAATTTTGTGCGGGGGGTGTGGGTTTGTGGGGGTGTGGGTGGGTGTGGGTGGGTGGGGTGGTGGGGGTGGGTGCAGGTGTGTGTGGGTGGAGGTGTGTGTGGGTTGGGGTGTGGTAGGGTGTTGGTGTGGATGGGGGTGTGTGGGGGTGTGTGGGTGGTGGTGGGTGTGTGGGGTGGTGGGGGTGTGGGTGGTTGGGGTGTGGTGGGTGGTGTGTGGGTTGGGGTGTGGGTGGTGTGTGGGTTGGTGGGGTGTGTGTGGGTGTGTTGGGGTGTGGGTGTGTGTGGGTGGGGTTTGGGTGGGTTGGGGTGGGTGGGTGTGTGGGTGGGGGTGGTGTGTGGGTGGGGTGGTGTTGGTGGGGGTGTGGGTGTGTGTGGGTGTGTGGGTTGGGTGTGGGTGGGTGTGTGGGTGGTGTGTGGGTGGGGGGTGTGTGGGTGGATGGGGGTGGTGCAGGTGTGTTTGGGTGGGGGGTGTGGGGGTGGGGGTGTGTGGGTGGGGGGTGTGTGGGTGGGGGTGTGTGGGTGGGGGTGTGTGGGTGGGGGGTGTGTGGGTGGGGGTGTGTGGGTGGGTGTGTGTGGTGGGGTGTGTTGGTGGGGGTGTGGTCTGTGTGGGTGTGTGTGGGTTGGGGTGTGCGTGGGTGTGTGGGTGGGTGTGTTTGGGTGGGGGTGTGTGGGTGGGGGGTGTGTGGGTGGGGGGTGTGTTGGGGTGGTAAGGGGGGGGAGGAAACGGAAACGAAACTTGAGCAGCGGAATTGTTGGCGGATCGCTGCAAAGAGAGAGAGAGATCGTCAATTTGGTGCTTGCTCTGTTCGCATGGGGGGAGGAGGAGGAGGAGTGGTGATGGATGATGAAGACGATGAAGTCTGCGGTGATGGTGGTGGTGTCGTAGTCATGGTAATAATAGCGGGGAGCGGTGGTGCAGCGGTTAGCGCTACGCTGCGCTACGAACCCGGCGACCCGAGTTCTATTCCCGCTCACGGCCAACACCGATGACGATTATCTGAACCGGTCCTGGGCCTCCCCTAGGTCAACTCAGCCTCAAATGAGTACCTGGTGCGGTGTGTAAACATCGCCACTGGGGAGACAAAGCCGGCCGGGCGTGGTGCTGGCCACCCACCCCCTCGTGTGCCGTGCTGGCCTTCATAGGTGCTCGCTAACAGCACTTGCCCCAATAGTCTGTTAAGGCTATACGGGGGATCTTTGTCTTTGGTGGTGGTGGTGGTCTGAGATCTCCGTACCAACCGAGCTCAACCATCTACATTTAGAAACATTATTTTAGATCACTCAGATTATTAAATATCCACATGATAAGCCACTTCGCTGCGATATCGTGAGTGACCACGGTCGCTTCTGGCTAATAACTCAGTGGGCTCTACCTTGTAAGATAGAACATAGTTTAGTTGTGTTTGTATATATATTTGTTTCAAAGTGATTTGTTGAACTTTGCTACACTTTGCACTGCTGTGGTATTGTTGTACTGTTTGCTGTTGTAGCGTTCTGACCCCGTGCCAACAAAAACTGGACATCTGTGAAGCAAAGAGCTTCATAGCTCATCGGATTCCTCCTGCGGTCCTCAATAAATATCCTGACGATTTCGATTTAAAGCTTTCGTGACTGCAGGGATTCGTCTTCTTGGTTCTTTCGGTAAAGTCACGTAGAATGGAAATAATAAAATAATAATAAGTAAAACTTTATAAAATAATTCTCACGACGTTTCGGCCACAACGCAAGCAGCCGTCCTCAGGTGAAGAACAGGTCTGTCGAATAAAACAGAGTCTGACTCTGTCTGAAGAACAGGTCTGTCGATAAGACAGACCTGTTCTTCACCTGAGGACGGCTGCTTGCGTTTTGGCCGAAACGTCGTGAGAATTATTTTATTATGTTTATTTTTATAATTTTATTATTTCCATTCTACGTGACTTTACCGAAAGAACCAAGAAGATGAATCCTGACGATTCTCATTGCAGGCGCTGCCCTCGAGGTGCCTCAAGAGATGAAACTTTTAACATCGGCGGCGAGACGCGGTTAAAAAAAATGTTTTATCTCTGCAACAATGCAAAACAAACAAATTGCGCACACAACCCGGGAGGCTACGGTGGCAATCTTTAAAGAGACAGCGAGAGAGTGGCCCTAGAGGGGAAACGTCCGGCCAACAGCCTGGGCATCTTCCGCGCTCTGGTCGGAGCCCCCAGGGTGTGTGGGCTGGAGTTCTGCCATGCGGCGCGGCTGACCCACGCCGTGCCGGCCTTCAAGGAGCAGTGGGCGATGGAGGAGGCCGTGTGCTCGGTGGCAGATGACGGGGAGCTCTGCATGCTGATATGAGCTACCCGTCGGAGGCCGTCGGACTGCGAGAAGGGCTACGTGCAGATGCAGCGCTTGTCGTAATAAAATAGTTTTTTTTATCTTACATAGAAAACAGGGGGAACATAGACATAGGGTAGAGAGAGAGGGGTGGGGGGTAGAGAGGGGGGGTAGAGAGGGGGGGTAGAGAGAGGGGGGGTAGAGAGAGGGGGGTAGAGAGAGGGGGGTAGAGAGAGAGGGGGGTAGAGAGAGAGGGGGGTAGAGAGAGGGGGTAGAAAGAGGGGGAAGGGGTAAGGAGAGCAGAGCTTGAAATTTATTGTGAAATATTTCATTTAAAAGGGTGTTTACATAAAGCAAAGCATTAAAAAACACACAAAAAACTAAATGATGAACGAAGCAAAGTGCCGACTACACCGAGCATCTTCTTGTTTCCACTGCTCGTAAAAAAACAGAGAGAGAAGGGAGATAGAAGGGAGAGAGAGAGAGAGAAAAATGGAGAGGGCGTGACGCAAATGAATCAAATAGCGAACGGAGATTTGGCACGCGGGTCTGGCCACTTTTACAATCTTCTATCTCCCAAATTGGGCACGGGGAAGGCGGCGATGGCGCGGCCTCGGGGTGAGTGATCGCACGCGACTCCGCGACTCCCAGAGTCCGACAAAATCCACGCAAGGCGAGGAATCGCAGCCACGATGCAGCGATTTTTATTTGGACATCTGTAGTAGAAAAAATAAAAAAACGATAAATATTCCACCATTGGAACCTCATTTGCCAGTAGCAACATATGATAATTGTTTTTTACCCTTTTATCTGGCAACAAAACTGACACATTTTGTTTTACGAGGAGTCATGTTTGCATTGACCACAATACCTGCAGCCTTTTGGCGTCATCTGGTCCAACCCATGTGAGACTAGGCTCTAAGGAAAGCTGTCTTGGGTGTGGACCAATCAACTTCAAGGACAGTGCATACATTATCAGAGTTATGTTTTTGTTTGCATTCCGACTGCAGGTATTGTGGTCTAAGCAAACATGACTCCTCGTAAAAAAGGTGTCAGTTTTGTTGCCAGATAGAAGGGTAAAAAAACAATTATTACGATAAATATTATTGGTTCTTTCGGTAAAGTGTGAGTTGTTTCCATTTATTATTTTAAATTTTTTTTTTTTTTTTTTATTTTAATTATTTTTATTTTACATCTTTATTTAATAAATGTATTTATGAAAATGCTTTTTTCTATCTACGTGACTTTACCGAAAGAACCAAAAATATGATTTTCTTGCTCTCACGAAAGTTTTAAGCCCAAAAAATAAAACACAATAAACTAAAGCGCTTCACAGCTCATCGGATTCCTCCTCCGGCAGTCTAAATCCAGATTCCGATCGTGAGTAGCTCGTGACAGAGCCATTATGAACCATACTTTTAGTTCTTTCGGTAAAGTCACGTAGGTAAAAAATGAAATTAAAATTAATAAAAAATAATAAAATCACGACGTTTTGGAGGCAACACAAGTCTCCGTCATCAGGTGGGATACAGCAAATCTGGTTGTGACGGTCCCACCTGATGATGGAGACTTGTGTTGCCTCCGAAACGTCGTGATTTTATTATTTTTCTCAATTTTAATTTCATTTTTTACCTACGTGACTTTACCGAAAGAACTACGAGTATGAATCCTTGCAGTCACGAAAGCTTCAAATCTAGAACCATTATGAACCCCCCGAGAGGGAGCTAGAGAGAGAGAGACCCTGCCACAAGATTCGAAAACCAAAATATCTGTGGTTCTGGCTCATTATCTCTGACATGGCCATTATGAATCCCCCGAGAGAGACAGAGGGCGAGAGAGCGATAGAGAGACGCAGAGAGAGATAATCCCATAGCTGACGCTCAAGCCCAATACCCCCCGCAATTGTTGACTCTGCGTTGCTGACACGGCCATCGCGAACCTCCCTGAGAGAGAACAAGTAAACCCGTAAAAACAAAGTTTTTCACTATAAATCCTTTATATGCGTGGCGGCTAGAGTCCTCTCGTCCTCTGGCTTGAGATGGCTGCCACCTATGGGTCAGATGATTGTCAGCCAGTATTAAGCAATTGGTAATTAAATATTTAATTTTTTTCCCTAAACAGTGTAAAATTTTGGGAATTTTTTTTTCACGAACATTAATTGTCTCGCACAACGAGTCTGTGTGGAAAATGTCAGCTCGATTGGATCACGGGAAGTGGGTTAAAAAACGACCGAAAGATTTGCACTGTCGTAAGCAAGCAAGCAAGCAAGTGAACTTAATATAAAGGATTTAACAAGTAAACCCGTAAAAACAAAGTTTTTCACTATAAATCCTTTATATGCGTGGCGGCTAGAGTCTTCTCGTCCTCTGGATTGAGATGGCTGCCACCTATGGGTCAGATGATTGTCTGCCAGTATTAAGCAATTGGTAATTAAATATTTAATTTGTTTTCCCTAAACAGTATAACATTTTGGGAATGTTTTTTTCACGAACATTAATTGTCTCGCACAACGAGTCTGTGTGCAAAATGTCAGCTCGATTGGATCACGGGAAGTGGGTTAAAAAACGACCGAAAGATTTGCACGGTCGTAAGCAAGCAAGCAAGCACGCAAGCAAGCGAACTTAATATAAAGGATTTAAAAACACGCGCTTCTGTGATGCCGGGTTTGGCACGTCCACCATGCAACGAGCTGCATGCAACGTCGAACTTTCTTTCGCACTGTACGTGGCAAAGGAAAGGACAACCAACTCTATAGGAGACACCCCAGACGCGGGGCTTGAGCTCGGAGGGTCGAAACATCGTCGCAAAAGTAATTGCTGGCATGGCCATCGTGAACCTCTTGTGAGAAATGCTCCCCGGACAGAGAGTTCCAACTCGAAAGTTGAGCATTGCCCGATCGTTTTGCTTGCGACACGGCCATCATCATGAACCACACACACAGAGAGAGAGAGAGACAGAGTGAGATATCTAACCCAAGAACTCCAACCCATGATGATGCTGTCATTGACACGGCCATCATCATGAACCACACAGAGAGAGAGAGAGAGACAGAGTGAGATATCTAACCCAAGAACTCCAACCCATGATGATGCTGTCATTGACACGGCCATCATCATGAACCACACAGAAAGAGAGAGAGAGTGAGATATCTAACCCAAGAACTCCAACCCATGATGATGCTGTCATTGACACGGCCATCATCATGAACCACACAGAGAGAGAGAGTGAGATATCTAACCCACGAACTCCAACCCATGATGATGCTGTCATTGACACGGCCATCATCATGAACCACACACACACAGAGAGACAAAGTGAGATATCTAACCCACGAACTCAAAACGCAGATACCGGCTAAGTTTACGCGACACGACCATTGTGAACCCCCTACTCCCACCCCCTCCCCTGCTTACCACCCCCACCCCGTGAACCAGCCCCCCACAACCACCCAATCCATCTCCCCCCCCCCCAACTCTCTCCCTGCCGCTGTAATGAAGCGATATTTCAGAGCTGGGGAGTGCACAGGATTGGGGAGGTCACGTAACAGATGTGCTGCATCGACAGAATGTCCACGTGCGTCGATACTCAGCACTTTCTGGATGGTTCCTGTCCACCCACACACACACGCACGCGCGCGCGTCTATATACACGCACAAATACAAAGACAAAGACCGTGTAGCCTCAGCAGACTGTTGGGGCAAGTGCTGTTAGCGAGCAGCACCTGTGAAGGCCGGCACGGTTCACGAGGCGGTGGGTGGCCAGCACCACGCCCGGCCGCCTTTGTCTCCCCAGTAGCGATGTTCACACACCACACCAGGTACTCATCTGAGGCTGAGCCGACGTAGGGGAGGCCCGGGACCGGTTCAGATAATCGTCACCGGTGTTGGCCGTGAGCGGGGAATCAAACCCGGGTCGCCAGGTTCGTAGTGCAGCGTAGCGCTAACCACTGCACCACCACTACCCCCCCCCCCCCCCCCGCATCTCTCCCCCTCCCCACATCTCCCCCCACATCTCCCCCCACATCTCCCCCCCCACATCTCCCCTCCACACCCCCCCCCCACATCTCTCCCCCTATCTCCCCACCCCCCCACATCTCCCCCCACACCCTCCCCCCACATCTCCCCTCCACATCTCCACCCCCACACCCTCCCCCCACATCTCCCCCCACATCCCCCCCCACATCTCCCCCCCCACACCCTCCCCCCCACATATCTCCGCCCATCTCTCCAACCCCCACATCTCCCTCCCACATCTCCCCCCACATCTCCCCCACATCTCCACCCACATCTCCCCTTCACACCCCCTCCCCCCACATCTCCCCCCACATCTCCCCTCCACACCCCCTCCCCCCACATCTCCCCCCACATCTCCCCTCCACACCCCCTCCCCCCACATCTCCCCCCACATCTCCCCTCCCCCACATCCCCTCCCCCCCCCGCATCTCCCCCCCCCCCCACCCATGATCCCTGGCGCAGTCGCACCGCCTGCACCCGCCACAGCAACGCCGTTTGGTGAGCTCACCGAACGGGTGAAACGCGAATTTTGACCTCTGAATTGTTTTCGAGGGTTTTTATTTCTTTATTTTGTCACCATCGTCGGCCTGAAGGAATACGGGGAATCTGGTTATCTGGAGAACTTTAACAATGATGGGTTTTGTGTTGTTTATCAGCCCAAAAAAATATATATTATAAAAAAAAGCTTCCACAGAAGCCGTGAAAGGTTAGCGAAGGTCTTTTACTCGTGAAGGCTCCGAAGAAAATTGTCATCTTATCGGCTGTCAGCAGATGCCAGAGACGTCACGGATTTCACGAGCGTCACCGCCAACGACGATGTTATCATCATCATCGCCATCATCATCGCTATCATCATCATCGCCATCATCATTGCCATCATCATCGCCGTCATCATCATCATCGCCATCATCATCGCCCTCATCATCATCATCGCCATCATCGCCGTCATCATCGCCATCATCGTCATCATCGCCGTCATCATCATCATCGCCATCATCATTGCCATCACCATCGCCATCATCATCATCGCCATCATCATCGCCAAAATCATCGCCGTCATCATCATCGCCATCATCATCATCATCGCCGTCATCATCATCATCGCCATCATCATCATCGCCATCATCATCATCGTCATCATCATCATCGCCATCATCATCGCCATCACCATCGCCATCATCATCATCGCCATCATCATCGCCAAAATCATCGCCGTCATCATCATCGCCATCATCATCATCATCGCCGTCATCATCATCATCGCCATCATCATCGCCGTCATAATCGCCATCATCATCATCGCCATCATCATCATCGCCGTCATCATCATCATCGCCATCATCATCATTGCCATCATCATCATCGCCATCATCATCGCCGTCATCATCGCCATCGCCACCATCATCATCATCGCCATCATCATCGCCGTCATCATCATCATCGCCAGCATCATCATCGCCGTCATCATCGCCATCATCATCATCGTCATCATCATCGCCATCATCATCGCCATCATCATCATCGCCATATTCAGTGGCATCGTCGTCATCGCTTTCATCACGCTCATCATCATCATCGCCATCATCATCGTCGCCATCATCATCGCCGCCATCATCATCATCGCCGTCATCATCATCATCGCCATCATCATCGCCATCATCATCATCGCCATATTCAGTGGCATCGTCGTCATCACGCTCATCATCATCACTACCGCCATCATCATTTCTACCATCATTGTAACAGCTTTTAAATTATATTTCTATGTTCGCCATCTTCACCATCGTCACTTGTATTACTATCATCATCAGCACCATCATAACTGCCAAAATCATTGTTTTAAATTATCTTGTAATGTTCGGCTACGTACGGTGCGACAGAAGTTCAACATGAATACACCATCATCATCATCACGTTCATTATTCTCATCATCATCACCACCACCATCATAACTGCCATCATCATCATGATGCGTGCAAATGTTATTCAATAGTGTTGAAAAATAAATTGAACATTATATCGATTTACCAAGAAAAAAACATTCGTGTCATTTAACTTCAGACCTTTGATTTACTGTCGTTGATCTAACCTTTACCTGACCTTAAAAGATCTTAGTCTCTTACAAGAAATACGTAGCGGTATCGATTCGCAGAAGATCAGCTATTATTGGGTTTGGTTTCATTTGCAAATATATAACCATGAACCCAATGAAAGTCTAAAACAGCCCATAATAAAATGTCTATTTCGTATGGATATGAATTGAGTAGCCACCATGAATCGATGTCCAGGTTGTGAATCCAGTTACTGGTTTCAGACTCACAGAGAGAATCACAGACTCAGAGAGACCCACAGAGTCTCACAGAGTTCCATAGACTCACATCCAGATACAGAGACTCAGAGACCCATAGACTCTTACAGAAACCAATATACTGAAATCCAGAGCCAGAGACTCAGAGAGACCCCATAGACGTACAAAGAGACCCATAGACTCACACATAAACTCGGATACTCATACAGAGACTCATAGACTCACACAGAGACCCATAGACTCACACAGAGACACATAGACTTACACAGAGACCCATAGACTCACACAGAGACACATAGACTCACACAGAGACCCACAGACTCACACCGAGACCCATAGACTTACACAAAGACCCATACACACACAAAGACACATAGACTCACACGGAGACCCATAGACTCACACAGAGACCCATAGACTCACACACAGACTCGGATACTCATACAAAGACTCATAGACTTACACAGAGACCCATAGACTCACACAGAGACCCATAGACTCACACAGAGACCCATAGACTTACACAGAGACCCATACACACACACATAGACTAACACAGAGACACATAGACTCACACAGAGACCCATCGACTCACACAGAGACCGACAGACTTACACAGAGACCCATACACACACAGAGACACATAGACTAACACAGAGACACACAGACTCACACAGAGACCCATCATCGACTCACACAGAGACCCATAGACTCACACAGACACCCATAGACTCACACAGAGACCACACAGACTCACACAGAGACCCATAGACTCACACAGAGAGACCCATAGACTCACACAGAGAGACCCATAGACTCACACAGAGACCACACAGACTCATACAGAGACCCATAGACTCACACAGAGACCCATAGACTCACACAGAGACACATAGACTAACACAGAAACCCACAGACTCACACAGAGACCCATAGACTCACACAGAGACCTATAGACTCACACAGAGACCACACAGACTCACACAGAGACCACACAGACTTACACAGAGACCTATAGACTCACACAGAGACCCATAGACTCACACAGAGACCTATAGACTCACACAGACACCTATAGACTCACACAGACACCTATAGACTCACACAGAGACTCATAGACTCACACAGAGACCCATAGACTCACACACAGAGACCCACAGACTCACACAGAGACCGACAGACTCACACAGAGAGACCCATAGACTCACACAGAGAGACCCATAGACTCACACAGAGACCCATAGACTCACACAGAGACCCACAGACTCACACAGAGACACATAGACTAACACAGAAACCCACAGACTCACACAGAGACCCATAGACTCACACAGAGACCTATAGACTCACACAGACACCTATAGACTCACACAGAGACTCATAGACTCACACAGAGACCCACAGACTCACACAGAGACCCACAGACTCACACAGAGACCGACAGACTCACACAGAGACCCATAGACTCACACAGAGACCCATAGACTCACACAGAGACCCATAGACTCACACAGAGACCGACAGACTCACACAGAGACCCATAGACTCACACAGAGACCCATAGACTCACACAGAGACCCATAGACTCACACAGAGACCGACAGACTCACACAGAGACCCATAGACTCACACAGAGACCACACAGACTCATACAGAGACTCATTCTCACGATGCCTCCCCTTGTTGGGTCGATCTTGAATGTTTCATTTGTGTAAAAGGTGATGGATAGCATATTCATATCCCATCCTAATCGTACAATTATGAATAAGTGACTCTACGTATATGGACAAATATTGCAATTTGAAGCGGCTAAAGCATTCAAACACGCGAGTTGATTGCGCGTGTGTCACACGGTGCAGCGGTGGCACAGTGGTTTGCGCACTGCATCCGTGGACTTTCCCACCCGAGTTTGATTCTGAGCGATGCCATATCTGAACGATCGGTGGGCCACCACCACCACCACCTCCACCACCACCACCATCACCCAAGCCACCTCCACTACCATCACCTCCACCACCACCTCCCCCACCACCACCTCCACCACCACCACCATCACCCAAGCCACCTCCACTACCATCACCTCCACCACCACCTCCATCACCACCCAAGCCACCACCGCCACTACCACCACCTCCACCACCACCACTACCACCACCTCCACCACCACCCAAGCCACCACCACCACCTCCACCACTACCTCCACCACCACCGCCACCACCACCACCGCCACCACCACCACCTTCACCACCACCCAAGCCACCACCACCACCTCCACCACCACCACCACCACCACCCACCCAAGCCACTTCCACCACCACCTCCACCACCACCACCACCCAAGCCACTTCCACCACCACCTCCACCACCTCCACCACCACCTCCACCACCACCCACCCAAGCCACTTCCACCACCACCTCCACCACCACCCAAGCCACTTCCACCACCACCTCCACCACTTCCACCACCACCACCCACCCAAGCCACTTCCACCACCACCTCCACCACCACCATCACCCAAGCCACTTCCACCACCACCTCCACCACCACCACCATCACCCAAGCCACCTCTCCTCCTCGGCCAACAACTCGCAGGGAGAGCCCTTAACCCAAAGCGAGTAAAATGAACAGTGTGTACGCAACGCCAGTTTCAAACCCAAATATTATTGCATTCATAGTTCGTTTGCTTTGGGTTAGATCATCTGCGTCGATATAACGTCAATCGATGAAGCTGACTAATTCCCTCCACGAGCCGGCAGAGAACACAAAATTGTCGAGCACAAATGGCGTTCGATGTTCAACATCCCGTGGCTGATAATATCAAATAATTGAGACTGATCTCCTATAACGCGTTCCAGAACACCGAGTAATGATGTAAAACAAATCTCGTTACAAACACATTCCTGCGGAGGGAGCTGGTAGGAACGTTGGGTTGCTCGGTCAATGGCCAGGGTCAACGGCGGCGTGGTGTATTCCGCAAATATGCCCGACTGTGAGGGCGGGCACAAGCCGGCGTGAGTAGGTTAAACGTTGAGTTTTATAAGGGCACCACGGGGTGACCAGCCCCTCCCCACCCCAGCCCCACCCCTGCCACCCCCCACCCAGCCCCACCCTGCCCACTCAGCCCCTCCCCACCCAGCCCCTCCCCACCCAGCCCCACCCCTCCCATTTTTGGATCCACGACGGACGGACGGACACAATAATCCCCTGTGGGCTGGTGTAACCAGGAGGTTCTTACCAGTATAAACCTGTCGTTTAAAACCCGCCACCACCCGACACAGCCAACTAGTGAGGGTTGTCACGTAAACAGAACGTGGCCAATTCGTCACTAGTACAGCAGTAGTGTGTAGTGTATAGTGTAGTGTATAGTGTAGTGTATAGTAGTGTAGTATATAATGTAGTGTATAGTTTAGTGTATAGTAGTGTAGTGTATAATGTAGTGTATAGTGTAGTGTATAGTGTAGTGTATAGTGTAGTTTATAATGTAGTGTATAGTGTAGTGTATAGTGTATAATGTAGTGTATAGTGTAGTGTATAGTGTAGTGTATAGTGTAGTGTATAATGTAGTTTATAATGTAGTGTATAGTGTAGTGTACTAGTACAGCAACACCGGTTGTGTGTCGGAGAGCCCAGCCACGACATTTACAATCTGAGTACGACGTTTCTCCAGTAAGTACAACTAGCTTCATCAGGATGATATTGGTCGCGAAAGCCTAAGTGTTAAACTGAGTTGATTGCTATTGTTTTGTCTGGAACGGGTGGGTGATTGTGAAAGCGTGTTTATCTGCGGAGGGTTGATTGGGTGAGGGGCACACGGGTTTATAATAAAGGAGTGAGCGGAAGATAATGGGAGGGGTTATACATATGTAGAGGTGTTACGTACAGAGGTGGAGCAAGCCATTACGTTGCGGTGTCTACATCACGGTCCGTGCGTGGGGTGTCTACATCAACGTCCGCATACAGCCCCGCTGTGTGTGCGTGCGCACGTGTGTGTGTGTGTGCGTGCACACGTGTGTGTGTGTGTGCGTGCACACGTGTGTGTGTGTGTGCGTGCGTGCACACGTGTGCGTGCGTGCGTACACACGTGTGTGTGTGTGCGTGCACACGTGTGTGTGTGTGTGCGTGCGTGCACACGTGTGTGTGTGTGCGTGCGTGCGTGCATACGTGTGTGTGTGTGTGCGTGCGTGCGTGCACACGTGTGTGTGTGTGTGCGTGCGTGCACACGTGTGTGTGTGCACAGGTTCACGATGCTTTCCCTATCGCGCTGTGCGGGGTCACCGTGCTCTTCCCCCCCCCCCCTCTCCGTCTCGAGATTCCGAATGTGACTCACAAATTGCAACAAGCTGAGAGACGAGGCAATAGCCGACACCCCCCGCCCCCCACGCGCCCTGCCCCCCCCCCCACCCTCAATTCCCCCGTGCCCCCCCTCTACCCCCGTGCTCTGCCCCTCCGCGCCCCCCAAAAGGGGTCGCGGTGATTTCGAGCCACGAGAATGAAGCCAAACCGTGGGCACAACACAAACCCGCCTCAAGTTTTTCGTATTAAAAAAATTAATTCACTATAAACCCTTTCTATGCGTGGCATCGGTTTTATTTTATTATTCATTTCTGTTTTTCTTGAGTAATAGTTTCATTTTTATCACATTGGTATTTTAAATTCAATATAAGGAAAGTCGTATATAAGGATTATAAGGTTTTCAGTTTTTGTATGATTGTTTATATTGTACATTTTTGTTGTTTTCTTGAATAATTTTCTGTGTTTAGGAAAAATATATGATTGTGTTAGTGAAAAATTTTTTTTTCTAAAAGTGGAAAATAAATTGTCACGCACAACGAGTCTGTGTGCAAAATGTCAGCTCGATTGGATCACGGGAAGTGGGTTAAAAAACGACCGAAAGATTTGCACGGTCGTAAGCGCGCAAGCAAGCAAGTGAACTTAATATAAAGGATTTAAAAAAAAACTGAAGAACGCCTTCGTCGTTGACACCTGCCCTCGGAGGAGCGACGTTTCGGACTACGGCCCTCCTGCGTGAATGGTTCCCCGGCTTTTTTGAGACGTTGGCCTCGAGGCGACGTTTCGGTCTATGGCCCTTTGCTCTGTGAAGGTTTCCCCGGCTTTTGTGAAGTCGTTGCTAATGTCAAATGTAATTTCACCACATAATTGCCATAATTATTATAATTATTCTAAAGGAGGGGGGCTTTTTTGTTATCTGTAATTTGTAGAATGCTTTGATGTCTTCCAAGCTCGATGGGGCTTCACTCGTTGGGAAAGATCGCTTCTGATTATTCTGAGCGAGGACTAATTTACGGAGCCCAGAGCCAGACCTTTGGTATCATCCACAGCGCGTCAATTTCCCATACCTCTATCGTGGGACCTTGTTACCCGTGTCAAAGTGTTGTGGCGTTAATGGTGTCACTACGGCAGAGGTACGGGTAGCCGTTTGCGACCCTGGTGCGGCCGGGTACGGGTACGGGTAGGCCGTGAGTCACTGGTGAGTAACCGTTTGTCACTCATTTCGGGTAGGGTACGGGTACGGGTGGGGAACGGGTACCCATTTGCGACCCTGGTGCGGCCGGGTACGGGTACGGGTAGACCGTGAGTCACTGGTGAGTGACCATTTGTCACTCATTTCAGGTAGAGTACGGGTACGGGTAGGGAACGGGTACCCGTACCCGGCCTGGTACGGGTACGGGTACCCATTTGCGACCCTGGTGCGGCCGGGTACGGGTACGGGTAGGCCGTGAGTCACTGGCGAGTAACCGTTTGTCACTCATTTCGGGTAGGGTACGGGTAGGGAACGGCTACCCGGCCGGGTACGGGTACGGGTACCCATTTGCGACCCTGGTGCGGCCGGATACGGGTAAGGAATCAAAACCCGTTTTCGACCTGTGCACTACGGTGTTGGCGGCTATTGTGCGTCTGGAACCCCTCTTGGAGGTCTGATTGATTACGTCACGCGAGCGGGCCCAAGAGGGCACGTGACCGGGACAGGGGAGCGACACGTGGTGCTCGGTCGGGATCCTTCGGGAAAGATCTCGAAAGGGGCGTGACCGAGGGCGGAGCGAGGCCACGCCCAGGAGCGTAAAGGGGCGGTCCCAGGAGCGTTCGTGGCTGTTCTCTGGAATCAGCCCTCGGCACTCCGTTTCTCCGATCTGCGGTCTCCGCTCGGCATCGTGGATGACGCTATATGATGAAACTGAATTGAATGTATGAGTACCTGCTCTCAACGAGGATCATTGCCCGAAACGTCGCCTCTCACCGTGTTCGCCAGACCACGAGAACACCCCGAGTAAGCGCGACGCGGCCCCAATCAGCTTCGGCAACATCCTTGGTGTCAAAGACGAAGATCCCCCACCTGAAAGCGAGCAGCACCTGTGAAGGCCGGCACGGCACACGAGGGGGTGGGTGGGTGGCTAGCAACCAGGCCCGGCCGTCTTTGTCTCCCCAGTGACGATGTTTTTACACACCGCACCAGGTACTAATTTGAGGCTGAGTCGACCTAGGGGAGGCCCAGGACCGGTTCCGATAATCGGCACTGGTGTACTGGAGTAGCTCAACTTAACGCAGTTGCCGCTCGCGAGCCACTAGATGGAGCACAAAACAATCAACGCCAGCGAGCGAGCGATCATGAACTTAACTTCACTTAAAGCTTTCGTGACTGCAGGAATTCATATTCTTTGGGTCTTTCGCTGAAGTGACGTAGATAGGTTGGAAACAATAATAAAATATACAAGGGAGACAAAGGCGGTCGGGCGTGGTGCTGCTATCTACGTGACTTTATCGAAAGAACCAAATTATATTGAAACTATTTGTATTCTTGGTTCTTTCGGTAAAGTCACGCAAAAGGGAAATAATAAAATAATACAAATATAAAACAAAACAAATTCTCACGACGTTTCGACTGATGATTGCTTGTGTTGCAGTCGAAACGTCGTGAGAATTTTTATATTTTTATTATTTTATTATTTCCCTTCTACGTGACTTTACCGAAAGAACCAAGAATATGAATCCCTGCAGTCACGAAAGCTTTACATCAAAAATCAAACTATTTTTGTGTTAACAAGTAAGGCCCCACCCCACACTGTGCAGCTCTTTTTCTGAAGCGACTTTGGCTATCGCAAACGATGGCTCGAACGAAGTGACTCGTCACGTGGACATTTGTAACCGAAGCCAACCGCGTGGTGACGTCGGTTCTAAATGAGGTGGGAAAAACCCGGAGGAGCCGGAGAAAAATCCACGCGACCACGTGGAGAGAGACACGCAAACTCCAAATACACAGCAGCAGGCGTCAGGGTCGGGATGGAACCCACAACCTCCTGTGTACCAGGCGAGGTAGTCAACATCTCACCACGGGGAGAGAGAGAGAGACACGCAAACTCCAAATATACAGCAGGCGTCAGGCTCGGGATGGAACCCACGACTCCCTGTGTACCAGGCGAGGTAGTTAACATCTCACCACGGGGAGAGAGATAGAAAGAGACGCGCAAACTCCAAATATACTGCAGGCGTCATCAGAGTCGGGATCGAACTCACGACCTCCTGCATACCAGGCGAGGTAGTTAACATCTCCTAGCCACCATGGCGCATGGCCGGTGTGGTCGTGTCGATCAAGCTGAGAGCTGCGATCAAATACCGGTGGGGGGGGGGGGAGCTGAATTCAGCCAGAATTCAGTGGGTGCAGAACCACGTTTAATGTGATGGGTGGAGGGGGGTACGTGCTGTCAATGGTGACCGGACTGAGACCATCAGCTCACTGCGCTTGAGAACCCGGTTTAATCACGACTTCGTCTATGTGAGTCTCTGCGTGAGGCTATGGGTATCTGTGAGTCTGCGGGTCTCTGCGTGAGTCTGTGGGTATCTGTGTGAGTCTATTGGGTATCTGCGTGAGGCTATGGGTCTCTGTATGAGTCTATGGGTCTCTGTGTGAGGCTATGGGTCTCTGTGTGAGTATATGGGTATCTGTGTGAGTATATGGGTCTCTGTGTGAGTCTATGGGTCTCTGTGTGAGTCTATGGGTCTCTGTGTGAGTATATGGGTCTCTGTATGAGTCTATGGGTCTCTGTGTGAGTCTATGGGTCTCTGTGTGAGTCTATGGGTCTATATGTGAGTATATGGTTCTCTGTGTGAGTTTATAGGTCTCTGTGTGAGTCTATACGACTATCAACTCAACAATCGCATTTTTTTCGAGCTGGTGTCATGATGGGGAAGAAGAGAGAGTATGTGAGTCGCTTGGTGAGTGGATCTGTAAGTGATTCAGCGTTGCAATTGAGCCAAGAGGTGAGAGAGCGGCCTAATAGGAGAGTGGCTCTGTTAATGCGTGGGCGAATTAGTGATGAATTCCAGTGAGTGAGCGCGTAAGTGGGTGATGTTGCCGAATGATTGAGTGAGCTAGTAAGTCAGTGACTGAGTGAGTGGACGCATGAGCGATATAGCGATCGGGTGGATAGGTCAGCCGAGTGAGTGAGTGATTAAGTGAGCGGTTGGTATAGATGAGTGAGTGGGTGAATGAGTGAGTGAGCAGGTGATTGAGTTGGCCGAGTGAGTGGGCCAGCGAAAGGGTAGATAGGTGAGCGCGCATGTGACAAGGTGAGCGTTTCTGCGAATGCTCGCTCACAGCACTTGCCCCAACAGTCTGTGAAGATATTCTTAGGTTTTTTCGGTAAAGTCACGTAGGTAAAAAATTAAAATTAAAATTAATAAAAGTTAAATAAAAATAAAATAAAAATCACGACGTTTCGGAGGCAACACAAGCTTCCGTCTTCAGGTGAAACCGTCACAGCACGATTGCTGTATCAAGTAAGAGAGTATCTTAGTAAGAGATTATCTTACTTGATACAGCTATCGTGCTGTGACGGTTCCACCTGAAGACGGAAGCTTGTGTTGCCTCCGAAACTACGTGATTTTAATTTTATTTTAATTTTACTTTTATTAATTTTATTTTTTTACCTACGTGACTTTACCGAAAAAACTAAGAATATGAATCCTTGCAGTCACGAAAGCTTCAAATCTAGTCTGTGAAGACTTTGCGGTGGGTTATTTGTCATTACGAATGGAGAACGATGGCGCATTCCCTACGAACCCGGCGACCCGAGTTCAATTCCTGCCCACGGCCACCAACACCCAGTGACGATTATCCAAACCGGTACCTGGGCCTCCCCTAGGTTGACTCGGCATCAAATGAGTACCCGGTACAGTGTGTAAGACATCGCCACTGGGGGAGACAAAGGCGGTCGGGCGTGGTGCTAGCCGCCCACCCCCTCGTGTGCCGTGCCGGCCTTCATAGGTGCTCGCTAACAGCACTTGCCCCTACATTCTGTTAAGGCTATACGGGGGATCTTTATCTTTATGTGGGGAGCGGTAGTATAGCGGTTAGCGCGCTGCGCTATGAACCCAACGACCCGGGTTCGATTCCCGTTCACGGCCAATACCAGTGACGATTATCTGAACCGGTTCTGGGCCTCCCCTAGATCTACTCAGCCTTAAATTAGTACCTGGTACGGTGCGTAAACATCGCCACTGGGGAGACAAAGGCGGTCGGGCGTGGTTCTGGCCACCCACCCCTTCGTGTACCGTTGCGGCCTTCATAGGTGCTCGCTAACAGCACTTGCCCCTACAGTCTGTCTATACGGGGCATCTTTGTCTGAGGAAACGTAATTTTCTCTTCATTCCCACGACCATACACTTGTTACTGCGGCTCGGAAACAGCAATTAAACACATTTATAACTGGCGCGTGCAATATTCACAACGTCGAGCCTATCCTCTGCGGGGATGTACAGCGCTGATAAATAATGATGAAATAATTCACAAAGATCTGTTTTTACGCTAATGGGATCTTAAATTCATGAACTACTCCCACCACTCGCAGCTCATATCAGCCCGGCGAGAGCGAGCGAGTTCAATTCCTGGTTGTGTGTGGTGAGGGGGGAGGGGGTTGACTCAGCCGATCATCCCTCCGCGGTCGATAAAACGAGAACCACTTCATGTGGAAATCAGCAGCGGTTGAACACCAGTGGTTGTCACTCCCGGCATAGGAATGTGGAATTTCCGGCCAGTGGCTTTGGAGGGCTGTAAACAATGCCAGGTCAGTCCGACAAAGTGGTACTAATTTTATCGACCAGAAGTTGAATTCGCTCCCTTCACGTGCTATAAAGAAGGGTCATTGCCCGAAACGTCGCCTTGTGTCTATCCCCCCCCCCCCCCTATTAAGGACACGCACATGCATGCATGCGCGGTGCTGGTGGTGTTTGATGAGCGCGTTAAGGCCCCGGCGTCTTCCTTTTTTGTGTTTAACAACACCAGATCAGGCGGCGTGCAACTCGTCGAAATGATCCAATTACATCGGCGTCATTGTAATTAAAGTTTTCGTGGCCGCAATTAATCGGCGAATTAAAAAAAAAATTCGTTTCGGCTCGTTAATTAAGGAACATTCCTGCGCTCAGGATAGGCGGGGTGGGTGAACGACACGAGGGGGGTGGTGGTGGTGGTGGGGGGTTGGCGGTGGTGGGGGGGGGTGATGGGGGGGTGGGGGGTGGGGGGTGGTGGAGAGATCTCCCAGACGTGATCAATCAACTCGCTCGCTTTGCAGATGACCGGGATTAAACCCGTCCCTGTGTGGAACAGCGGAAGCCAGGCGTCGTCAATAAAGCACTGCTTTACTAGCGAAGCGCTTTGACGTCAATTAGACACGAAATCGCGGGTGGCACCGTAGAGGGTTCACGCTCGCGTGCTCGCAACACAGCGAGGGGTAAAAGTCGCGTGGCTTCCACGTCGTGTCGTCTGTCCGTCTGCTGCATGCGAGAGGTGACGGGAAGTCACGAAGAAGGGAAATAATAAAATAATAAAAATTAAACATAATAAAATAATTCTGTCGGGAAGACAGCGTCTTCCCCGGCAGACCTGTTCTTCACCCGAGGACGGCTGCTTGCGTTGTGGCCGAAACGTCGTGAGAACTATTTTATTATGTTTTATTTTTATTATTTCCCTTCTACGTGACTTTACCGAAAGAACCAAAAAGATGAATCCCTGCAGTCACGAAAGCTTTAAATCGAAAAGGTGACGGGAAATCCAACAGGACCCACGTGACTTTACCGAAAGAACCGGAGAATATGGATTCCTGCAGTCACGAAAGCTTCAAATCAAGATTTATTGACTTGATCAGTAGGCCGCGGCTCTGCGTTGTTTTTTCGAAGTTTCGGAGTCCCCGACTCCTCTGCTCACGATCATTAAGGGCCTTCGTTATGGTGAGTGGGCACAGGTAAAATTACGTGGCCGGGAGTCTGTGGAGGAGGCTCGTGAAGGACGCTGCTGCTGCTACTGGGCAGTTGGAGGCAGTCGCCCTCCAGCAACAACGGAGGGCAGAGGAGCGACGCTCACAACAACGAGCGGAGCGCCGGGTGTCTAAAACGCATCAAGTTGGCACAGTAGGGGGCACATGTGATGCATCGGCCAGTCATCTCAGTCAGTCGACCCGTGGCACCTGGGTCTGTCCCATGACTTCCACGTGGCCTCAACGTGTACCTAGCCTGGCACAAGCGGCGTAGTAACGTCACCGTCACTTAGTGGCGAATGGAGGTTGCGAGGAGCGGTGGTGCAGCAGTTAGCGCTACGCTGCGCTAAAAACCCGGCGGACTCGAGTTCTATTCCCGATCACGGCCAACACCAGTGACGATAATCTGAACCGGTGATGGGCCTCCCCGAGGTCGACTCAGCCTCGAATGAGTACCCGGTGCGATGTGTCTTTTGCCGGATAAATAAAATCTTGGGTGAGTAATGAATGAATTAACATGATTATAAGTCGTTGTTAGAAAACGTCGCTTGCTATGATGCATCGTTCACTCAGCCGAACTGTCGTCAATTCTGCCCAGGGAAATCCATGCAAATTGGCGTCGCACTTTAAACTTCCATCGCTCAAGGCTCCGGGTTTTATTTAAATTTCACGATTTTACATCTAATTGCAGGGACGTGAGTATAGCAACACGCGTGTCTGTGTGGGCCAGAGTGGGGAGCGGTGGTGCAGCGGTTAGCGCTACGCTGCGCTATGAACCTAGCGACCCGGGTTCGATTCCCGCTCAAGGCCAACACCGGTGACGATTATCTTAACCGATCCTGGGCCTCCACTAGGTCGACTCAGCCTTAGATACGTACCTGGTGCGGTGATGTAAAATCATCGGCACTAGGGAGATAAAGGTGGCAGGGCGTGGTGCTTGCCACCCACCCTCTCGTGTGCCGTTCCGGCCATCATAGGTGCTCGCTCGCAGCACTTGCCCCAATGGCTTGTTAAGCCTGTACCGGGGATCTTTGCTTTTGTTACAGACTGTAGGGGCAAGTGCAGTTATCGAGCACCTATGAAGGCCGGAACGGCACACGAGGGGGTGGGTGGCCAGCACCATGCCCGACCACCTTTGTCTCCCTAGTGGCAATGTTTACACACCGCACCAGGTACTCATTTGAGGCTGAGTCGGCCTAGGGGAGGCCCGGTTCAGATAATCGTCACTGGTGTTGGCCGTGAGCGAGAATCGAACCCGTGTCGCCGGGTTCATAGCGCAGCGCGCTAACCACTACACAATCGCTCCCCACACACACACTCACACACGCACACACACACACTACACACACATGCACACACTCACGTACACACACACGCACACAGACACGCACACACACACACACGTACACACACACACGTACACACACACGTACGCACACACATACGCACACACACACACGTACACGCACGCACACACGCACGCACACACTCACGTACACGCACACACACACGTACACACACACACGTACGTACACACACGCACACACACACGTACACACACACGTACACACACACGTACACACACACACGAGTCTATCAAATGCACACGTGGCAGTAGCAGCAGCAGCAGCAGCAGTAGTTGGGGGACCACAGGTGTCCCATCTGCGCCGGTCATCTCAGTCAATCAGCGCCTCGCACCTGCGCCTGCCTTGCCCCGTGACCTTCAGCGCAAGCAGCGAGGACTCAGCACGTCACGTGACAGCCTCAAGGTGCACACCTTCCCTGCGTTGGTGCAAGGCGAGATGTCATCGCCAATTAGCGGCGAATGACGGCTTGTTTGTTTGTTTGTTGTTGCTGCTGTTGCTGTTGTTGTTGCTGTTGTTGTTGCTGTGTGGTAGTGGCGTAGCTACGGAGTGTGCAGGCGGTGCCACTGCGTCAGGGCCTACAGGGTGGAGGGGCGGACATTGTGCGGAGAAACCCGCGCGTTCCGACCAGACCCGCATCGCCTCGACGCCTACACCGACGTTTGGGGCCGTCCCTAAATGACGTCACGCGATTTTTGGACTATTTTTGACCCCACCCCCTCGTCACACGGCGTCACAAAAAGTCAGACCCCCCCCCTCCTCAAGTATGACGTCACAAAGCTCTGCCCCCCCCCCCCCCCAAAAAAAAAAACATGCTTCAAATCGCTTTAAACTATTGTCATTGTAGTGCGTATTTAATGTGGCGCTGCACTATGATGTTGTAGGAGAAAACATTTATTAAAAAGTCGATTTAATTAAGTAGAACCTGCTGTTTATAATTATTTAAAGTTGCGCATTTTTACGTGACGTCACATTTCTCAACCCCTATGGGTCTATGTGTGAGTATATGGGTCTCTGTGTGAGTCTATAGATCTCTGTGTGAGTCTATGGGTCTCTGTGTGAGTCTATGGATCTCTGTGTGCGTCTATGGATCTCTACGTGAGTCTATGGGTCTCTGTGTGAGTCTATGGATCTCTGTGTGAGTATATAGGTATCTATGTGAGTCTATGGGTCTCTGTGTGCGTCTATGAATCTCTACGTGAGTCTATGGGTCCATGTGTGAGTATATGGGTCTCTGTGTGAGTATATAGGTATCTATGTGAGTCTATGGGTCTCTGTGTAAGTCTATGGGTCTCTGTGTGAGTCTATGGATCTCTGTGTGAGTCTATGGGTCTCTGTGTGAGTATATGGGTCTCTATGTGAGTCTATGGGTCTCTATGTGCGTCTATGGATCTCTACGTGAGTCTATGGGTCTCTGTGTGAGTCTATGAGTCTCTGTGTGAGGCTATGGGTCTATGTGTGAGTCTATGGGTCTATGTGGGAGTTTATGGGTCTATGTGTAAGTCTATGGATCTCTGTGTGAGTCTATGGGTCTATGTGTGAGTCTATGGGTCTCTGTGAGGCTATGGGTCTCTGTGTGAGTCTATAGGTCTCTGTGTGAGTCTATGGATCTATGTGTGCGTCTATGGATCTCTACGTGAGTCTATGGGTCTCTGTGTGAGTCTATGGGTCTCTGTGTGAGTCTATGGGTCTATGTGTGAGTCTATGGGTCTATGTGGGAGTCTATGGGTCTCTGTGTGAGTCTATGGATCTCTGTGTGAGTCTATGGGTCTCTGTGTGAGTCTATGGATCTCTGTGTGAGTCTATGATGATGGTGGTGGTGGTGGTGAATGGACGGGGGGGCGAGTGGGGGGCGAGTTGGGGACGAGGGTGGGGGTGGGCTAGGATGGAGGAGGAGGAGGAGGGATGGACAAAAATATCGGTCCAGACGAAGCCAAGTAAATAAATAAACAGCGCGGCCAAAAACAAATAAGCAGAATCTGCCCTTCGGGGTGTTTATCTGGCGGCGTTAATGTCGCCCAGTGGCAGATTTGTGATGCGTGTGGGTGCGTGTGGGGGGGGCGGGGGGGGGTGGACGTTGAGGCGTCTCCTGATTGGTTATCGACCGCGTGCTGGGATCGCGCGCCTCGTGCTCCCAGCACGTGACCCGGCGGAGGATCTCCTCGTAGGAGGGGTCAGGGCCACGACCCCCCCCACTACCCCTCCCCCTATCCCTCCCCTACCCCTCCCCCACTCCTCCCTCTACCCCCCCACCCCCCGGTCACTGGGACACTTTGACCCCCACCCTGACCTACCCCCTCCTGCCCCGCCCCCCGCTCCCCCCAACACCCCCCTCCACCACCATCATCATCATCACCACCATCATCATTATCATCACCATCATCATCACCACCATCATCATCATCACCATCATCATCATCACCACCATCATCATCATCACCATCATCACCACCACCATCATCATTATCATCACCATCATCACCACCATCACCACCATCATCACCACCATCACCACCACCATCATCATCATCACCATCATCATCATCACCACCATCATCATCATCACCATCATCACCACCACCATCATCATTATCACCATCATCATCATCACCACCACCACCATCATCACCACCATCACCACCACCATCATCATTATCATCACCATCATCACCACCACCATCATCATTATCATCACCACCATCACCACCATCACCACCATCATCACCATCATCACCACCACCATCATCACCACCATCACCACCACCATCACCATCATCACCACCACCATCATCATCACGCGGACATGCACAGGAGCTGCCAAATAATCTGAACGAGTGGACGTTGATGTTGTAGGGGAAAAACCGTAGGACACGGAGATAAATTAAATTGTTTAACCTGTGGTGAACGCTCTGAGTTTGTGTCACTGGTGGTGAACGCTCTGAGTTTGTGTCACTGGTGGTGAACGGGTTGAGTTTGTGTGACTGATGGTAAACACACTGAGTTTGTGTGGCTGGTGGTGAACGCTCTGAGTTTGTGTGGCTGGTGGTGAACGGGTTGAGTTTGTGTCACTGGTGGTGAACACACTGAGTTTGTGTGGCTGGTGGTGAACGCTCTGAGTTTGTGTGGCTGGTGGTAAACACACTGAGTTTGTGTGGCTGGTGGTGAACGCTCTGAGTTTGTGTGGCTGGTGGTGAACACACTGAGTTTGTGTAACTGGTGGTGAAAGCACTGAGTTTGTGTAACTGGTGGTGAACACACTGAGTTTGTGTCACTGGTGGTGAAAGCACTGAGTTTGTGTCACTGGTGGTGAACGCTCTGAGTTTGTGTAACTGGTGGTGAACACACTGAGTTTGTGTAACTGGTGGTGAACACACTGAGTTTGTGTAACTGGTGGTGAAAGCACTGAGTTTGTGTAACTGGTGGTGAAAGCACTGAGTTTGTGTCACTGGTGGTGAAAGCACTGAGTTTGTGTCACTGGTGGTGAAAGCACTGAGTTTGTGTCACTGGTGGTGAAAGCACTGAGTTTGTGTCACTGGTGGTGAACGCTCTGAGTTTGTGTCACTGGTGGTGAACACACTGAGTTTGTGTTACTGGTGGTGAAAGCACTGAGTTTGTGTCACTGGTGGTGAAAGCACTGAGTTTGTGTCACTGGTGGTGAAAGCACTGAGTTTGTGTCACTGGTGGTGAACGCTCTGAGTTTGTGTCACTGGTGGTGAACGCTCTGAGTTTGTGTCACTGGTGGTGAACACACTGAGTTTGTGTAACTGGTGGTGAAAGCACTGAGTTTGTGTAACTGATGGTAAACACACTGAGTTTGTGTGGCTGGTGGTGAAAGCGCTGACTTTTGTTTAAGCCACGGAGTCTTCACAAGGAGTCACCGTCTCCATTAGGTGAAGATTCACACCCTCCGTGTAACTGGGCAGGGTAATCTTTCTCGCGCTAGCACGAAAAACAGTGCTTCGGTTAATATCCTGTTCAAACAAAGCCACTTAATTTGCGATATAAAAGATATATATATATATAACGTCTCATCAAATACCAACCGCAAGGCTGTAAAGGTCACGCGAAGTCCTATTAATGCCCAATTACAGGGCCTCATTACACTCGCGGTTTAGCGTTTGCCCGATAAAATAAAAGAAGTGGCATTTATTGGAAACGATGACCTATAATAGTTTAACGCGTAGGCTTTCGCGACCGATATTATTCATAATCAACGTTTTTTGGGTGTTAGATCGCGTTATTTATAAATGTGTCGTAACCCTCCACCACCCGACACGGCCAATCAGTAAAAAAGTGTCACGTTGACAAAAGACAAATAGTTCACTGCTTTAGCCCCACACCGGTGTGTTGAAGCGTGAAACCACAACATTTACTACTTGAGTTGTACGACGTTTCGCTGGTAATTGCATCCAGCATCATCGGGCAATTCGCCAGAATGGTGAGGCTCTGCTGTGTCTCCCGTTCTTATATAGAGCAGCAGCAGGGTGACGTCATCATTGACCTATAACAGTCAGTGAAAGTATTGGCTTTGCTAAAAAAAACTAAACAAAAAACGCCCAACTACAAATGAAATTGAACGCGTGCCCTGCGGTTGATACGGAGGAAATCGTGGGGCACTTTAGGTGAGGAGCGGTGGCGCAGCGGTTAGCGCCTTGAGCTACGAAGATGCTCTCCCGAGTTGGATCACCGCTCACGGCCAGTATTAGAGCTGAACGATTTGGGGAAAATATCTGATTGCGATTTTTGTGACAGATATTGCGATTGGAATTGCGATTAGACTTTTTAAAGGTCAAGCTTCGGTTCAATATTAACTGTGTAATAGATTTAAAACGTGTGATGGAGCTTTGCCACGTGATACCATGAAAATATGAACTGCTCTATATATGATAATGCAAGGATGAGATTTTTTAATTATATGAATTGCTTCCAACATGTATTTGTTAAAATGTTTTAATTGAAATAGAACTTTCAAACATAGAACAATTGTTAAGTTACATAAATAAAATAATACATTTCTATTATTTCCCTTCTACGTGACTTTACCGAAAAAACCAAGAATATGAATCCCTGCAGTCACGACATCTTTAAATCAAAATTTTTATAAATAAAGTCATAATAATAAAAAAAAAATACAATTCCAATAAGAAAGTAAGCGGACTTTCAAATCGCAAAAAATCGCAGCCTTTACGATTTGCTAATCGCATTGCTTCAAATTGCGATTTCGATTTAAAAATCGATTAATCGTTCAGCCCGAGCCAGCATCAGCGGCGAATGAAATCTCCACCGAATCCACGACCTCCACCTTCACCGATCGTACCCATCACACCCTCGATGGCACTAAGTACTCCATCACATGTTCTTAGGTTTTTTCGGTAAAGTCACGTAGGTAAAAACATTAAAAAGTAAAATAAAATAAAAAATAAAAATCACGACGTTTCGGAGGCAACACAAGCTTCCGTCTTCAGGTGGTACCGTCACAGCCACGACAGCTGTATCAAGTAAATGAGAGATTGCAGGAGCTACCACTCCGTTTATATAATGGTTGGAGAAGGTGGTGGTAGCTCCTGCAATCTCTCATTTACTTGATACAGCTGTCGTGGCTGTGACGGTTCCACCTGAAGACGGAAGCTTGTGTTGCCTCCGAAACGTCGTAATTTTTATTTTTTATTTTATTTTACTTTTTCATGTTTTAACCTACGGGACTTCACCGAAAAAACCTAAGAATATGAATCATTGCAGTCACGAAAGCTTCAAATCTAGAATTACTCCATCACACGTCCGCGTCTGCGCGCTGAAGGGACGTCTCAAACGATGGATTCGTACTCAAGACATCAGCCGCGCGGCAAGGCAAGCGAACCCTCTCGGAACCGGGGATTTGACGCTCGGCATCTCATCAGCAGAGCGAAGCTATCCAGTGGCCAGCTCACTCGCCCCCCGATTGAACAGGCCACGGATCCAGCAAACCTCGTCACTCCACTCCATCCCGTTCCTCCCCTAAACCCCTTTCGCAATGCCTAAGAAACCCGCTATGGCAGTCATTCATTCCTAAACGCCCCCCGTCATCAACATCATTCTATTCTTGAACGAATGCGAGAGAAGGGAAATAGGTTCAACAAACGCGCGATTCGTACGGCGGGGGAAGAGTAGGCCAAAGATTTCCCCGTGGGTGTGGTGGGCTCTCTCTCTCTTCTCGCGGAGGTCACTTCCACCAGCAGTGACGCGAGCGAGAAATTGCGGGGCTGCGCCTCGTGCCTTTAGCTCGGCCCGTCATCGCCGATGAATGCGAGTCGATACGATATTACATTTTTATCGCAGCGTCTAATTGCGACCGCATCTCCAGACGCTCCATAGGGGTGGCGATGTTGGGGAGGGGGGGCGGGTATATATTTTAATAAAATATATCTCTACTTCGAAGCCGTCCCGAGGGTACGGCGAAAGGGGTGACTGCCCTGGGCCCCGTGCTTTGGGGGGGGGAGGATTGCACCGCGTTAAAGTTGCCCATGGGTTCACAGATCACTTTACTTGGACCCAGCCTACCGCGCCACGATACGAACCCGGCGACCCGAGTTTGATTCCGTCGACCTTAGCCCAGGGCAGGGTCGTGAGAATGAACGCTGAGTGCAGGTCGTACAAGGGGTGAGACTGAGAACACGCCACGAACCCGGTGACCCGAGTTCGATTCCCGCTTACGGCCACCACCAACGCACCGGTGACGATTATCTGAACCGGTCCTGGGCGTCCCCTAGGTCGACGCAGCCGCACAAAAAAAAACGAGCATCCGATGGTGCGGTGTGTGCATTAAACATCAGCACTAGGGAGACAAAGGCGGCCGGGCGCGGTGTTGCCAGCCACCCACCCTCTCGTGCGCCATGCCGGCCTTCTATGTATGTACGTGTGTTGAACTTCTTTCGCACCGTACGTAGCCAACCGTGCTAGTCGGAGATGCGGGGGGTGGGGGGGAAGGACAAGAAACTGAACACACACGCAAAAAATAATTTCTAAATAAGTGAATTTTCAATCCTGGATGATGATGATGATGATTTCAAAGAGCACCACGGCTCCATATTTTGTTGTTGGGACAAATCCAACGGTCCCGTTAAAGGCTACACGGAGCATCTTTGTCTGTGTGTGGGAGAATATACGAGCTACCCCTTCCCCCCCAGAAACACATAAAACTCGAGAGGATGTCCCCTAAACTCGCACATTTCTCATCTTGGGCTCGCATCTCCCCCCCCCACCACCACGACATTCCTCCTGAAATCGATCCGAGCGCCGCCTCTGCAGAAAAATAAATCAGGGACCCGAATGTAGACTCCAATTCCGCTCGCTCCGCCGTGTGTGGGATGCAGCAGCAACAACAACAACAACAGCAACAACAACAACAACAAAAGGGACATTAAAAAATTAACCCGTAAAAAAAAGTTTTTCACTATAAATCCTTTACATGCGTGGCATCGGTTTTATTTTATTATTCATTTCTGTTTTTCTTGAGTAAGAGTTTCATTTTTATCACATTGGTATTTTAAATTAAATATGAAAAAAAAATTCCTAAAAAGTGGAAAATTTTGGAAAAAAAATTTTCACGAAAATAAATTGTCACGTACAACGAGTCTGTGTGCAAAATGTCAGCTCGATTGGATCACGGGGAAGTGGGTTAAAAACGACCGAAAGATTTGCACGGTCGTAAGCGCGCAAGCAAGCAAGCAAGTGAACTTAATATAAAGGATTTAAAAAGAAAACGCCATCCAGCCCGTGATTTGCAGGAGGCCGAGAAGCGAGGGGCCCGTCGGAGTTGCCGCAAATGAACGATTTTGACTTGCAAAATCATAAATAAATATGAATTGTTGCGTCTCTCTGCGAACCCTCGTCAGATCGATGCAGAGATCCGCGGGGCGCCGTGGTGGTGGTGGTGGTGGTGCATCACATCACAGCGCGGTCAGACGTCGCCGACCAGAACGCGGGTGTCACCACCGGCCCGCGGTTCGATCTCCCGGCGCGGAAGTTTTGCGAAGTCGTAGGCGACTGGGCTGAGATCGGTCTAATTCGGTCTGTTATTGACACGTGACTCGGAGCCTCCGTGGGTCGTAGACTCTAAGCCGTGTCTCTGTGTTGTCTCTCTCTGCTTTTGTGACTGTCTGTGTGTCTGTGTGAGTCTCTCTCTCTCTGCTTGTATGTCTCTCTCTGTGTGTCTCTGTGTTATCTCTCTCTCTATGTGTCTGTGTGTTATCTCTCTCTGCTTGTGTGTCTGTGTGTCTTCGTGTCTGTGTTTTGTCCGTGAATCCGCGATGCACGAATTCCCTTTTGGAAAGGGAATCCACGGCTTTCGCAAGAACACGAGATTTCGCGCGTGCGATGTTTGATCGCTTAGCAGTTAACCCTTCGTGGATGTCTCGATTCATTCAGGGGTTGAGACGATCAGACAGGAAGGAAAACGACGTTGAAATGCGGTGTTTTTTCTGGAAGACTTTGCTGTTTTTTCCAGGATTTTTCTGTTTGCGTGTTGTCACTTTAAGATGTTTTCTTGTTCATGTTTTTGTTTTGTTGCGGTTGCACCCGAGTCAAGGGCCAAATGGCTCACAGGGCTATACCTAATAATTGAAACTGAATTATCTTCTTGGTTCTTTCGGTAAAGTCACGTAGAATGGAAATAATAAAATAATAAAAATAAAACATAATAAAATAATTCTCACGACGTTTCGGCCACAACGCAAGCAGCCGTCCTCAGGTGGTATTATTTCCATTCTACGTGACTTTACCGAAAGAACCAAGAAGATGAATCCCTGCAGTCACGAAAGCTTTAAATCGAAACTGAATTAATAATGCTAATAATAGTTACAATATACATTTAAAGATTACACAATGAAATGTGTTCGTGCCAGTGTTAAAATTAACGAAATTATCCTATGTGTCCTCACGTTTGGGCCACCCTATATAATGAAATCGCCCCACCCCTTTATGAATGCAATGGTACCGTCCTTGACGAGTGTATTAAGTCTGGAGTGTACCATTACGCGTACGGAGGGGTGGAATAATTTTTTTTATTTCATCAGTTCCACATGCGTAGCGCTTGTGAAGGTGGAATTGCATTTTTTTTCGCGATGAATAACAACAACGACCACACGAAAAATAGGAAAATACACGTTTCACATACACGAAATATCAATTCGAGTTCCACGTTCAACTCAGAAATTTTCGCAATGGGAAGAACAATGACGTCACGCGTTTTAAAATAAAAAAAAATTGTAAAAGCAATCTTCGTTTGATGAGGAATCCACACCGCGTGATTTTATAAGCGGGTGGAAAAAAACCCCACAATGATCCACATTTGGAGAGCTCCTCCCAGGAGCGATATCAACTTTGAGCCTCACCACGTCTCCACCGTAACAAATCCAATTCCCCACTTCTACGACTCCCAAATGAACGACCCTCAACCCTCAGCCAATTGACCTCGAATTGGGCTCTCGGCAAAAAAAAAAATGTTTAAACGCTCCGGCGCGGAATGGAAATCCGCAGACCCTGAATGGCGGAACAGATTCGTCTTCTCTCGCAAAAGACAACGCCCTTAACAGGCTGTTTGGGGCAAGCGCAGTTAGCGAAGTAGCCACCTATGAAGGCCGGCACGGCACACGAGGGGGTGGGTGGCCAGCAATCACGCCCGGCCGCCTTTGTCTCCCCAGCGCCGATGTTTACTGTGCACTGCAACGCGGTTGCTCATTTGAGGCTGAGTCGACCTAGGGGAGGCCCAGGACCCATTCAGATAGTTAATCGTCACTGGGCGTTGGCCATGAGCGGGAATCGAACACACACACGCAAACGCATGCACACAAAGACAAAGATCCCCCGTATAGCCTTAACAAATTTTTGGGGCAAGTGCTGTCAGCGAGTAGCCACCTATGAAGGCCGGCACGGCACACGAGGGGGTGGGTGGCCAGCAACCACGCCCGGCCGCCTTTGTCTCCCCAGTTGCGATGTGTTTTACACACCGCACCAGGTACCCATTTGAGTCTGAGTCGACCTAGGGGAGGCCCAGCACCGGTTCAGATACTCGTCACCGGTGTGTTGGTGGTGGCCGTGAGCGGGACTCGAACCCTGGTAAGGCTGGGTTCGTAGCGTCTTCTCAGCCCCAGCCCTGTTCACGTGAGAGGCAAAGTTCATTATCGCCACGCTGCCCCATGCCAAGGTTTGGTGTCCGTCCGCACACCGACACTGCGATTCTTGTTGATGATTGTTCGGCCGGTCGATCCGTGGCCTCGTCGTCTCTCTGTTCGAGAGCTGCTACTGACGGTCGTCACGGGAGCCACTCTCTCTCCCTCTCTCTCTTTTTTTACGAATCAAAAAGATGCTCGGTATAGTCGGCACTTTGCTTCGTTCATCATTTCGGTTTTTGTTGGGGGTTTTTTCAATGCTTTGCTTTACGTACCCCGCCCTGTTTAAATGAAAGATTTAACGAAAAATGTCAAGCTCTGCCCCTTCTTCTTACCCCTTCCTTCCCTCTCTCTCCCTCCCTCCCTCTCTCTCTCTTCCTCTCTCTCTCTCTTCCTCTCTCGACGTTGTCCTGTGCCCGGCGCACAACTCTAAATGTCTCCCGCGCTCTATCCATGCCGCAGCCTGCGGACCCAA
Source organism: Lethenteron reissneri (assembly GCF_015708825.2). Classification (NCBI taxonomy): domain Eukaryota; kingdom Metazoa; phylum Chordata; class Hyperoartia; order Petromyzontiformes; family Petromyzontidae; genus Lethenteron; species Lethenteron reissneri. The sequence goes on from NC_083834.1 coordinate 6,843,110, forward strand.
TCCCCCCCCCCCCCCCCCCCCATCTGAAAGGCACCCACGCCCAAGCTGCACCACTCACAGGCCGAGGGACGCTGCCCTACGGCTTGGCTTGTGCCGAGTGCCACGGCTACCGCTCGCCTACCCACCAAGCAATCCACCTACCCACCCATTCACCTACCCACCTACCCACCCATCTACCAACCACCCACCCACCGTCTACCCACCAAGCAATCCACCTACCCATCCATCCACCTACCCACACATCCACCTACCCACCTACCAACCAACCCACCATTCCAACCAGCACACACACACATGCACCCACCTATCTACCCAACTACCCACCCACCATTCCAACCAGCACACGCACGCACCCAACTACCCACCCGCCCGCCCGCCTACCCACCAACCCATTCACCTACACGCCTACCCACCCATCCACTTACCCACCTACCCACTTACCAATCCCACCCGTCCAGCCACCCACATTTCCAACACACGCCTGTCCGCTGCTCTGCATGCCCCTGCTCAATCTCTATTAACGTGGGTTCCTTTCATGCCTCATTGGCCCAGGGAGGAAGACTCGGAGGAGGAGGGAGGGAGGGAGGGGAGGAAAGGGAAGAGAGGAGGAGAGAGGAGGAGGAGAGTCATGAATAGTTGATGTGTAGGGGTCCCTTCACGATGGGAGAGAGCGCGCACTGCCTCGCGATGACAGCTCCCGGCTCGCTGCATTCGCGCCCAGGCACGCGATAAGCACCCGTAATCCCCTCCAGCTCCATAGCTCTGCTTAAAGAATGACGATTAATGAATTCATAACCCTGCGCTAAGAGCTCAACAATATTGTTGTGTTTCACCAGGCAAGGCCCAGCTGTGTGGATATTTCTTTTGTTCAGACGCGACCTCGCCACAATTGATAGTTCAAGTGGCGTTTCATCATCACGCGGAAATGCTTGGCAGCAGCAGCAGCCGAATACTCTAAAGGTGTGTTCCTAAATGTGGCGGGGGAAAACCAGGAGAATAATCCACGCGACCACGGGGAGAACACGCAAACTCCAAATATACAGCAGCAGCAATAGCAGGCGTCAGGGTCGGGATCGAACCCACGACCTCCTGTATACCAGGCGAGGTAGTTAACATATCCTAGCCACCGTGATTATGATGAGAGAGAGAGACACGCAAACTCAAAATATACAGCAGCAGGCGTCAGGGTCGGGATCGAACCCACAACCTCCCGTACACCAGGCGAGGTAGTTAACATCTCCTAGCCACCGTGATTATGATGAGAGAGAGAGAGACACGTAAACTCAAAATATACAGCAGCAGGCGTCAGAGTCGGGATCGAACCCACGACCTCCCGTACACCAGGCGAGGTAGTTAACATCTCCTAGCCACCGTGATTATGATGAGAGAGAGAGAGACACGCAAACTCCAAAAATACAGCAGCAGGCGTCAGGGTCGGGATCGAACCCACGACCTCCTGTGTACCAGGCGAGGTAGTTAACATCTCCTAGCCACCGTGATTATGATGAGGAGAGAGAGACACGCAAACTCCAAATATACAGCAGCAGGCGTCAGAGTCGGGATCGAACCCACGACCTCCCGTACACCAGGCGAGGTAGTTAACATCTCCTAGCCACCGTGATTATGATGAGAGAGAGAGAGACACGCAAACTCCAAAAATACAGCAGCAGGCGTCAGGGTCGGGATCGAACCCACGACCTCCTGTGTACCAGGCGAGGTAGTTAACATCTCCTAGCCACCGTGATTATGATGAGAGAGAGAGAGACACGCAAACTCCAAAAATACAGCAGCAGGCGTCAGGGTCGGGATCGAACACACGACCTCCTGTGTACCAGGCGAGGTAGTTAACATCTCCTAGCCACCGTGATTATGATGAGGAGAGAGAGACACGCAAACTCCAAATATACAGCAGCAGGCGTCAGGGTCGGGATCGAACCCACGACCTCCCGTACACCAGGCGAGGTAGTTAACATCTCCTAGCCACCGTGATTATGATGAGGAGAGAGAGACACGCAAACTCCAAATATACAGCAGCAGGCGTCAGGGTCGGGATCGAACCCACGACCTCCCGTACACCAGGCGAGGTAGTTAACATCTCCTAGCCACCGTGATTATGATGAGGAGAGAGAGACACGCAAACTCCAAATATACAGCAGCAGGCGTCAGAGTCGGGATCGAACCCACGACCTCCCGTACACCAGGCGAGGTAGTTAACATCTCGCCACAGTGAATGTATGCCGAACTTCTTTCGCACCGCACGTAGCCAACCGTACTAATCGGAGGTGCGGGGGAGGGGGAGGACAACAAGCTAAACGCAAAAGTCAGTTCTGAATAAATGAGTTTTCAATCTTGATTTGAAAGTGCATAGCTCCCAATGGCTCCCTAATATCGGAAGGAAGAGCGTTCCAGACGGTCGCAGAAGCGCGCGATGCAGTGACCGTCCTTGTTCGATGGTTACGTAACAATTAATGAGCGTACGATCCAATGACTGAAGGAAGATGTCACCACATCCGTCAACAACAACGTGGCCTTCAAGAGAAATTTGTATCGATTGTAAAACTCAAGGTTCACGTCGGCGATGCGTTCCTGAAATGTGCGATGACCAATGTGAAAACGACGCGAATCGAAGCGATTGAGAGGGTAGGAGTAGACGGTTGAGGCAAAGTTTGGGAGGCAACGGATAACGAGAGAGAGATCGAGAGAGAGAGGACGGGACGATACGTGTGTGTGGGGGGGGGGGGTCGAGGCGACGCTAATCGAAGTATTAGCGAAACTATTTAAAATACAAAGACGTAAATACAAAAAAATGATAATGATGATGAGATTTGTAACGCGAGGAAGCAGTTTTGGAGTGTACCCAGCGGACACCCCAAGCGAGAGAGATGAGACGGCCGGAGTAATGTCTAAACGACAAGAATCACCCCCCTCCGTGTATCGTTCGAAAATTAGAAGAGGCAGCCTAAGGCAGTGGTGAAGGGCGATTGTTGTTGTTGTTGGTGTTGTTGTTGTTGATGTTGTTGCGCGTGAATACCGCTTGCGAATTAAATCGGCAAGACACGCGCTGCCCCCTGCGAGAATGACCAACGATTGGAGCCGGTCGCTCGGTTAGCAGATGGGGAACCACACAAACTCGATACGGCAATCACCACCGTCACTACCACCACTACCACAAATACCACCACCACTACCACCACTACCATCGCCACCACCAACACCGCCACCACTACCATCGTCACCACCACTACCATCACCACCACTACCACCACCACCACTATCATCGTCACCACCACTACCATCACCACCACTACCACCACCACCACTACCATCGTCACCACCACTACCATCACCACCACCACTACCACCACTACCACCAACACCGCCACCACTACCACCGCCACCACCAACACCACCACCACTACCATCGTCACCACCACTACCATCACCACCACTACCACCACCACCACTACCATCGTCACCACCACTACCATCACCACCACCACTACCACCACTACCACCAACACCGCCACCACTACCACCGCCACCACCACTACCACCACTACCACCAACACCGCCAGCACTACCACCGTCACCACCACTACCAGCGTCACCATCACTACCACCGCCACCACCACTACCACCGCCACCACCACTACCACCACTACCACCAACACCGCCACCACTACCACCGTCACCACCACTACCAGCGTCACCATCACTACCACCGCCACTACCACCGCCACCACCACTACCACCACTACCACCAACACCGCCACCACTACCACCGTCACCACCACTACCAGCGTCACCATCACTACCACCGCCACCACCACTACCACCGCCACCACCACTACCACCACTACCACCAACACCGCCACCACTACCACCGTCACCACCACTACCACCGCCACCACCAACACCATCGTCACCACGCAGCGCGCTCGGACAGGCAACTCGCGAGTTGACACACACAACACCCACACACACACAACACACACACACCACACACACACAACACCCACAAACACACAACACACACACACCACACACACACAACACTCACACACACACAACACACACACCAAATACACACACACAACACACACACAACACCCACACACAACACACACAACACACACACAACACACACACACAACACACACACAACACTCACACACACAACACACACAACACCCACCACACACAACACACACACACACACACACCCACCACACAACACACACACCACACACAACACCCACACACACAACACACACACAACACACACACACACAACACACACACACCCACCACACACAACACACACACACAACACCCACCACACACAACACACACAACACACACACACAACACACACACACCCACCACACACAACACACAACACCCACCACACACAACACACACAACACACACAACACACACACAACACTCACACAACACCCACCACACACAACACACACAACACACACACAACACACACACACACACAACACCCCCACACACAACACACACACAACACACACACAACACCCACCACACACAACACACACAACACACACACACAACACACACACAACACTCACACAACACCCACCACACACAACACACACAACACACACACACAACACACACAACACCCCCACACATAACACACACACACAACACACCAAACACACACAACACTCACACAACACCCACCACTCACAACACACACACACAACACACACCCACCACACACAACACACACACAACACACACACACCCACCACACACAACACACACACACAACACACACAACACTCACACAACACCCACCACACACAACACACACAATACACACACAACACACACACACACCCACCACACACACCACACACAATACACACACAACACACACACAACACCCACCACACACAACAACAAAAGTTTGGTCGTACATGTTACGTATTTCGTTAATACTGGAAGGAACCTCCTGGTTACACCAGCCCACAGGGGATTATTGTGTCCGTCCGTCCGTCGTACAGGGAGGGGCTGGGTGGGGAGGGAGGGGCTGGGTGGGGAGGAGAGGGTGGGGAGGGGCTAGGTGGGAAGGGTGGCGCTGGGTGGGGAGGGGAGGGTGGGGAGGGGCTGGGTGGGGAGGGTGGGGCTGGGTGGGGAGGGGAGGGTGGAGAGGGGCTGGGTGGGGAGGGTGGGGAGGGGCTGGGTGGGGAGGGTGGGGCTGGGTGGGGGGTGGGGGGTGGGAGGGGTGGGGCTGGGTGGGGAGAGGCTGGTCCCCCCGTGGTGCCCTTATAAAACTCAACGTTTAACCTACTCACGCCGGCTTATGCCCGCCCTCACAGTCGGGCATATTTGCGGAATACACCACGCCGCCGTTGACCCTGCAGGCCATTGACCGAGCAACCCAACGTTCCTACCAGCTCCCTTCGCAGGGATGTGTTCTAAATTGTCTTATGGTTGTTATTGTTTGACTTGCATCCCACTGGGATTTTTGCACACAGCATTGATGTATGGTGCATTTTCTGGAAGACTTTGCTGTTTTTCCCTGTATTTTTCTGTTTGCGCGTCGTAACTTTAAGACGTTTCTTGGTCACGTTTTTGTTTGTTGCGGTTGCACCCGATTCAAGAGCCGAATGGCTCACAGGGCTATACACCAAATACACGAAACTGAACTGAAATGAACTGAACTGGAGCCTGAGACGGGTGAGCATGGAGTCTACAGCACGGGTGGCCGAGGGGATCGGTGTTTGTCTGGGGGGGGCGGGGGTCCATATCGCGCCTGACGTTGTCTTTCCGTGGCAATTGTTAATCGACCACCGGTGCCACAGAGCAGCGGCGCGGAGATTTTGATGATCGAGGACGCCTCTTGGCACCGTTGCCACAATCAAAACGATGCCAGCTCCCACCGCACACACAACCACCCACATCGTCCTCCCACCCCCCACGCTCATTAAAATACACGCAGATTACTCTTTCCGTTCGCCAACACACACACCGCGCACACAATAGCGGAGGGGTGAGGGGTTATGGGGGGGGGGTAGGGAGGTGGGGGCTTTTAAAAATAAATGAATGTTAGATTTAAAATCCGCTGTTGTCCATAATCCTCAAAGCTGGGGGCCGGTGTTGGCTGGGTCACCGTATAATTGGATCAAAAGATTTATTTTCTGAGTTAGGGGGTAGGGGGTGTGGGGGGGTTTTCTCGTCCATAATTTGTACACACACACACGCGCGCGCACGAAAAAATAAATCTGTGAATGACCTCGCAGACTTGCAGAATGAAATCCCCGTGTGTGTATGTGCGCGTGTGTGCGTGTGTTTGTCTTTGTGGGGAGCGGTAGTGTAGTGGTCAGCGTGCTGCGCTATGAACCCGAGTTCAATTCTCGCTCACGGCCAACACCGGTGACGATTATCCGAACCGGTCCAAGGTCAACTCGTCCTCAAATGAGCATCTGGGGAGACAAAGGCGGCCGGGCGCGGTGTTCACCACCCAACCCCTCGTGTGTCGTGTTGGCGTTCAAAGATGCTACTCCCTCACAACATTTGCCCCAACTACCTCGCCTGGTGTGCAGGAGGTCGTGGGCTCGATCCCGACCCTGACACCTGCTGTATATTTAGAGTTTGCGTGTCTCTCTCTCTCTCCCCGTGGTGAGATGTTAACTACCTCGCCTGGTGTGCAGGAGGTCGTGGGCTCGATCCCGACCCTGACACCTGCTGTATATTTAGAGTTTGCGTGTCTCTCTTTCTCTCATCATCACGGTGGCTAGGAGATGTTAACTACCTCGCCAGGTGTACGGGAGGTCGTGGGCTCGATCCCGACCGCGACGCCTGCTGCTGTATATTTGGAGTTTGCGTGTCTCTCTCTCATCATCATCATCGCGGTGGCTAGGAGATGTTAACTACCTCGCCTGGTGTGCAGGAGGTCGTGGGCTCGATCCCGACCCTGACGCCTGCTGCTGTATATTTAGAGTTTGCGTGTCTCTCTCTCTCTCTCCCCGTGGTGAGATGTTAACTACCTCGCCTGGTGTGCAGGAGGTCGTGGGCTCGATCCCGACCCTGACACCTGTTGTATATTTAGAGTTTGTGTGTCTCTCTCTCTCTCTCCCCGTGGTGAGATGTTAACTACCTCGCCTGGTGTGCAGGAGGTCGTGGGCTCGATCCCGACCCTGACGCCTGCTGTATATTTAGAGTTTGTGTGTCTCTCTCTCTCTCTCCCCGTGGTGAGATGTTAACTGCCTCGCCTGGTGTTCGGGAGGTCGTGGGCTCGATCCCGACCGCGACGCCTGCTGCTGTATATTTGAAGTTTGCGGTGTCTCTCTCTCTCTCATCATCACGGTGGCTAGGAGATGTTAACTACCTCGCCTGGTATACAGGAGGTCGTGGGTTCGATCCCGACCCTGACACCTGCTGTATATTTAGAGTTTGCGTGTTTCTCTCTCTCCCCGTGGTGAGATGTTAACTACCTCGCCTGGTATACAGGAGGTCGTGGGTTCGATCCCGACCGCGACGCCTGCTGCGGTATATTTGGAGTTTGCGTCTCTCTCTCTCTCTCTCTTATCATCACGGTGGCTAGGAGATGTTAACTACCTCGCCTGGTATGCAGGAGGTCGTGGGCTCGATCCCGACCGCGACGCCTGCTGCTGTATATTTGAAATTCGCGGTGTGCGGTGTCTCTCTCCACGTGGTCGCTTGGATTTCTACCCGGGTCCTCCGGTTTGCCCCTCCACGGTTAGTTAGACTCGACATCACGCTTTCCACGCCATGATAAGCCACTTCGTTGGGCTATAATTGTGTGGCCAGATCGTTTCTGAAGAAAAATTAAAGCTAAGTAGCTCAGTGGGCCTTACCTGATAAAATCAAACCATAATTTAATTTAATGGGTGTTTAGCGCGTAACACGAACCTGGGATTTCAGGCACAATCAGGGTTGTTCATAAAATCCCGCCTGTTCCCTAATGTATGTACCGCATGTAGAACTTCTTTCGCACCGTACGTAGCCAACCGTGCAAATCGGAGATGCTGGTGGGGGGAAGGACAAGAAGCTGAACGCAAAAAAGCAGTTCGAAATAAATGGGTTTTCAATCTAGATTTAAAACGTGATTTCTCACAGCGCCTTTCTAAAATCTGGACCGTGCGATCAACTGAAGTCTGAAGGCTTCACATCTATCCCGGAATAACAACATTCATATTCCCGTGTGTGAATACTAATGTCCACATTTATTACGACATACATAAATATATAAAAACAAAAGCAGAGTCAAAGATTCCACACCACCCCCCCAATATAGTCTCGAACAAAGCGACGAGGCAAGTGCTGTTCCGACAGATTACGGTCGGAAACATTTCAGACGGAGATCTCGCTCGGTTTGGCCGCCGCAAGAAAAAAATACTAAAATAATAATAATGACACTCGGCATTCCACATCCAGTATACTCCGCACCACGGCTTTGACTGCCACTACTTTTTTTTTCTTCCAACCACCACCGCCACCACCACCACCGCCACCACCACCACCGCCACCACCACCGCCACCACCACCGCCACCACCACCGCCACCGCCACCACCACCACCACCATCACCCAAGCCACCTCCACTACCATCACCTCCACCACCACCTCCATCACCACCCAAGCCACCACCACCGCCACCGCCACTACCGCCACCACCACCACATCAGACACCGCCACCACCACCGCCACCACCACCGCCACCACCACCGCCACCGCCACCACCACCGCCACCGCCACTACCGCCACCACCACCACATCAGACACCGCCACCACCACCACCACCGCCACCACCACCACCGCCACCACCACCACCATCGCCACCACCACCGCCACCACCACCGCCACCACCACCGCCACCGCCACCACCACCGCCACCACCACCGCCACCGCCACTACCGCCACCACCACCACCACATCAGACACCGCCACCACCACCGCCACCACCACCGCCACCACCACCGCCACCGCCACCACCACCGCCACCACCACCGCCACCGCCACTACCGCCACCACCACCACCACATCAGACACCGCCACCACCACCGCCACCACCACCGCCGCCACCACCACCGCCACCACCACCGCCACCACCACCGTCGCCGCCACCGCCACCACCACCGCCACCATCACCGCCGCCACCACCGCCGCCACCACCACCGCCGCCACCACCACCGCCACCACCACCTCCACAACAGCCACCGCCACCACCACCACCGCCGCCACCACCACCGCTGCCACCACCACCACCACAACAGACACTGCCTCTGTTAAATAAGGGCAGACGATTCTCGAGTCTCCCAAATTGGATTTCCTGGGCTCGTGGCCACAACTGGCATCTGCTGTGCGCTGTAATTGTCTGAAGGTTTATTTTTTATTTTTTTGAGACCCGCTTTTTTATGTCTGTAAGTAAACAGTTGTCAGATTTATGCAGTCCCCCCCCCCCAACCTCCCCCCGCCCAGCCTCCACATCGGCGCACCTGTACCCACGACCCAGAGTAATTCGCACAGCAGCAAAGCCGTGTTAAATATAGCTGCGTTTGTGATGTGTGTCTTTTCTCGCTCTTTTTCTCTCTCTCGCGCGCGCGCGCGTCTCTCTCGTCGCTTTCGCTTCACACCGAGATATTGATGGGTATGACCGCCCTGATGATGTGCTTCGATGATGATGACAACGATGATGTGGGTTATACACGGAAAAAACCACCCTTTCCCCCATCGTACCTCACCCCCACACCAGGGCCGGACTAAGCTAATGCGGGGCCTGTAGCATTTGTTGTTATAAAACACTAATTTGTTGACTTTCTTAGTAAAGTAATTGCATGTTTTCATTTGCTATACGGCCAGATAATACGACAAATCGCTCACCTTTAATACCCATTCGTTCGTAAAAAAAGTTTAAGGCGGTATAGTACTATAGTAACAGAGCAAGTGCAGAATCACTGGCACAAGCGTCGTGGTGGTGACGTCACCGCCACTTAGTGGCGAATGGCGGTTGTTGTTGTTGTTGTTGGTAAGGCTATACGGGGGATCTTTGCATTCATGTGAGTGTGCCCGTTCCGACCTTCATAGGTGCTTGCGAACAGCACTTGCCCCTACGGTCAGTTAAGGCTATACGGGGGATCTTTGTCTTTGCCGTGTGTGAGTGTGTGGGGGAGCGGTAGTGTAGCGGTTAGCGCTACGCTGCGCTACAAACCGCTTGATCCGAGTTTGATTCCCGCTCACAGCCGACACAGGTGACGATTATCTGAACCGGTTATGGGCCTCCCCCTAGGTTGACTCAGCCTCAAATGAGTGCCTGGTGCAGTGGTGTAGCAATCATCGCCACTGGGGAGACAAAGGCGGCCGGGCATGGTGCTGGCCACCCACTCCCTCGTGGTGCCGTGCCGGCCTTCATATGTGCTACTCGCTAACAGCACTTGCCCCTACAGTCTGTTAACGCTACACTGCTGTTACCACCCTTGTTGAATTTAATTTCAACCGAAATAAATTACCGTCGAAACGTCGTGCGACTCAAACACTACACTATACACTACACTACTCTATACACTACACTATACACTACACTATACACGACACTACTCTATACACTACACTATACACTACTATACACTACACTATACACTACAATACACTACACTATACACTACACTACTCTATACACTACACTATACACTACACTATACACTACTATACACTACTACACAGTACACTACACACTACACTACACTATACACTACTATACACTACACACTACACTATACACTACTCTATGCACTACACTAGACACTACACTATACACTACACTATACACTACACTATACACTACTCTATACACTACACTATACACTACTATACACTACTATACACTACACTATACACTACTCTATGCACTACACTACACACTACACTATACACTACACTATACACTACACTATACACTACTCTATACACTACACTATACACTACTATACACTACACTATACACTAATCTATACACTACTCTATACACTACACTATACACTACTACACACTACACTATACACTACACTATACCCTACTATGTACACTATACACTACTCTATACACTACACTATACACTACACTATTCTATACACTACACGCTTTTTGTGGAATATTTTGCTGTCTTTTCCTGGATTTTCTGTTTGCACATAGTCACATAGTCACTTTAAGATGTTTTTTGTTCATGTTTTTGTTTTTTGTTTGTTGCGGTTGCACCCGATTCAAGAGCCGAATGGCTCACAGGGCTATACCTAATAAATGAAACTGAGAAACATTACACTATACTGGTAACTAATTGGCGTTTTGTTTACGTGACAAATCCCTTACTAATTGGCTGTGTCGGGTGGTGGAGAGTTACGACACAACATTTATTCTAACGCGATCTAATCCATAAAAAAACGTTTATCGTGAATAATATCTGTCGCAAAAGCCTCGCTACGTGTTGCAGCTCCCCATACCCTGACCCAGCATGGGCTCTGGGTAATAAAAGTATGAATAATGAACATCGATATGTTAACCAATTATCCGTGCTGTTAGGAATATCCCAACCTAGTAACTACAAGCGAAAAACAAAAACTAATGTCCTCATTTGCTCCTGGTGACCAACATTGTTTACGATTAATGATCATGGGGTCTCCTTTGCCAGGACTAAAATATGACAATAGGGTTTTCCCCCTTTTTTCTGGCAGCAAAACGGGTGTTAAGATATTCTTGGTTCTTTCGGTAAAGGCACGTAGAAGGGAAATAATTAAATAATACAAATATAAAACTGTACAAAATTATCACGACGTTTCGACTGCAACACAAGCAATCATCATCAGGTGTGAAATCCACAGCAAGAAAATAATTGCTTTGGAAATAATTTTCTTGCTGTGGATTTCACACCTGATGACGATTGCTTGTGTTGCAGTCGAAACGTCGTGAGAATTTTTTTATTGTTTTATAATTTTATTATTGTATTATTTCCCTTCTACGTGACTTTACCGAAAGAACCATGAATATGAATCCCTGCAGTCACGAAAGCTTTAAATCAAAATTTAGGTGTTAAGATGTTAAAACACCAAACTGAAACATTTTACAAGAAATCATGTTACTGCATTATCCACAATTCTTGTGGTCAGAATGCAAACAAAAAACACACTGATGAAAAATTGCATTGTCCTTGAAACTGATTGGTCCACACCAGAGACAGCTTTCTTTTGAGCCTCGTCTCAAACCTCTGCCAGTGATTTGTCAACCGTGGCAGTACAAACTCAATCTGGCGAAATGGGATTTCGTGTTTGATTGAACGAACGAATGCGGGCGGTTGATTTGTGCTTGATATGAATTTAAACCCGATTTTTAGGCCTTAAATGCAATTCATGTGCAGCGTTTGTGAAATGCAATTAGCGCGGACGACGCAATCTACATCGAATGCATCATTACTATTAGTCGAATATAGATTTGTTTTGTTTTTACATTGGCAAATGCATAATTCAGCGCGTTTAATAACTTCATACGGCGACAACGAAACACGCGCCCTGCCGTAAGGCTCGTAAATTGCACAATTAGGTCGCTCTAAAATATCCTGGAGGCATTTCCTCATTAGCACTTAATCCGGGTCGCGTTTTTGGCGATGCCGTGGCGGCTACTTCTGCTTCACGAAGGGGTTAAGGGCACTCGGGAAGAGCGGGCGGGGGGAGGGGGGGGGATCCATCGGCTCCCCCGTCGCCCCCTCGCCATCCAACCGCGTTCCCCCCTCTCCATCAATAACGGGACCCTCATGCATTATTCAGCCCGAGCGCCATTCATTTACGCGCGCGAGTGGCCGAGTGTGTGTCCGTGTGTGAGCGTGAGGGTTGATGGTGCTGGCCACCCACCCACCCACCCACTCCCTCGTGCAGTCCGTGCCGGCCTTCATAGCTGCTGCGCGCGAACAGCACTTGCCCCTACAGTCTGTCACAGGCTATACGGGGGATCTTTGTCTTTGTGAGGGTTGGTGCTGGCCACCCACCCACCCACTCCCTCGTGCAGCCCGTGCCGGCCTTCATGGCTGCTGCTCGCGAACAACACTTGCCCCTACAGTCTGTCACAGGCTATAAGGGGGATCTTTGTCTTTGTGAGGGTTGGTGCTGGCCACCCACCCACCCACCCCTTCGTGCAGCCCGTGCCGGCCTACATAGCTGCTGCGCGCGAACAGCACTTGCCCCTACAGTCTGTCACAGGCTATACGGGGGATCTTTGTCTTTGTGAGGGTTGGTGGTGCTGGCCACCCACCCACCCACTCCCTCGTGCAGCCCGTGCCGGCCTTCATAGCTGCTGCTCGCGAACAGCACTTGCCCCTGCGGTCTGTCACAGGCTATACGGAGGATCTTTGTCTTTGTGAGGGGTGGGTGTGTATTGGTGTGTGGGTGTGAGAGTATTGGTGTGGGTTGTGTGAGTGTATTCGTATGAGTGGGTGTATGAGTATGAGTGGGTGTGTGTGTGAATATGTGTATGAGTGGGTGTGTGTGTGAGTATGAGTGGGTGTGTGTGTGAGTGTATTTGTGTGGGTTGTGTATGAGTATGGATGGGTGCGTCAGTGTGGGTCAGTGTGGGTGTGTATGTGAGTGTATTAGAGTGGGTTGTGTGTGTGTGAGTATATGAGTATGGGTGGGTGTGAGCGCGCGTGTGTGTGCGCGTGTGTGAGTGAGCGTGTGTGTTTGAGAGAGAGCGCGCGTGTGTGTATGAGTGTGCGTGTGTGTGTGAGTGCGCGTGTGTGTGTGAGTATATGAGTAAGAGTGTGTGTGTGAGTGCGCGTGTGTGTGTATGAGTGTGTGTGTGAGTGCGCGTGTGTGTGTGAGTATATGAGTATGGGTGTGTGAGTGCGCGTGTGTGAGTGAGAGAGAGAGAGTGCGCGTGTGTGTGTGAGTGTGCGTGTGTGTGTGAGTGCGCGTGTGTGTGTGAGTATATGAGTATGGGTGTGTGAGTGCACGTGTGTGAGTGTGAGAGAGAGAGTGCGCGTGTGTGTGTGAGTGTGCGTGTGTGTGTGAGTGCGCGTGTGTGTGTGAGTATATGAGTATGGGTGTGTGAGTGCGCATGTGTGAGCGTGAGAGAGAGAGGGCGCATGTGTGTGTATGAGTGTGCGTGTGTGAGTGCGCGTGTGTGTGTGAGTATATGAGTATGGGTGTGTGAGTGCGCGTGTGTGAGTGTGAGAGAGAGAGTGCGCGTGTGTGTATGAGTGTGCGTGTGTGTGAGTGCGCGTGTGTGTGTGAGTATATGAGTATGGGTGGGTGTGTGTGTGAGAGAGAGCGCGTGTGTGTGTATGAGTGTGCGTGTGTGAGTGCGCGTGTGTGTGTGTGAGTATATGAGTATGGGTGGGTGTGTGTGTGTGAGTGCGCGTGTGTGTGTATGAGTGTGTGTGTGAGTGCGCGTGTGTGTGTGAGTATATGAGTATGGGTGGGTGTGTGTGTGAGAGAGAGCGCGTGTGTGTGTGTGCGCGTGTGTGAGTGAGCGTGTGTGTGTGAGTGCGCGTGTGTGTGTGAGTATATGAGTATGGGTGTGTGTGTGTGTGAGTATATGAGTATGGGTGTGTGTGTGTGAGCGCGCGTGTGTGTGTGAGTATATGAGTATGGGTGGGTGTGAGCGCGCGTGTGTGAGTGAGCGTGTGTGTGTGAGTATATGAGTATGGGTGGGTGTGTGTGAGTATATGAGTATGGGTGTGTGTGTGTGAGCGCGCGTGTGTGTGTGAGTATATGAGTATGGGGGGGGGGGTGTGCACACGATTACAGAGAGGCTCCCTGCTTTCTCGCTCGCTCAATCACGCTCCCGTCTTTCCACCCAGCATCTGCATAATTGATTTAAGGTAGCAGCGTTCGTGTGCGCGTAAAAAATAAATAACAGAGAAATAGTCTGAGTGCACATACACACGGAGGGACCCACGCACACATACATACATAAATGTGTACACAAAGAACTCCCCCTCCCCCCCTCTCCGCATAGCCTTTGATAGACTGTTGGGGCAAGTGCTGTTAGCGAGCACCTATTAAGGGCGGCACGGAACACACCACGCCCGGCCGCCTTTGTCTCCCGAGGACTGATGTTTCACGCCAAGTGCAGATTAAAGGCCGAGTCGACCTAGGGGAGACCCAGGACCGGTTCGAAATATTCGCCGCTGCTATTGTCCATGAGCTGGAATTGAACTCGGGGGCCAAAACTCCGCACGGATGGATTTAAGAAACCCTTTGCGTGATCACGTGGGCAGCGATCCGCCTATCCTGGCTATCACCACGCCCGGCCGCCTTTGTCTCCCTTGTGGCGATGCTTACACATCGACACGATGTACTCAATTTGAGGCTGAGTCGATCTAGGCGAGACCCAGATCATTATCACCGGTGTTGGTGGCCGTGGGCTGGAATCGAACTCGGACAACCAAAACTCCACACGGCACTTAAAGTGCCCGTGCTCAATTTGTGTTTTCGATTACACTGGTCAACACACTTTTTCTGGCATGAGGTATTCCAACGGTTTAAGGTAATTTTGAGGTGCTGATTCCAAATCTGGCATCAGTTTTTGTCTATCACATCAGGTTTTTGAGATCTCAAATATTGCATTTTCAATAAAAACTGCGGAAGAAAAATATTAAATAAATGAGGATATCTACATAACATGATATTATAAACACACTATCCTAAAAATGCAGCGCGATATTTTAACACTAAAGCAGTCACTGACTCGCAATAACTTGCAATCATAACTGACGGAGTTAATTTCGGGTAAAATCAATGAAAATAGGGTATGCCGATAGCATAAAAATGAGATGTGATAGAGCAAATCTGAGATCACATTTGGAATCGGCACCCTGAAATTAGTCTAAAACAGCTGCAAAAGTCCAGGCCAGAAAAAAATGTTTTTTTGTTGTTGACCAGTGTTATTTACCTTCTGAAAACAAAATCCTGCCACGTCTCGCACCCCCCCCCCCCCCCCCCCCCCCCCAGAACCAGAATAAAGTGCATCTCGCTCCCCCAGGGGGTGCAGTGTGCACCGCAGGTTACGAAGAAGAACCACTGCATTAGACCTCGTAAAATATTAGAATTTAAACAAACATTTCTTGTTTTACTCTGATCGCATTTCCAATTTCGCCCCCACACAGACCGCTCCACCCCCCACGCACCCACCCCACCGCTAGGAATGGAAGAGCCCCACCGGGCATTTGCCCTAGGGACTGCTCCTACGTGCAGGGCGGGCCTGCTGGAAGTGTAATCCGTTTACCGGAGGAGCATTACGTCCCAACCGCCTGTGAAGGCGTCTCGTGTTCACCCCCCCCCCCACGCCCCCCCCACCCCCCCGGTGTTTTTTTGTGTTGCTGTGCTCCACAAATGCCCGAGATGTCAATGCGTGGATTATGTAATGCAGCGTGATTTGTAAAGGACTATTCTGCTAATGCATCCACTCACACACCCACGCACACACCCACACAAGACAAATATACCCCGTGTAGTCTTAACAGACTGTTGGGGCAAGTGCTGTTAGCGAGCACCTATGAAGGCCGGTACTGTAGCACACGAGGGGGTGGGTGGCCAGCACCACGCCCGGTCGCCTTTGTCTCCCCAGTGGCGATGTTTACACATCGCACCAATAACTTATTTGAGGCTGAGTCGACCTAGGGGAGGCTGAGGATCAGTTCAGATAATCGTCACTGGGTGTTGGCCGTGTGAGCGGGAATCGAACTCGGGTTGCCGGGTTTGTAGAGCAGCTACCGCTCACACACCCACTAACTCACACACACCTACTCACACACACAAACACCCACTAACTCACACACACCTACTCACACACACACCTACTCACATACACACACACACCCACTAACTCACACACACCTACTCACACACACACACACCTACTCACACACACACCCCTACTCACACACACACACACTAACTCACACACACCTACTCACACACACCCACTCACATACACCACCACTCACACATCCACCCACTCAGACACCCCTACTCACCCACCCACACACACCCACTCACACATCCACTCACACACCCACACACACACACACTCATCCACCCACTCACACTCCCACTCACACACCCACTTACCCGCCCACTCACCCACCCACATACTCACTCACCCACCCACTCACACACCCACCCACACATCCACCCAGTCACACACCCACCCACCCACAAACCCACACACCCACCCACTCACACAACCACACACCCACCCACCCACAAACCCACAACCCACCCACTCACACATTCACACACCCACCCACACATCCACCCACTCACCCACCCACCCACCCACAAACCCAAACACCCACCCACCCACTCACACATCTACACATCCACCCACTCACACACCCACCCACCCACAAACCCACTCACCCACCCACTCACACACCCAACCACCCACAAACCCACACACCCACCCACTCACACATCCACACATCCACTCACCCACTCACACACCCACCCACCCACAAACCCACACACCCACCCACTCACACATCCACACACCCACCCACCCACTCACACACACACCCTCAGACATCCACCCACTCACTCACCCACCCACCCGCAAACCCACTCAACCACACATCCACACACCCACCCACCCACACACCCACCCTCTCACCCACCCTCTCCTCTCCCCATCGCCCCATCCCTTAACAAAGCGCACCATCCCCTCCTTATTTTTTGTTCTCTCCTCCTATTCACCACGCTAATGTTTGTAGATACATGTTTTCTACTCGCTTAATCGAATACGGGTGTCCTGTCAATTCCGCCGCCATCATCGACAGACACACCGAACACGCCGGACGCATCACAAAAGGACACCCCGTCCTTCACGCCGCTAGCGCACGACGCTTTTTAACCCCCCCCCCCCCAATTGTTTGGATGTCACGGGGGGCCCCCCCACTTTGGTTTGTTTCTACGTTGACATTCTTTGTGTCAAGGACGTTGACGGCTGCCGTTGCGTGTGGGCGAGGGGGTCACGGTGCCGTGCTGGGAACCGGCTACGTTGCAATCGCGGGTTCAAATCCAACAATGGAATGTTAAAATTAATATTTTTTGAAACATACTCTTTGGTTCTTTCGGTAAAGTCACGTAGGTATAAAATACACACGACGTTTCGCTTGCAACACAAGCAATCATTATCAGGTGTGTTCACACTTTAGCTAAAACATTATTGCTGTAGTTTTCACACCTGATGATGATTGCTTGTGTTGCAATCGAAACGTCGTGATTTTATTGATTATGTTTTCTACCCACGTGACTTTACCGAAAGAAGCGGTCACGAAAACTTCAAATCTAGTAAAAAAAAAACATATTTGTATTTTTCTTCTTGGTTCTTTCGGTAAAGTCACGTAGAAGGGAAGTAATTAAATAATAAAAATAAAACATAATAAAATAATATAATAAAATAAAACAATATAATAAAATAATATAATAATATAATAATATTTTATTACTTCCCTTCTACGTGACTTTACCGAAAGAACCAAGAAGATGAATCCCTGCAGTCACGAAAGCTTCAAATCGAAAAATATTTGTATTTTACCAATAGATTTTATTTTAAGAGATTCCAGACCCCGCTGAGTTGTGTAGCTCGTTTTTTTATCAGAAGCAACCTGGCTGTGACTACATGATGGATCGACGACAAAGTGGGCTCATCATCCTCAAGTGGGAATGTATAGCAGCCCAACTACTCTGAACGCGTGATGCCCACTCCACGTGTGGAGTGGGGGAAACGTGAGGACCCCGAGACAAATCCACGCGACCACGGAGAGAGGGAGGCACACAGACTTCAAATATACAGCGGGCGTCAGTGTCGGGATCGAACCCACGACCTCCTGTAGACCAGGCGAGGTAGTTAACATCTCACCACGGGGAGAGAGAGGGACACGCAGACTCCAAATATACAGCAGCAGGCGTCAGGGTCGGGATCGAACCCACGACCTCCTGTAGACCGGGCGAGGTAGTTAACATCTCACCACGGGGAGAGAGAGAGACACGCAGACTCCAAATATACAGCGGGCGTCAGAATCTGAATCGAACCCACGACCTCCTGTACACCAGGCGAGGTAGTTAACATCTCACCACCGTGATGATGATGATGATCAGAGAGAAAGACACGCAGACTCCAAATATACAGCGGGCGTCAGAATCTGAATCGAACCCACGACCTCTTGTACACCAGGCGAGGTAGTTAACATCTCACCACGGGGAGAGAGAGACACGCAGACTCCAAATACACAGCAGGCGTCAGTGTCGGGATCGAACCCACGACCTCCTGTAGACCGAGCGAGGTAGTCAACATCTCACCACGGGGAGAGAGACAGACACGCAAACTCCAAATATACAACAGCAGGCGTCAGTGTCGGGATCGAACCCACGACCTCCTGTATACCAGGCGAGGTAGTCAACATCTCACCACGGGGAGAGAGACAGACACGCAGACTCCAAATATACAGCAGCAGGCGTCAGAATTGGGATCGAACCCACGACCTCCTGTGAACCAGGCGACGTAGTTAACATCTCACCACCGCGGTGCCCAAGACCTCCACATTAGATCCCTTCAAGCGCCGCTGCCTTTGTGTTTGGTTGTCGCTTTTGTTCGCTCCGATGCAATAAATGAAACGCGGGTGCCCGGGACCCCCCGCGCCCCCCGCCCCCTGCCTCTGCCTCGCGGTCCTCGGGGCAGTTGCACCGCCTGCACACTCCATCTCACGAATCGTCTTCTCGCGAATTCCTCGAGATCGTGCGGGCACAGTCACGCGCACAAAGTCGCAATGTCACCGCGGGGTGGGTGGGGGGTAAGTGGGGGGGATGTGTGGGGGGGTGTGTGGGGGTGTGGGTGGGGGTGTGTGGGGTGGGGAGTGGAAGCTTTGATCAGCTGCTCACCACCCGTCGAGACGGAGCCCACCCACACCCCACCCACACCCCACCCACACCCCACCCCACCACGTGGTTGTTGAGGCAAATTCTATCGAAGAGGATTTATTCAGCTCAACATCGTGCCACCTCCCCCCCCTCCACTCATCATCCATGATTCAACAACAGCTATTCCCCAACGTGATGAACCAGATTCTGGGTCCCCCCCCCCCCATCATCTCACCCCCCCTCCCCCCCCCCCCCATATTTTTAAATTGTTTTAATTTACTCCAAATTAGCACGGCCATCATCACCATCATCATCAAAGTGGAGCTGTACGTGAGCGAGAGTGCGTGTGGTGGGGGAGCGGTGGGGGAGCGGTGAGGGAGCGGTGGGGGAGCGGTGGGGGAGCGGTGGGGGAGCGGTGAGGGAGCGGTGGGGGAGCGGTGGGGGAGCGGTGGTGGAGCGGTGGGGGAGCGGTGAGGGAGCGGTGGGGGAGCGGTGGGGGAGCGGTGAGGGAGCGGTGGGGGAGCGGTGGGGGAGCGGTGGTGTAGTGGTCAGCGCGCTGCGCTACGAACCCAGCCACGCGAGTTCTAACCCCGCTCACGGCCACCAACGCCAGTGACGATTATGTGAACTGGTCCTGGAGCCTTCCCTAGGTCGACTCAGCCTCAAATGAGGACCTGGTGCGGTGTTTATTTTTTTTTATCGCCACTGGAGAGACAAAGGCGGTCGGGAGTGGGTTGGCCACCCACTCCCTGGAGTTTACCGTGCCGGCCTTGATAGGTTGCTGCTGCTACTCGCCACAACTAACAATCACTTGCCCCAGCAGGCTGTAAGAACGGCTACACGGGGGGAATATTTGTCTTTTGCGAGAGATTTTTCTTTTTAGACGACATCAAATAAACACGAGAAACACATTGGGGGGTTGAAATGGGGGAATAATTGAGCAGAAACAAACATTTTCAACATCGAGTTGTTTTCACACAAGAACAACAAATTGACTTGCTGTTCTTGTTAAGGTCATTATTATTATTCGATTTAAAGCTTTCGTGACTGCAGGGATTCATCTTCTTGGTTCTTTCGGTAAAGTCACGTAGAATGGAAATTATAAAATAGTAAAAATAAAACATAATAAAATAATATTATATTTTATTACGTATTATTATGTTTTATTTATTTTTATTTTATTATTTCCATTCCACGTGACTTTACCGAAAGAACCAAGAAGGTCATTATTATTATTTTCCGTATTACTCATTGGGATCTTGACATTTCTCAGTTTGTTCTCACGCTGCTGCTGCTGCTGCTGCTGCCACCATCGGGATTGCAACGGTGAGCTTGCAGGACGGACTTGCAATCCGCAAGCAGCGCCGCTTGCATTCGATCTCCTGGCCTGAGATCCATCATGTTTCACAGATTCAACAGTGGCTGGTGAAACTCAGATTCCAACCCAGAGGCTCGGCGGTCTTGGCTCGGGTCCCTTCGTTCCTGCACCACGCCGGGCGCTCCTGCTCAACACCACGTGGTCGTGATAGACCTACTCTCCGTTATTTCACCTCCAGAAATCTCCGCGCTTAAAGGCCACTTTGTTGAGCCGTCAGTTGTGGCCATGTCGCTTCTGAAAAATAAGCTAATAGCTCAGTGGGCTTTACCTGGTAAGAGTTTAAAAAATGTGTTTAGTTTTATTTGTAAACATTTTCAAGTGATGTGTTCACCTTCCCTTTACGTTACACTCGTATCGCGTTGTTGTGTTTGTTGTTGTCACGTTCTGACCCCGTGCACCGACCACACATCCTGTTTAAATGAGCTTTATAGCTCTTCGGATTCCTCCAGCATACATTACTATTCTGATCATAAATAACACCATCACCTCGGCCACATCGCCATCATCGTCGATCTCCCGTCGTGTGTAGTAGTTATTGCACTTTTTATAACACTAATTATAATTTACAATTGTAAAGTGGCGCATTTCATCCGTAAATCCCAGCAATGCGCCACCACCGTTTATGAAAAGCCAGGAAATAAACAGAACCTGCTAGGCACACGGCCAGGACTAGGTGTAGGGTAAAGACCGATTTACCCACCCACTCACTTACCCACCCACTCACCCACTCACTCACCCACCCATTTACCCACCCAACCACTCACCCATTCACTCACCCACCCATTCACCCACCCACTCACCCACTCACCCACCCACTCGCTCACTCACCCATCCACTCACTCATTAACCCACTCACTCACCCACCCATTCACCCACCCACTCACTCACCCATTCACTCACCCACCCATTCACCCACCCACTCACCCACTCACTCACCCACCCACTCATTAACCCACTCACCCATCCACTCACCCACTCACTCACCCACTCACCCACCTACCCACCTACTCACTCACCCATCCACTCACCCACCCATTTACCCACCCAACCACTCACCCACTCACTCACCTATTCACTCACCATCCACTCACCCACCCACTCACTCATCCGCTCACTCAAAACCAGGTTAAATGGCCAGAACTACGCCAGGGTTAATGGCCGAATTAAAGAGGTGAGTTCTCAAGAGGGGACCTAAATCACTCCAGCGATTCTGATTGTCTGATTAAGGCACTAAGCGTTGTTCCGTCGTCTTGAAGCTGCACAGTGGCAACAGCCCGCTCACTCACCCACTCACTCACTCACCCACTCACTCACCCACTCACTCACCCACTCATCCACTCACTCACTCATCCCCGCACTCACTCATCCCCGCACTCACGCACTCACCCACTCACTCACTCATTCACCCATTCACTCACTCATTCATCCACTCACTCACCCACCCACTCACTCATTCAGCCCACTCATCCACTCACCCACCCACTCACTCACCGATGTACCCACCCACTCACTCACCCACCCACTCACTCACCCACCCACTCACTCATTCACTCACTCACTCATTCACCCACTCACTCACTCATCCACTCATTCACCCACCCACTCACTCACCCACCCACTCATTCACTCATCCACTCACTCACTCACCCACTCACCCACCCACCCACTCACTCACCCACTCACGCATTCACCCAATCACTCACCCACCCACTCACTCATTCACCCACTCACTCACCCGCCCACTCATTCACTCATCCGCTCACCCACTCACTCTCACCCGCAACACAGACTTAGACAGCTCCCACGACTCCGATTGTCTTATTAACGAAGCCACGAGGCGTTGTTCCACAGCCTGCCAGCTGCGCAGCGGCAACAGCCGCATCACTCCAGGCACGGAGCCTTGCACTCGGAGCACTTAGAAGGGGGCGATTCGAAGATCTCAGGGATTTCTTTGCAGAGTCAATTGCGGATCACATCGCTGCAAATATCGCGGGACTGACCCATTGATGGCTCTGGCAGCAGGTCAGCGGGCGGGATCTGTTTCTTCTAGATTTGAAGCTTTCGTGACTGCAAGGATTAATATTCTTAGGTTTTTTCGGTAAAGTCACGTAGATAAAAATGTAAAATAAAAATTACTTGATACAGCTATCGTGCTGTGACGGTTCCACCTGAAGACGGAAGCTTGTGTTGCATCCGAAACGTCGTGATTTTTATTTTATTTTCATTTTATTAATTTTAAATTTTTACCTACGTCACTTTACCGAAAAAACCTAAGAATACGGAAGCTTGTGTTGCCTCCGAAACGTCGTGATTTTTATTTTATTTTTATTTTACTTTTATTAATTTAAATTTTTACCTACGTTACTTTACTGAAAAAACCTAAGAATACGGAAGCTTGTGTTGCCTCCGAAACGTCGTGATTTTTATTTTATTTTTATTTTATTAATTTTAATTTTTTATCTTCGTGACTTTACCGAAAACACCTAAGAATAGGGATCTGTTTAATCTCTTCGTTTAGAGGAGCTCTTGGCACGCAATCCCAGCCACACGCCAGAGGAGGAAGCAAAAGACCTCAGCACTCACCGCTGATGGGGCGGTGGCATGGCCTGGCGGTATCGCTTGTTGCAGAAGTTCGCGGCTCGAATCAAGCGGCCACCCTGGTCAATGCTGCTGTGCGATAAGCATAATAACGATAGCGGCGCCACGGTGGCTAGAAGATGTTAACTACCTCGCCTGGTATACAGGAGGTCGTTGATTCGATGTCAACTCTGATGCGTGTATATTTAGAGTTTGCATGTCTCTCTCTCTCTCTCTCCGTGGTTGTTCCCTCCACATATTAGAATCAACATCGCACGTTCAGAGTATTTGGCTGCTATACATTTCCACGTGATTAGCCCACTTTGTTGACCTATTATTATTCGGGATGGCCTGAGTCGCTTCGGAAAAAAAAGAGATACACAGCTCAGTGGGGGCTTGCCTGGTAAAAAATAAAATAATAAAGTCACGTAGAAGGGAAATAATAAAATAATAGAATTCATAATCAACGTTTTTGGGTTTAGATCGCGTTTATTTATAAATGTGTCGTAACCCTCCACCACCCGACACGGCCAATCAGTAAAAATGTGTCACGTTGACAAAGACAAATAGTTCACTGCTTTAGCCCACCGGTGTGTTGAAGCCACAACATTTACAATTTGAGTACGACGTTTCGCGAATGCTCATTCATTCAGGTCTGTCTGAAAGAATGATCATTCATTCATTCAGACGCTGTCTCCCCGACAGACCTGTTCTTCACCTGAGGACGGCTGCTTGCGTTGTGGCCGAAACGTCGTGAGAATTATTTTATTATGTTTCATTTTTATTATTTTATTATTTCCCTATTACGTGACTTTACCGAAAGAACCAAGAAGATGAATCCCTGCAGTCACGAAAGCTTTAAATCGAAAGAAAATAAATAGATTAATTTAAAAAAAAAACTGTTTTGTTTATAGACGCGTATGAGTGAATTCAAAACGCATGAAGCGAATTTTGGGTAGACATCGTTTTGTCTAAATCAATCAAACCGAACCAGCGTACAGCGAGGAAGAACTGTACAACACTGTGCTCTGTGAGATTTGTAAATGTTAAATAAAATAGTTTATAATATTAATAATACGTCTACCCGCCTTCTGATTTAAAAAAAACCCCAGTGGCGTCATTGGCAAGAGTCGGCCATCGTGTTGCGCTGCGTCGCGATCCAAATTTTGTCTCCAAATGTGAAACTACAGTGGCAACACGTCTCAATTGGGATCATACACAGCAGCAGCAGCAGTAGTAATCATGACCATCACCCCTACTGGCAGACTAATGCCCCAGGGTCGTTAGTGCAAATTAGATTCGCTCCGGGTCTCTTTGGTGTTCTCACCCGGTTCAACAAACTACACTTAAACACTTGAAAAAAAAAACCCACAACTCTCAAACTTAAGTGGATAACAACGTGAAGCCATCACGAGCGTGCAGTGATGGTCTCGCCTCTCGGCGGACACGTGGCGCGTATCCTACACACGCTCTCTCGTGGTTCTGTACGTGCTTGGAACTTCTTTTGCACCGCACGCGGCGAGCTCAAAGAACCCCCGCGTTGATTTGTGCGATGGTTGTATTGAAGCGGACACTAATGCAGTTACACCATTGGAACCTCATTTGCCAGTAAAAAATATGATAATTGTTTTTTTACCCTTCTATCTGGCAACAAAACTGACACCTTTTTTACAAGGAGTCATGTTTGCAAAGACCACAATGCCAGATAGAAGGGTAAAAAAACAATAATCATATTTTTTACTGGCAAATGAGGTTCCAATGATGTAAATGCTTTACCCCGAGCTCTCATACTCTGATGGTGCATTGTCTTTGAGTTGTGCGCCTTTTGGCGTCATCTGGTCCAACACCATGTGAGACTAGGCTCTAAGGAAAGCTGTCTCTTGTGTGGACCAATCAACTTCAAGGACAGTGCATACAGAGTTATGTTTTTTGTTTGCATTATGACTGCAGGTATTGTGGTCTATGCAAACATGACTCATTGTAAAAAAGGTGTCAGTTTTGTTGCCAGATAGAAGGGTAAAATTTTTTTAATAACTAATGCAGTTATTCAGATACTAAAAATGTCTGTTGTCGTTGTTGTTGTTGTCTTACATGTTTTTCCATGCGCAGTTTGAATCTGAACGTCCGAAAAAAAATGACAAATAATTTTTATCGCCTTGTCGGGGAATTATTTTACGTTCATCATCATGACCACCACTACTCCCACCACCACCACTACTCCCACCACCACCACCACCACGCACGCGCTCGCAGCCATGCGAGACGTGACGGACCACGTTGAAGGCTGTGACCGCTTTCACATCCACCCGCCGCTTAACGAGCTTCAAGGAGGAATCCGTTAAAATGTTGATTACGTTCCAATTTGTTTCCAGAGCCACGGAAGCGAGGGCCCGTCACTCCGCAATTACCTCATCGCTCGCCTGCCAGAAGAACCGGTGAGTGAGCGAGCGAGGGAGCGGGTGAGGGAGGGAGGGAGGGAGGTTCTTCGTGGCACGCCATTAGCGTCACGGTAAATTTGAGAGACGAACATTCCCCCCCCCAACTCCCCGACCCACCCACCCGCCTTTCTAGATTTTATTTTATTTTCCCCGAGAAAATTAATCCAGAAGATTGAACAGCCGTCCCACACACACACACAGCGCCATCCCACACACACACACCACCCCCATCACCCCACCCCCATCACACCACCCCCATCACACCACCCCCATCCCACCACCCCCATCACCCCACCCCCATCACACCACCTCCATCACACCACCATCACACCACCCCCATCACACCACCCCCATCACACCACCTCCATCACCCCACACCCATCACACCACCTCCATCACACGACCATCACACCACCTCCATCACACCACCCCCATCACACCACCCCCATCCCACCACCCCCATCCCATCACCCCCATCCCACCACTCCCATCACACCACCCCCATCACACCACCCCCATCACATCACCCCCATCCCACCACTCCCATCACACCACCCCCATCACATCACCCCCCATCCCACCACTCCCATCACACCACCCCCATCACACCACCCCCATCCCCCCACCCCCATCCTACCACCCCCATCCCCCCACCCCCATCACACCACCCCCATCCCACCACTCCCATCCCCCCACCCCCATCCCACCACTCCCATCCCCCCACCCCCATCCTACCACCCCCATCCCCCCACCCCCATCACACCACCCCATCCCACCACTCCCATCCCACCACCCCCATCACACCACCCCCATCCCACCACCCACATCCCCCCACTCCCATCCTCTGACCCCCATCCCACCACTCCCATCCCATCACTCCCAGCACACCACCCCCATCACACCACCCACATCACACCCGAGGTCCAATTCTGAATTGTGAATCTCTATTCAGCGGTGTCTCTGCGAACACGCGAATAACGACCTGGGCACAGCGTGTCTCTGACTGCGGCGGCGTTGTCGGGGATGACGCCCCGGGTGTCAGGGTGTCCACTCCACGTTCCCAAGCCTCCTCGCCTCGGTACCGTGCACCCCGGCGCCTGCCCGCAGAGCCTGACCCCCTTTAAACGCATTTATTATTTATTTATTGAAGGGGGGGAGGAGCGATTTATTTATTCATTTGTTCGGTTTTTATCGGCCTCGTGCAGAATGGCGCTGGCTGGCGTGGCGGTGAGCGGCGAAGCGTCCACTCGGAGGCGGGAGACGTCATCATTGTCAGAGTGGGGGGGGTGCGGGGGGGGTGCGGGGGGGTATGGGGGTGAATGGGGGGGGCGAGGGGGAGGGGCGCGGGGGTGAATGGGGGGGGTGAATGGGGGGGTGAATGGGGGGGTGCGGGGGGGTATGGGTGGTGAATGGGGGGGGCGAGGGGGAGGGGCGGGGGGGTATGGGGGGTGAATGGGGGGGGCGAGGGGGAGGGGCGGGGGGTATGGGGGATGAATGGGGGGGGCGAGGGGGAGGGGCGGGGGGTATGGGGGTGAATGGGGGGGGCGAGGGGGAGGGGCGGGGGGGTATGGGGGTCAATGGGGGGGGCGAGGGGCGGGGGGGGTATGGGGGGGATGAATGGGGGGGGGGCGGGGGGGTATGGGGGTGAATGTGGGGGGCGAGGGGGAGGGGCGGGGGGGTATGGGGGGTGAATGGGGGGGCGAGGGGGAGGGGCGGGGGGGTATGGGGGGTGAATGGGGGGGCGAGGGGGAGGGGCGGGGGGGTATGGGGGGTGAATGGGGGGGGGCGAGGGGGGGTAGAACCAAGATGCTGCCACTGCCGCTGTGCAGCTCGATCCCCACGCCCCTAACGAAGAGCTTTGTAGCTCGTCGGATTCCTCGAGGATGAATCCGTTTTCTGAGTGTGTTCGCGGCCGTGGCGCCGCGTGTTGATCGCCATGATGTCCGGCGTTTCGCACCGTGCCCTCTCGGCTTCCTATCTCTAACACAACCCCCTATCTCTAACACCGCCACCCTATCTCTAACATCACCCCCCCCCCATCTCTAACACCGCCCCCCCATCTCTAACACCGCCCCCCAATCTCTAACACCACCCCCCCCATCTCTAACACAACCCCCCTATCTCTAACACAGCCTCCCTATCTCTAACACCACCCCCCTATCTCTAACACCGCCCCCCTATCTCTAACACCTCCCCCCTATCTGTAACATCTTCCCCCTATCTCTAACACCGCCCCCCTATCTCTAACACCGCCCCCTATCTCTAACACCGCCCCCCTATCTCTAACACCGCCCCCCTATCTCTAACACCGCCCCCCTATCTCTAACACCGCCCCCCTATCTATAACACCGCCCCCCTATCTCTAACACCGCCCCTATCTCTAACACCGCCCCCCTATCTCTAACACTGACTCCTATCTCTAACACCGCCCCCTATCTCTACGCCACCCCCTATCTCTAACACCGCCCCCCTATCTCTAACACCGCCCCCTATCTCTAACACGCCCCCTATCTCTAACACCGCCCCCTATCTCTAACACCGCCCCCCTATCTCTAACACCGCCCCCTATCTCTAACACCGCCCCCCTATCTCTAACACCGCCCCCTATCTCTAACACCGCCCCCCTATCTCTAACACCGCCCCCTATCTCTAACACCCCCCCTATCTGTAACATATTCCCCTATCTCTAACACCGCCCCCCTATCTCTAACACCGCCCCCTATCTCTAACACCGCCCCCCTATCTCTAACACCGCCCCCCTATCTCTAACACCGCCCCCTATCTCTAACACCGCCCCCCTATCTCTAACACCGCCCCCCTATCTCTACAACACCGCCCCCCTATCTCTAACACCGCCTCCCTATCTCTAACACCGCCCCCCCATCTCTAACACCGCCCCCCTATCTCTAACACCGCCCCCCTATCTCTAACACCGCCCCCTATCTCTAACACCGCCCCCTATCTCTAACACCGCCCCCCCTATCTCTAACACTGACTCATATCTCTAACACCGCCCCCCTATCTCTAACACCGCCCCCCTATCTCTAACACCGCCCCCCTATCTCTAACACTGACTCATATCTCTAACACCGCCCACCTATCTCTATCACCGCCCCCCTATCTCTAACACCGCCCCCCTATCTCTAACACTGACTCATATCTCTAACACCGCCCCCCCATCTCTAACACCGCCCCCCCATCTCTAACACTGACTCATATCTCTAACACCGCCCCCCTATCTCTAACACCGGCCCCCCATCTCTAACACTGACTCATATCTCTAACACCGCCCCCTATCTCTAACACCGCCCCCCTATCTCTAACACCGCCCCCCTATCTCTAACACTGACTCCTATCTCTAACACCGCCCCCCTATCTCTAACACTGCCCCCCTATCTCTAACACCGCCCCCCTATCTCTAACACTGACTCATATCTCTAACACCGCCCCCTATCTCTAACACCGGCCCCCCATCTCTAACACTGACTCATATCTCTAACACCGCCCCCCTATCTCTAACACCGGCCCCCCATCTCTAACACTGACTCATATCTCTAACACCGCCCCCCTATCTCTAACACCGCCCCCCTATCTCTAACACCGCCCCCCTATCTCTAACACTGACTCCTATCTCTAACACCGCCCCCCTATCTCTAACACTGCCCCCCTATCTCTAACACCGCCCCCCTATCTCTAACACTGACTCATATCTCTAACACCGCCCCCCTATCTCTAACACCGCCCCCCTATCTCTAACACCGCCCCCCTATCTCTAACACTGACTCATATCTCTAACACCGCCCCCCTATCTCTAACACCGCCCCCCTATCTCTAACACCGCCCCCCTATCTCTAACACTGACTCATATCTCTAACACCGCCCCCCTATCTCTAACACCGCCCCCCTATCTCTAACACCGCCCCCCTATCTCTAACACTGACTCATATCTCTAACACCGCCCCCCTATCTCTAACACCGCCCCCCTATCTCTAACACCGCCCCCCTATCTCTAACACTGACTCATATCTCTAACACCGCCCCCTATCTCTAACACTGCCCCCCTATCTCTAACACTGCCTTCTATCTCTAACGCCGCGGCAGCTTCTTCAGGAACACGATTTGCGTTCGGACGTCGCGCCGGACAACGCACGGTGGGGCCTGACAACAGCAGCAGGAGCAGGAGGAAGAGGAGCTGAGTGGTGGCGGTAGTGATGGGGGGGGATGTGTGGGGAGCTGTGAGTGCCGACCCTTACAGACACACCCGATATTCATTCATTTACTTGGCTTAGAGACACACACAGCGTGGCACGCGAGCACGTGGGCACACAAAGCAGACGGACGGAAAGACAGGCGGAGAGACAGACGTACGGCACAAAGACAAAGATCCCCCGTGTAGCCTTAACAGATTGTAGGGGCAAGTGCTGTTAACGAGCACCTATGAAGGCCGCAACGGTACACGAGGGGGTGGGTGGCCAGCACCACGCCCGACCGCCTTTGTCTCCCTAGTGGTGATGTTTACACACCGCACCAGGTACTCATTTGAGGCTGAGTCAACCTAGGGGAGGCCCAGGACCGGTTCAGATAATCGTCACTGGTGTTGGCCGTGAGCGGGAATCGAACTCGGGTCGCCGGGTTCATTCGATGTGCCCGCTAACAGCACTTGCCCCTACAGTCTGTTAAGGCTACACGGGGGATCTTTGTCTTTTGTGTGAGATTAAAGTGGGGAGCGGCGGGGTAGTGGTGGTTAGTGCGCTGCGCTGTGAACCCATCAGCCCGAGTTCGATTCCCGCTCACGGCCACCAACCACCCAGTGACGATTATCTGAACCGCTCCTGGGCCTCTCCTAGGTCGACTCAGCCTCAAATGAGTCATCGGTACGATGTGTAAACATCGCCGCTGGGGAGACAAAGGCGGCCGTGGTGGTGGTGGGTGCGGGTGCGGTGTGTGGTGTGTGGGTGGGTGGTGCCGGCTTCGAAACCTCGAATGTTTGCCACACAACGCAGCTTGCAAGCCGCGATGAGCGTGTTTGGACCACCGCTGCGATGCGGCTGAAGTTCAAGGTGGAGCTGCACGCATCGGGTCCCGTCCCAGGGCCCCACATCGCTCCGTGCGGCATCGCCCCGGCCCCGACACCTGCGCCGTGATGATCATTTACACCCCATTCGCGCCCTCGCCTTTGAAGGACATCCATTTATCTTTGCATCTCTCTCCATCTCTCACCGTTATTCTTGCCCTCCACCAATCAGATCGTGGGAGGTTGGTGGCAGTTTGGGGTGGGGGGGAGGGGGTGGTTGGGGGGGGGGGCGAAGGGGGGTGGAGGAGTGGGTGGGGATGGCATCCATTCATCCAGCAGTGGACTGAACCGTGGCTGAGCATTACGGTGATGTGGTGGTGCGGTGTGTGAACATCGCCGCGTGGTGCTGGCCACCCACCCCCATCGTGTGCCACAGCGCCGTCCTTCACAGCAGGTGCTACTCGCTAACAGCACTTGCCCCAACAGTCTGCTACAGGCTACACGGGGGATCTTTGTCTTTTTTTGTTGGCGTTCGGTGGCAGAGCGGCCGAGGGAAGCGAAGCTCGCGGCGTTGATTTTGTGTTTTCTGGGGGAGCAACGCGGGATATTTTTAGCGAGGAGATGGGGAGGAGGTCGGAGGGGGGGGGGGCTACGGGGGGTGGGGGGGCGGGGCTGGGGGGGGTGGACTAACAAATTCGTGAGCCCTTGCGGCGTCCTTCCCCACCGAGCCGAGGGTCGAACCTCGTCCCACCGCCAGCCGCGCTCGTGACCACGCGCAGGTCCCACCAGAATAACCCCTCGCTTTCATTATACAGCAGCAGCAGCACCACCACCACAACCACCACTACTACTGTCAACTACCCTCCAGCCTCCACGTGCCCCCCACAATGTCAGCGGCGCGCTGTGGCTGTTAGCAAGCAGCGCACGCAACGAATTTGCCAGGGTGGGGAAGGCGCCGAGGTTCGAATCCATGTCCCGGAGGGCGCGGATGTTCGATCAGGCTTCACAGACTGTAGAACAACGATTTGCGTGTTTGGTAATCAGACAATGAGGGGGGGGGGGGTTAGAGCTGTTTAAGTCTGTCTAGTGGGTTTAGTGGTGGGTGGGTGCGTGAGTGGATGAATGGATGAGTGAGTGGGTGAGTGGGTGAATGAGTGGGTTAGTGAGTGGGTGAGTGAGTAAGTGAGTGGTTGAGTGGGTGAGTTAGTGGTTGAGTGGGTGAGTGGGTGAGTGAGTGGGTGAGTGGGTTAGTGAGTGAGTGAGTGGTTGAGTGGGTGAGTGAGTAAGTGAGTGGTTGAGTGGGTGAATGAGTGGGTGAGTGGGTGAGTGACTGGGTGAGTGACTGGGTGAGTGACTGGGTGAGTGAGTGAGTGAGTGGATGAGTGGGTTAATGAGTGGGTGAGTGAGTGGGTTAGTGAGTGAGTGGGTGGTTGAGTAAGTGAGTGGCTGAGTAGGTGATTGAGTGGGTGAGTGAGTGGGTTAGTGAGTGGGTGGGTGAGTGAGTGGGTGAGTGGGTGAGTGGGTTAGTGAATGAGTGGGTGAGTGGGTGAATGAGTGGGTGAGTGAGTGGGTGAGTGAGTGAGTGAGTAAGTGAGTGGCTGAGTGGGTGATGAGTGGGTGAGTGAGTGATCAGGCCCTTGCCTGCACTGTGCAGCTCCCAGAATGTGGAACAACGCGTTGTGACCTTTGCTACCTAGCCACGAATGACCGCTTCCCTATGCCACTATCTTCTAAACACACACACGCAAAAAAGACAAAGATCCCCCGTGTAGCCTTAGCAGACTGTTGGGGCAAGTGCTGTTAGCGAGCAACTTAAATATACACGCGAGCACAAATACAGATTAAAATACTCTCAATCTCGGAGGAAGAATAATAAGATCATTAAATTCTGAATAACCCAATATTATAGTAACGTATGTTGATAATAACAATAAGTGTGTTCTGCCGTTCATCAACAGCATTCATTACGTTTACGCGCAGAGCGCTAACCCCCCCCCACTTCCGATTAATAATCCTCGCCCATTAATTAGAGAGGGGGGGGAGGGGGTCGTGGAGGGTGAGGAGGAGGAAACAATCGTTAACATTAATAAATAATTAAGCAATTACCTTGATAAACACCGCCCGGAGTGCCGCCAACGCGGACGAAGCAACTAACAGCAACGGCTGCGGCTCAGTCTGAGCTCAAATGCGGCTCTGTCTGACCCCAAATGCGGCTCTGTCTGAGCCCAAATGCGGCTCTGTCTGTCCCCAAATGCGGCTCTCTCTGAGCTCAAATGCGGCTCTGTCTGACCCAAAATGCGGCTCTGTCTGAGCCTAAATGCGGCTCTGTCTGTCCCCAAATGCGGCTCTGTCTGAGCTCAAATGCGGCTCTGTCTGACCCAAAATGCGGCTCTGTTTGACCCCAAATGCGGCTCTGTCTGACCCCAAATGCGGCTCTGTCTGATCCCAAATGCGGCTCTGTCTGACCCCAAATGCGGCTTTGTCTGAGCCTAAATGCGGCTCTGTTTGACCCCAAATGCGGCTCTGTCTGAGCCTAAATGCGGCTCTCTCTGAGCTCAAATGCGGCTCTGTCTGACCCAAAATGCGGCTCTGTCTGAGCCTAAATGCGGCTCTGTCTGTCCCCAAATGCGGCTCTGTCTGAGCTCAAATGCGGCTCTGTCTGACCCAAAATGCGGCTCTGTTTGACCCCAAATGCGGCTCTGTCTGACCCCAAATGCGGCTCTGTCTGATCCCAAATGCGGCTCTGTCTGACCCCAAATGCGGCTTTGTCTGAGCCTAAATGCGGCTCTGTTTGACCCCAAATGCGGCTCTGTCTGAGCCTAAATGCGGCTCTGTTTGACCCCAAATGCGGCTCTGTCTGATCCCAAATGCGGCTCTGTCTGACCCCAAATGCGGCTCTGTCTGACCCCAAATGCGGCTCTGTCTGACCCCAAATGCGGCTCTGTCTGATCCCAAATGCGGCTCTGTCTGATCCCAAATGCGGCTCTGTCTGATCCCAAATGCGGCTCTGTCTGAGCCTAAATGCGGCTCTGTTTGACCCCAAATGCGGCTCTGTCTGACCCCAAATGCGGCTCTGTCTGAGCCTAAATGCGGCTCTGTCTGTCCTAAATGCGGCTCTGTCTGAGCCTAAATGCGGCTCTGTTTGACCCCAAATGCGGCTCTGTCTGATCCCAAATGCGGCTCTGTCTGACCCCAAATGCGGCTCTGTCTGACCCCAAATGCGGCTCTGTCTGACCCCAAATGCGGCTTTGTCTGATCCCAAATGCGGCTCTGTCTGACCCCAAATGCGGCTTTGTCTGAGCCTAAATGCGGCTCTGTTTGACCCCAAATGCGGCTCTGTCTGATCCCAAATGCGGCTCTGTCTGACCCCAAATGCGGCTCTGTCTGATCCCAAATGCGGCTCTGTCTGATCCCAAATGCGGCTCTGTCTGACCCCAAATGCGGCTCTGTCTGATCCCAAATGCGGCTCTGTCTGACCCCAAATGCGGCTCTGTCTGAGCCTAAATGCGGCTCTGTTTGACCCCAAATGCGGCTTTGTCTGACCCCAAATGCGGCTCTGTCTGAGCCTAAATGCGGCTCTGTCTGACCCCAAATGCGGCTCTGTCTGATCCCAAATGCGGCTCTGTCTGACCCCAAATGCGGCTCTGTCTGACCCCAAATGCGGCTTTGTCTGACCCCAAATGCGGCTCTGTCTGATCCCAAATGCGGCTCTGTCTGCCCCAAATGCGGCTTTGTCTGACCCCAAATGCGGCTTTGTCTGACCCCAAATGCGGCTCTGTTTGACCCCAAATGCGGCTCTGTCTGACCCCAAATGCGGCTCTGTCTGACCCCAAATGCGGCTTTGTCTGACCCCAAATGCGGCTTTGTCTGAGCCTAAATGCGGCTCTGTCTGACCCCAAATGCGGCTCTGTCTGATCCCAAATGCGACTCTGTCTGACCCCAAATGCGGCTCTGTCTGACCCAAAATGCGGCTCTGTCTGATCCCAAATGCGGCTCTGTCTGACCCCAAATGCGGCTTTGTCTGAGCCTAAATGCGGCTCTGTCTGACCCCAAATGTGGCTCTCTCTGACCCCAAATGCGGCTCTGTCTGACCCCAAATGCGGCTCTGTCTGAGCCTAAATGCGGCTCTGTCTGACCCCAAATGTGGCTCTCTCTGACCCCAAATGCGGCTCTGTCTGACCCCAAATGCGGCTCTCTCTGAGCCCAAATGCGGCTCTGTCTGACCCCAAATGCGGCTCTGTCTGACCCCAAATGCGGCTCTGTCTGACCCCAAATGCGGCTCTGTCTGACCCCAAATGCGGCTCTGTCTGAGCCTAAATGCGGCTCTGTCTGACCCCAAATGTGGCTCTCTCTGACCCCAAATGCGGCTCTGTCTGATCCCAAATGCGGCTCTCTCTGAACCCAAATGCGGCTCTGACTGATAATCTTCGTCGAGCTATAAATTGTGGGTGCCGGGCCGCTTCTGAAAAAAATATAGCTCCATAGCTCAGTGGGGCGCCTTCATAGCTGCTGAAATAAAATGAAAAGTGCAGTTTTATAGTTCATCGTTTTAAAACAACACATTTCTCTATAAAAACTTGCACCCTTGAATTTCCCCCGGCCCCGATCCCCGGGGGGAAGGCGAGCTGCTGGCGCGTTGTCCATCGCGAGAGCGACGACTCGGAGGTGGGAAGGGCATTGGCCGTGTCGCTTCGTCATCACCGCTGTCTCTGACGGGACAATTACGGCACTGGCGGGGAACGAACGAGAAGGGGAGAGGGGTGGAGGGGGGGAGGAGGGTGGGGAGGGGGAGAAGGATGGGGAGGAGGATGGGGGGGGGGGGAAGTAGGATGGGGGAGGAGGGGGAGGAGGATTGGGGGGGAGAAGGAGGATGGGGGGAGGAGGAGTAGGAGGGGGAGGAAGATGGGGGGGTGGAGGATGGGGAGGAGGATGGGGGGGGGGTGGAGGATGGGGGGGAGGAGGAGGATGGGGAGGAGGATTGGGGGGGGGGAAGTAGGATGGGGGAGGAGGGGGAGGAGGAGGAGGAAGATGGGGGGGGGGGGTGGAGGATGGGGGGGGGGGGAAGGAGGATGGGAGGAGGAGGAGTAGGAGGAAGAGGAAGATGGGGGGTGGAGGATGGGGGGGAGGAGGAGGGTGGGGAGGAGGATGGGGGAGGAGGGGGAGGAGGATTGGGGGGGGGAGGAGGTTGGGGAGGAGGATGGGGGAGGAGGGGGAGGAGGATGGGGGGGTGGAGGATGGGGGGGGGGAGGAGGGTGGGGAGGAGGATGGGGGAGGAGGGGGTGGAGGATGGGGGGGGAGGAGGGTGGGGAGGAGGATGGGGGAGGAGGGGGAGGAGGATGGGGGGGTGGAGGATGGGGGAGGAGGAGAAGGGGAGAGAGGAGGATGGGGGGGGGGAGGAGGATGGGGGAGGAGGATGGGAGGAGGAGGGTGGGGGGGGATGAGGATGGGGGGGGGGAGAAATCCCCTTGCACTATTTGAGTATCTTAGCTGGAATTAATAAGCGGCCGCTTCCAACCGAGGAGTTGTAAAAATATATCTTCAGCAATCCTGACGACGCGGAGATGCCTTTCAATTCTCGAGATTTCATGCCCTGGTTTTGTGGTTTTCTTATTTACTTGTCTTATTATGGTAACTGATTTTACGACTATTATTATTATTATTTGAAAATCTTGCAAGTGTGAAATGCGCCTTGCTGTAGTTGATGGTAATGCGCTCGCGGTGTGTGCGGAAATGATTGCAATCAAGCCAGCCTCTGTGGAGGAGCGGGTTCGTGAAGGTCCCTGCTAGGGCAGTGCCAGGCTAGGTGCACCTTGACACTACTGGCCAATTGGAGGCAGCCGCCCTCCAGAAACAACGGTGGGGGAGATGGGGAGGCAGAAGAGCGACGCTCACAACAACGAACGGAGCGCCGGGTGGCTAAAACGGAGCGGGGTTGGCACAGTGGGGAGCACACTGCTGGTGCATCTGCCGAGTAATCTCGGTGCAGTCAACCCATGGCACCTGGGTATGTCCCGTGACCTCCTGCACCTAGCCTGGCTTGTGTACCTGTGTGCTTGTGTACTTGTGTACCTGTGTACCTGTGTACCTGTGTACCTGTGTGCTTGTGTACCTGTGTGCCTGTGTACCTGTGTGCTTGCGCGCGTGCGTGCGCGCAGTGGTCAGCGCGCCGCGACACGAAACCGAGGCCACCCGAGTTCCAGTCCGTCTCAGGGTCTAACAACAGCTGTGACGATTATCTGAACGCGAAAACGTCACCGCTGAGGGAGACAAAGGCGGCCGGGCGTGGTGCTGGCCACTTGACCCCTCGTGTGCCGTGCCTGGCTTCATAGGTGCTCGCTAACAGCACTTTCCCCAACAGCCTGTTCAGGCTATACGGGTTATCTTTGTCTTTGTCTTTGTGGGCAACAGCAGTGACGATTATCCGAACCGGTCCTGGGCCTCCCCCCCCCCTCCCCTAGGTCGACTCAGCCTCAAATGAGTACCTGTATGCGGTGTGTAGTAAACATTGCCACTGGGGAGACAAAGGCGGCCGGGCGTGGTGCTGGCCACCCACCCCCATCGCGTGCCGTGTCAGCCTTCACAGGTCCTGCTCGCGATCAGCACTTGCCCCAACAGTCTGTTACAGGCTACACGGGTGATCTTTGTCTTTGTGTGTGTGTGTGCGCGTGCGCAATTACGTTGACACGCCGAGGTGGCAATTATGGAAGGTGTCCATACTTCGGCTGATGTCTCTCTCTCCTCTCTCTCTCTCTTCTCTCTCTCCTCTCTCTCTCTCCTCTCTCTCTTCTCTCTCTCTTCTCGCTTCCTCTCTCTCTGTCTCTCTGTCTCTGTCTGCCCCAGCAGCCACCACCCCCGCCACGGGCGTCGTTTCTCCCGTGGAAGCAGATTGAATATTGAACCCCAGAGGCATTTCCACTTCGCTGCTCCGGGTGGGTGCCGGGGGGTCTGGTGGGGGTGTGGGTGGGTGGGTGGTGTGGGTGGTGTGGGTGGGTGGGGTGGGTGGGGTTGGTAGGGTTGGGTGGGGTGGGTGGGGTGGGTGGGGATCGTGGGGTGGGTGGGTGGGATGGTGGGTGGGGTGGGTGGGGTGGGGTGGAGTGGGTGGGGATTGTAGGGAGGGTGGGAATGGTGGGGTGGGTGTGGTGGGGGTGGGGTGGGTGGGTGGGTGGGGATGGTGGGGTGGAGTGGGTGGGGATTGTAGGGAGGGTGGGGATGGTGGGGTGGGTGTGGTGGGTGTGGTGGGGGTGGGGTGGGTGGGTGGGTGGAGTGGGGTGGGTGGGTGGGGTGGGTGGGGTGGGGTTGGTGGGGTGGGTAGGGTTGGTGGGTGGGTGGGTGGGATGGGTTGGTAGGGGGCAGGGTGGGTGGGTGTTTGGGGTGGATGGGTAGGGGGCGGGGTGGGGTGGGTGGAGTGGGTGGAGATTGGGGTGGGTGGGGTGTGTGGGGTGAGGTGGGTAGGGGGCGAGGTGGGTGGGTGGTGTGGGTGGAGTGGGTGGGGATTGGGGTGGGTGGGGTGGAGTGGGGTGAGGTGGGTGGGGTGGGGTGGGTGGGTAGGGTGGGTGGGGTGCCTGGTGGGGTGGGGTGGGTGGGTAGGGGGCGAGGTGGGTGGAGTGGGTGGGGTGGGGATTGGGGTGGGGTGGGGTGGGTGGGTGGGATGGGTTGGTAGGGGGCGGGATGGGTGGGTGGGGATTGGGGTGGGGTGGGTGTTTAGGGGTCGCGAGGGAGTTTCTCATTCGGTCTGTGCCTCGCGGCAGTCAATTGTCAGGGAGAGAGGAAGAGGAGGAGGAGGGGTGGGAGACAACGCGAGAGAGACGGAGAGAGCGGGAGTGGTGTGCGATGAGATGTTAACTACCTCGCCCGGTATACAGGAGGTCGTGGGTTCGATCCCGATCCTAACGATGCCTTCTGTATATTTTAAGTTTGCGTGTCTTTCTCTCGGATCATCATCATGGTGGTGAGATGTTAACTACCTCGCCCGGTATACAGGAGGTCGTGGGTTCGATCCTGACCCTAACGATACCTTCTATATATGTGAGGTCTGTGTGTCTTTCTCTCTGATCATCATCATCACGGTGGCTATGAGATGTTAACTACCTCGCCCGGTATACAGGAGGTTGTGGGTTCGATCCCGATCCTAACGATGCCTTCTGTATATTTTAAGTTTGCGTGTCTTTCTCTCGGATCATCATCATGGTGGTGAGATGTTAACTACCTCGCCCGGTATACAGGAGGTCGTGGGTTCGATCCTGACCCTAACGATACCTTCTATATATGTGAGGTCTGTGTGTCTTTCTCTCTGATCATCATCATCACGGTGGCTATGAGATGTTAACTACCTCGCCCGGTATACAGGAGGTTGTGGGTTCGATCCCGACCCTAACGATACCTTCTATATATGTGAGGTCTGCGTGTCTTTCTCTCTGATCATCATCATCACGGTGGCTATGAGATGTTAACTACCTCGCCCGGTATACAGGAGGTTGTGGGTTCGATCCCGACCCTAACGATACCTTCTATATATGTGAGGTCTGCGTGTCTTTCTCTCTGATCATCATCATCACGGTGGCTATGAGATGTTAACTACCTCGCCCGGTATACAGGAGGTTGTGGGTTCGATCCCGACCCTAACGATACCTTCTATATATGTGAGGTCTGCGTGTCTTTCTCTCTGATCATCATCATCACGGTGGCTATGAGATGTTAACTACCTCGCCCGGTATACAGGAGGTTGTGGGTTCGATCCCGACCCTAACGATACCTTCTATATATGTGAGGTCTGCGTGTCTTTCTCTCTGATCATCATCATCACGGTGGCTATGAGATGTTAACTACCTCGCCCGGTATACAGGAGGTTGTGGGTTCGATCCCGACCCTAACGATACCTGCTGCTGTATATTTGGAGTTTGCGTTTCTGTCTCCCTGTGGTCGCGTGGATTTTTCTCCGGGCCCTCCGGTTTTTCCCTTCACATTTAAATTTAACATCACCACGCGTTTAGAGTATTTGTCTGTTAAGGTGACACAGACAGAGACAGAGAAATCTTAGGGGTAAAAAAATACCGGATTATTATAATTTACACGTGCAAATTTTAATATTAATCAAATATCCTAATCAGCAGTTCACGAAAACAAATATTGACACTCTCCGAGTCATCCTTGGAAGAGAGATCATTCAAAGTCCACGCGTCCCGCTGCTTCCTATAAACATTGCGTGGCGTTAATATCCACTGCTAGCCCAGAGCCAGCGGTGTACATTCCACGTTACCATGGCCAGGAGCAGTCCTCCCACAATAGACCCAGGGTGGGTTGAGAGGTGGTCATTTCAGGTCTCTACCGACAAAAATAAGCCAATGATCTCCTGAACTGCTTTCCACTCATATCTCTGCCAAGTGTGAGTATAAATATATTTGTGGGTGTGCGCACTTCTATTTTATCCCAAGCCGCGAGGAATCTGGAGCTGACACAATCTGCCGTGCGTTCGCGAGCCGTCGTGTTGGCCCGCGGCGCTTAGAAACGGTGGTGGCGGTGGTGGCGGGAGTGGTGGGGGTGGTGGTGGCGGTGGTGGTGGTGGTGGGAGTGGTGGTGGCGGTGGTGGTGGGAGTGGTGGTGGGAGTGGTGGGGATGGTGGCGGCGGTGGTGGTGGGAGTGGTGGTGGCGGTGGGAGTGGTGGGGGTGGTGGTGGCGGTGGGAGTGGTAGTGGGAGTGGGGGTGGTGGTGGCGGTGGTGATGGGGGTGGTGGGGGTGGCGGTGGGAGTGGTGGTGGGAGTGGGGGTGGCGGTGGTGGTGGTGGCGGTGGTGGTGGGGGTGGTGGTGGCGGTGGGAGTGGTGGTGGGAGTGGGGGTGGTGGTGGCGGTGGTGGCGGTGGTGGTGGCGGCGGTGGTGGCGGCGGTTGTGGTGGTGGGGGTGGTGGTGGCGGTGGTGGGAGTGGGAGTGGTGGGGGTGGTGGTGGCGGTGGTTGTGGCGTTGGGAGTCGTGGTGGCGGTGTTGGGGATGGTGGTGGCGGTGGTGGCGGTGGTGGTGGGGGTGGTGTTGTTACTTTTATAAATTGGGGGGTCATTCATTCGCATCTCGTTAGCAGTGTCTAATGTAGCTAAGATACACTTATAGCTTCATCGTCTTGGTTATTTCGGTAATAATAAAATAATAAAAATTCAACATAATAAAATAATATAATAAAATAATATAATAAAATAATATACTATAATAAATTCATATATTAATATTATATTATAAAATAATATAATATCATAATATAATAGCGTGTCTAGATGTGGCTAAGAGACACCCACATACATTCGTACGTAGCCAACCGCGCTAATCGAAGGTTGCAGTGTTGAGTCTATGGGCAGTGTTGAGTCTATGGGCAGTGTTGAGTCTATGGGCAGTGTTGAGTCTATCGGCAGTGTTGAGTCTATGGGCAGTGTTGAGTCTATGGAGCAGTGTTGAGTCTATGGGCAGTGTTGGGTCTATGGTCAGTGCTGAGTCTATGGGCAGTGCTAGTCTATGGGCAGTGTTGAGTCTATGGGCAGTGTTGAGTCTATGGGCAGTGTTGAGTCTATGGGCAGTGTTAAGTCTATGGGCAGTGTTGAGTCTATGGGCAGTGCTGAGTCTATGGTGCAGTGTTGAGTCTATGGCTAGTGTTGAGTCTATGGGTAGTGTTGAGTCTATGGGCAGTGTTGAGTCTATAGGCAGTGTTGAGTCTATGGGTAGTGTTGAGTCTATGGGTGGTGTTGAGTCTATGGTGCAGTGTTGAGTCTATAGGCAGTATTAAGTCTATGGGCTGTGCTGAGTCTATGGGTAGTGTTGAGTCTATGGGTAGTGTTCAGTCTACGGGCAGTGTTGAGTCTATAGGCAGTGTTGAGTCTATGGGTATTGTTGAGTCTATGGGTGGTGTTGCGTCTATAGGTAGTGTTGAGTCTATAGGCAGTGTTAAGTCTATGGGCAGTGTTGAGTCTATGGGCAGTGTTGAGTCTATGGGCAGTGTTGAGTCTATGGGCAGTGTTGAGTCTATGGGCAGTGTTGAGTCTATGGGTAGTGTTGAGTCTATGGGCAGTGTTGATTGTCTGGGCAGTGTTGAGTCTATGGGCAGTGTTGAGTCTATGGGCAGTGTTGAGTCTATGGGCAGTGTTGAGTCTATGGGCAGTGTTGAGTCTATGGCAGTGTTGAGTCTATGGGCAGTGCTGAGTCTATGGCAGTGTTGAGTCTATGGGCAGTGTTGAGTCTATGGCAGTGTTGAGTCTATGGGCAGTGTTGAGTCTGTGGCAGTGTTGAGTCTATGGGTAGTGTTGAGTCTATGGGCAGTGTTGAGTCTATGGGCAGTGTTGAGTCTATGGGCAGTGTTGAGTCTATGGGCAGTGTTGAGTCTATGGGCAGTGTTGAGTCTATGGGCAGTGTGTTGAGTCTATGGGTAGTGTTGAGTCTATGGGCAGTGTTGAGTCTATGGGTAGGGCTGAGTCTATGGGTAGTGTTGAGTCTATGGGTAGGGCTGAGTCTATGGGTAGTGTTGAGTCTATGGACAGTGTTAGTCTATGGGCAGTGTTGAGTCTATGGGCAGTGTTGAGTCTATGGGTAGGGCTGAGTCTATGGGTAGTGTTGAGTCTATGGGCAGTATTAGTCTATGGGTAGTGTTGAGTCTATGGACAGTGTTGAGTCTATGGGCAGTGTTGAGTCTATGGGCAGTGTTGAGTCTATGGGCAGTGTTGAGTCTATGGGCAGTGTTGAGTCTATGGGCAGTGTTGAGTCTATGGCAGTGTTGAGTCTATGGCAGTGTTGAGTCTATGGGCAGTGTTGAGTCTATGGCAGTGTTGAGTCTATGGGCAGTGTGAGTCTATGGGCAGTGTTGAGTCTATGGCAGTGTTGAGTCTATGGGCAGTGTTGAGTCTAGGGCAGTGTTGAGTCTATGGGCAGTGTTGAGTCTATGGGTAGTGTTGAGTCTATGGGCAGTGTTGAGTCTATGGGCAGTGTTGAGTCTATGGGCAGTGTGAGTCTATGGGCAGTGTTGAGTCTATGGGCAGTGTTGAGTCTATGGGCAGTGTTGAGTCTATGGGCAGTGTTGAGTCTATGGGCAGTGTTGAGTCTATGGGCAGTGTTGAGTCTATGGGCAGTGTTGAGTCTATGGGCAGTGTGAGTCTATGGGCAGTGTTGAGTCTATGGGCAGTGTTGAGTCTATGGGCAGTGTTGAGTCTATGGGCAGTGTGCTGAGTCTATGGGCAGTGTTGAGTCTATGGGCAGTGTTGAGTCTATGGGCAGTGTTGAGTCTATGGGTGTTGAGTCTATGGGCAGTGTTGAGTCTATGGGTAGTGTGAGTCTATGGGCAGTGTTGAGTCTATGGGCAGTGTTGAGTCTATGGGCAGTGTTGAGTCTATGGGCAGTGTTGAGTCTATGGGCAGTGTTGAGTCTATGGGCAGTGTTGAGTCTATGGGCAGTGTTGAGTCTATGGGTAGTGTTGAGTCTATGGGCAGTGTTGAGTCTATGGGTAGTGTTGAGTCTATGGGCAGTGTTGAGTCTATGGGCAGTGTTGAGTCTATGGGCAGTGTTGAGTCTATGGGCAGTGTTGAGTCTAGGGCAGTGTTGAGTCTATGGGTAGTGTTGAGTCTTTGGGCAGTGTTGAGTCTATGGGTAGTGCTGAGTGGGTAGTGTTGAGTCTATGGGCAGTGTTGAGTCTATGGGTAGTGTTGAGTCTATGGGCAGTGTTGAGTCTATGGATAGTGGTGAGTCTATGGTGCAGTGTTGAGTCTATGGCTAGTGTTGAGTCTATGGGCAGTGTTGAGTCTATGGATAGTGTTAGTCTATAGGCAGTGTTGAGTCTATGGGTAGTGTTGAGTCAATGGGCAGTGTTGA
Organism: Lethenteron reissneri; assembly: GCF_015708825.2. Taxonomy (NCBI): domain Eukaryota; kingdom Metazoa; phylum Chordata; class Hyperoartia; order Petromyzontiformes; family Petromyzontidae; genus Lethenteron; species Lethenteron reissneri. Next base: position 6,887,251 of record NC_083834.1, read on the forward strand.
GTCTATGGGTAGTGCTGAGTCTACGGGCAGTGTTGAGTCTACGGGCAGTGTTGAGTCTATGGGTAGTGTTGAGTCTATGGGCAGTGCTGAGTCTATGGGTAGTGCTGAGTCTATGGGCAGTGTTGAGTCTATGGGCAGTGCTGAGTCTATGGGTAGTGTTGAGTCTATGGGCAGTGTTGAGTCTATGGGTAGTGTTGAGTCTATGGTGCAGTGTTGAGTCTATGGGCAGTGTTGAGTCTATGGGCAGTGTTGAGTCTATGGGCAGTGTTGAGTCTATGGGCAGTGTTGAGTCTACGGGCAGTGTTGAGTCTATGGGTAGTGTTGAGTCTATGGGTACTGTTCGTCTATGGGCAGTGCTGAGTCTATGGGTAGTGTTGAGTCTATGGGCAGTGTTGAGTCTATGGGTAGTGTTGAGTCTATGGGCAGTGTTGAGTCTATGGGCAGTGTTGAGTCTATGGGTAGTGTTGAGTCTATGGGCAGTGTTGAGTCTATGGGCAGTGTTGAGTCTATGGGCAGTGTTGAGTCTATGGGCAGTGTTGAGTCTATGGGTAGTGTTGATTCTATGGGCAGTGTTGAGTCTTGTAGTGGTGTTGAGTCTATGGGTAGTGTTGAGTCTATGGGCAGTGTTGAGTCTATGGGCAGTGTTGAGTCTATGGGTACTGTTAGTCTATGGGCAGTGTTGAGTCTATGGGTACTGTTAGTCTATGGGCAGTGTTGAGTCTATGGGTACTGTTAGTCTATGGGCAGTGTTGAGTCTATGGGTAGTGTTAGTCTATGGGCAGTATGTATGTTGAACTTCTTTCGCACCGTACGTAGCCAACCGCGCCAATCGGAGGCGCAGTGGAATCGCCGTCTCGCGATGCCGACACCGACAGAGCAATGTTGGGGGGGGGGGCTCAAACTGGGAAGCAGATAAATAAATACAATTCGGGCCATTCGAACGGACAGCCAGGGAGGGAGGAGAGGGAGGGGAGGGAGGGGAGGGAGAGGAGGGAGTGGGGGGAGGAGGGGAGGGAGTGGGGGGGGGTCCTGTCCCGGTTTGGCCTCTGCTCGCTGCTCGCCGCTCGCTGACGAGCGGAGCGACGACGGGTCCCGGCGTCGCTACTCTCACAGCCGCGCGGTGCCGCGTGACCACAGGAGGAGGATGGGGGGGAGGGGTAGGAGGAGGATTGGGGGGCAGGGGGTAGGAGGAGGATTGGGGGGAGGGGTAGGAGGAGGATTGGGGGGCAGGGGGTAGGAGGAGGATGGGGGGGAGGGGTAGGAGGAGGATTGGGGGGCAGGGGGTAGGAGGAGGATTGGGGGGAGGGGTAGGAGGAGGATTGGGGGGCAGGGGGTAGGAGGAGGATTGGGGGGCAGGGGGTAGGAGGAGGATTGGGGGGAGGGGTAGGAGGAGGATTGGGGGGCAGGGGGTAGGAGGAGGATGGGGGGGAGGGGTAGGAGGAGGATTGGGGGGCAGGGGGTAGGAGGAGGATTGGGGGGAGGATTGGGGGGGAGGAGGAAGGTTGGGGGGAGAAGGAGGATGGGGGGGGTTAGGATGGAGGGGAGGAGGAGCATGGGGGGAGGAGGAGGGTTGGGGGGAGGAGGAGGGTTGGGGGGGAGGGGGGAGGGGGTAGGAGGAGGATTAGGGGGGAGGAGGAGGGTTGGAGGGGGGAGGAGGATTGGGGGAGGAGGAGGATTGGGGGGGAGGAGGAGGGTTGAGGGGAGGAGGAGGATGGGGGGAGGGGGATTAGGGGGGAGGAGGAGGGTTGGAGGGGAGGAGGAGGATGGGGGGAGGAGGATTGGGGGGAGGAGGAGGGTTGAGGGGAGGAGGAGGATGGGGGGAGGGGGATTAGGGGGGACGAGGAGGGTTGGAGGGGAGGAGGAGGATTGGGGGGAGGAGGAGGATGGGGGGGGGGGGGCACGGCTGAAGCGTGCAGACGCTTCCACTGACAGGGACTCTGGGATCGATGGGATTGGACACGGGAGGGAGGCCGTCTCAAGCCCGCCACGTGGTGGACAGGGGGCCGACGACTCTCAGCATCGCCCCTCTCAACGTTCCAGACAACCCCAGACAACAGCAGCAGAGACCGATTGACTTGGCCCAGCCACCATTGACTTCAACAGACGAAGAACAGGAAAAAAAAATCACCCGTCGAGGTTCAACTCGGATCTGTGCTCAATTTGGTTCTTTTCCAACTCGGAGAATTGAAACAAAGAATAAGAACAAGAAGAAGACCAAGACGAACAAGAAGAACAACAAGAAGAACAACAAGAAGAACAACAAAAAGAAGAAGAACAAGAAGAACAACAAGAAGAACAACAAGAAAAACAACAAGAAGAACAACAAGAAGAACAACAACAAGAAGAAGAACAAGAAGAACAACAAGAAGAACAACAAGAAGAACAACAAGAAGAACAAGAAGAAGAACAACAAGAAGAACAACAAGAAGAACAAGAAGAAGAACAAGAACAAGAAGAACAAGAAGAACAACAAGAAGAACAACAAGAAAACAACAAGAAGAACAACAAGAAGAACAACAACAAGAAGAAGAACAAGAAGAACAACAAGAAGAACAACAAGAAGAACAACAAGAAGAACAACAAGAAGAACAACAAGAAGAACAACAAGAAGAACAACAAGAAGAACAACAAGAAGAAACAAGAAGAAACAAGAAGAACAAGAAGAACAACAAGAAGAACAACAAGAAGAACAACAAGAAGAACAACAAGAAGAACAACAAGAAAAACAACAACAAGAAAAACAACAACAAGAAGAACAACAAGAAGAACAACAATAAAAACAACAACAATAAAAACAACAAGAAGAAAAACAACAACAAGAAGAACAACAAGAAGAACAACAAGAAGAACAACAAGAAGAACAACAAGAAGAACAACAAGAAGAACAACAAGAAGAACAAGAAGAAGAACAAGAACAAGAAGAACAAGAAGAACAACAAGAAGAACAACAAGAAAAACAACAACAAGAAAAAACAACAACAAGAAAAACAACAAGAAGAACAACAAGAAGAACAACAATAAAACAACAACAAGAAAAACAACAACAAGAAAAACAACAACAAGAAGAACAACAAGAAGAACAACAAGAAGAACAACAAGAAGAACAAGAACAAGAAGAACAACAAGAAGAACAACAAGAAAAACAACAACAAGAAAAACAACAACAAGAAAAACAACAACAAGAAAAACAACAACAAGAAAACAACAACAAGAAAAACAACAACAAGAAAAACAACAACAAGAAAACAACAACAAGAAAAACAACAACAAGAAAAACAACAACAAGAAGAACAACAAGAAGAACAAGAAGAAGAACAACAAGAAGAACAACAAGAAAACAACAACAAGAAAAACAACAACAAGAAAAACAACAACAAGAAGAACAACAAGAAGAAGAACAACAAGAAGAACAACAAGAAGAACAACAAGAAGAACAACAAAAAGAACAAGAAGAAGAACAAGAACAAGAAGAACAACAACAACAAGAACAACAATAAGAACAACAATAAGAACAACAACAAGAACAACAAGAACAACAACAACAAGAACAACAACAAGACCAACAACAAGAAGAAGAATAAAAACAAGAAGAAAATGAACAATAAGAACAAGAAGAAGACCAAATTAACCTCCTGCGTACGTGGTTATTTCAGAGCTATCACTTCAGAGCTATCACTTCAGAGCTATCACTTCGTAAGTGCGGGTATTCTCCGGGTACCCAGCTCTGGTTTAATCCCACGTCGTGCTCACACTCCTCAATGAGATTGGCCAAACACTTCTCCCCTCCTTCCACCCCCCCTTCTCCCCTCCTTCCACCCCCCTCCACCCCCCCCCCTCCCCCCTGTATCGAGCAGCACCTTCCGTCGTTAATGAATTTTCCGCGTGGCAGCTTTTTATTTTTTAAACAAAGCGTCGACAGCACCGAGGCAATGGGTGAAGAAGCATTGTTATTCAGTGGAGATCACGAGATTCAGTGGAGGTCACGGTATTCAGATGAGGTCACGGCGCGGTTTGACCCATGGGGCCATAAGTGTGAGTCTATAGGTGTCTATGGGGACTATAGGTGTGAGTCTATAGGTGTCTATGGGCCATAAGTGTGAGTCTATAGGTGTCTATGGGGCTATAGGTGTGTGTCTATAGGTGTCTATGGGCCATAAGTGTGAGTCTATAGGTGTCTATGGGGCCTATATGTGTGAGTCTATAGGTGTCTATGGGACTATAGGTGTGAGTCTATAGGTGTCTATGGGGCTATAGGTGTGAGTCTATAGGTGTCTATGGGGTCTATAGGTGTGAGTCTATAGGTGTCTATGGGGCCTATAGGTGTGAGTCTATAGGTGTCTATGCGGCCTATAGGTGTGAGTCTATAGGTGTCTATGGGGTCATAGGTGTGAGTCTATAGGTGTCTATGGGACTATAGGTGTGAGTCTATAGGTGTCTATGCGGCCTATAGGTGTGAGTCTATAGGTGTCTATGGGGCTATAGGTGTGAGTCTATAGGTGTCTATGGGGTCATAGGTGTGAGTCTATAGGTGTCTATGGGACTATAGGTGTGAGTCTATAGGTGTCTATGCGGCCTATAGGTGTGAGTCTATAGGTGTCTATGGGGCCATAGGTGTGTGTCTATAGGTGTCTATGGGACTATAGGTGTGAGTCTATAGGTGTCTATGGGGCCATAGGTGTGAGTTTATAGGTGTCTATGGGACTATAGGTGTGAGTCTATAGGTGTCTATGGGGCCATAGGTGTGAGTCTATAGGTGTCTATGCGGCCTATAGGTGTGAGTCTATAGGTGTCTATGGGGTCATAGGTGTGAGTCTATAGGTGTCTATGGGACTATAGGTGTGAGTCTATAGGTGTCTATGCGGCCTATAGGTGTGAGTCTATAGGTGTCTATGGGGCTATAGGTGTGAGTCTATAGGTGTCTATGGGGCCATAGGTGTGAGTCTATAGGTGTCTATGGGACTATAGGTGTGAGTCTATAGGTTTCTATGGGGCCATAGGTGTGAGTCTATAGGTGTCTATGGGACTATAGGTGTGAGTCTATAGGTGTCTATGGGGTCATAGGTGTGAGTCTATAGGTGTCTATGGGGCCTATAGGTGTGAGTCTATAGGTGTCTATGGGACTATAGGTGTGTGTCTATAGGTGTCTATGGGGCCATAGATGTGAGTCTATAGGTGTCTATGGGGCTATAGGTGTGAGTCTATAGGTGTCTATGGGGCCTATAGGTGTGAGTCTGTAGGTGTCTATGGGGCCAATAGGTGTGAGTCTATAGGTGTCTATGGGCCTATAGGTGTGAGTCTATAGGTGTCTATGTGCCATAGGTGTGAGTCTATAGGTGTCTATGGGACTATAGGTGTGAGTCTATAGGTGTCTATGGGGCTATAGGTGTGAGTCTATATGTGTCTATGGGGCCATAAGTGTGAGTCTATAGGTGTCTATGGGGCCATAGGTTTGAGTCGATAGGTGTCTATGGGGCCATAGGTGTGAGTCTATAGGAGTCTATGGGGCTATAAGTGTGAGTCTATAGGTGTCTATGGGGCCTATAGGTGTGTGTCTGTAGGTGTCTATGGGGCCTATAGGTGTGAGTCTGTAGGTGTCTATGGGGCCTATAGGTGTGAGTCTATAGGTGTCTATGGGGCTATAGGTGTGAGTCTATAGGTGTCTATGGGGCCTTTAGGTGTGAGTCTATAGGTGTCTATGGGACTATAGGTGTGAGTCTATAGGTGTCTATGGGGCTATAGGTGTGAGTCTATAGGTGTCTATGGGGCCTATAAGTGTGAGTCTATAGGTGTCTATGGGGCCTATAAGTGTGAGTCTATAGGTGTCTATGGGGCCATAGGTGTGAGTCTATAGGTGTCTATGGTCCCATAGGTGTGAGTCTATAGGTGTCTATGGGGCTATAGGTGTGAGTCTATAGGTGTCTATGGGGCCATAAGTGTGAGTCTATAGGTGTCTATGGGGCCATCGGTGTGAGTCTATAGGTGTCTATAGGGCTATAAGTGTGAGTCTATAGGTGTCTATGGGGTCATAGGTGTGAGTCTATAGGTGTCTATGGGGCCATAGGTGTGAGTCTATGGGTGTCTATGGGGCCTATAGGTGTGAGTCTATAGGTGTCTATGGGGCCTATAGGTGTGAGTCTTTAGGTGTCTATGGGCCTATAGGTGTGAGTCTATAGGTGTCTATGGGGCCATAAGTGTGAGTCTATAGGTGTCTATGGGGCCTATAGGTGTGAGTCTATAGGTGTCTATGGGGCCTATAGGTGTGAGTCTATAGGTGTCTATGGGACCATAGGTGTGAGTCTATAGGTGTCTATGGGGCCATAGGTGTGAGTCTATAGGTGTCTATGGGGCCTATAGGTGTGAGTCTATAGGTGTCTATGGGGCCTATAGGTGTGAGTCTTTAGGTGTCTATGGGCCTATAGGTGTGAGTCTATAGGTGTCTATGGGGCCATAAGTGTGAGTCTATAGGTGTCTATGGGGCCTATAGGTGTGAGTCTATAGGTGTCTATGGGACCATAGGTGTCAGTCTATAGGTGGCTATGGGGCCATAGGTGTGTGTCTATAGGTGTCTATGGGCCCATAAGTGTGAGTCTATAGGTGTCTATGGGGCCATAGGTGTGAGGTTATAGTCTCCCCAATTTCCCCCACACTCCCCCCCCCCATCACTCCCCCCTCCCCTACACCCCTCCCCCCCTATACCATTTCTAGCAAGGCCACGTTACAGGGTTGAATCAATGTTACATCCTCAAGGTTTTTGTCGAGTTAGATCGCGCAGATAAAAACGCGTCGGTAAAACACCCGACACAGCCAACTCGTAAGGTTTGTCGCGTAAACAAAACGTTTCAATCTGATTACTCGTTCAGCACACCGCTGGCGTGTTGGAGAGTAAACCTACACCACACCGTTCACAATTCGAGTAGCTTTGTGATGTTCCGCTGGTGATTGCAACAACAACAACCACAACAACAACAACAACCACAACAACGCTTAGGCTTTCGCCACCAATATCGGAAATATGTGAATGTGTCGTTAAACCCACCACCACCCGACACAGGCAATCAACACGCTGTGTCACGTAAACAGAACGTGCCAATTCGTCACGAGTGCAGCAAAACGGTGAGTTGGAGAGCAAAGCCACAACATTTACAATCTGAGTACCAATCTGAGGATTGTAAATGTTTCATGGATTTGCTCTCCAACACACAACCGGCGTGTGTAGTGCTGTACTCGTAACAAATTGGCCACGTTCTGTTTTCGTGACAACACCTTACGATCTTCTTGGTTCTTTCGGTAAAGTCACGTAGAATGGAAATAATAAAATAATAAAAAATTAAACATAACAAAACAATTCTCACGACGTTTCGGCCACAACGCAAAACGTCGTGAGAATTATTTTATGATGTTTTATTTTTATTATTTTATTATTTCCATTCTACGTGACTTTACCGAAAGAACCAAGAAGGTGAATCCCTGCGGTCACGAAAGCTTTAAATCGAAACAGCTTACGAATTGGCTTCGTCGGGTGTTGGCGGTTTCAACGACACAGTTACATATTTACGCGATCTTACCCCCCCAAAAACGAAACCCGCATTGCGAACAACAGCCAGAAATCATCGGACGATGAGCCAGAAGTGTCGAAGACTCCGTGTTACCACCTCTGCCAAAGGGGGGGGGCATTTCCTGTCCTCTCTGCGAAGCGCTCCTCTGTGCAGTGTCGATTCGTCCCAGAGAGTTCACGCGCCCCTTGCTGATGAACCCACCACCGACTTCCAACTCCCCCAGGCCAGTTCATGTGCCCTTGCTCGCCCCATACGAGTGCTCGTCCAGCAACTGTGCCCTCCCCCCCAGCCTCACGAAAGCTTAAAATCGAAATTTAATTCGGTCACAATTCCGATGACCACTGTTTCATTGCTTTTATGGCTTTATTTTGGTGATTTTTGAAAAGTTTTTCGGTTTGGCCATGTTTGTTTGTTGTAGTACGGAGTTAGACTGATGGCCTTAATCTAAGTTGTCTTGTGGTTGTTGTTGTTGTTGTTTGACTTGTATCCCACTGGGATTTTTGCACACAGCGTTGGTGTACGGTGATTTTTCTGCAATATTTTGCTGTCTTTTCTTGGATTTTCTGTTTGCACTCGGTCACATATTCACTTTAAGATGTTTTCATGTTCGTGTTTTTGTTGTTTGTTTGTTGCGGTTGCACCCGATTCAAGAGCCGAATGGCTCACAGGGCTACACCAAATACATGAACTTGAACTTGAAATCATTCATCACCCGGAGAATTTCCCCGGCGCGCTATCGGCCCCACACCCCGGTGGGCCCCCAAATACCCAATAACACTGGTCAACAACAACAACAACACAAATTGTTTTTCTGGCCTGGACTTTTGCAGCTGTTTTAGACTAATTTCAGGGTGCTGATTCCAAATCTGATCTCAGATTTGCTCTATCACATCTCATTTTTATGCTATCGGCATACCCCATTTTCATTGGTTTTACCCGAAATTAACTCTGTCACTTATGATTGCAAGTTGTTGCGAGTCAGTGACTGCTTTAGTGTTAAAATATGGTGCTGTAATTTTTAGAATAGTGTGTTTATAATATCATTTTATGTAGATATCCACATTAATATTTTTCTTCCGCAGTTGTTCTTGAAAATGCAATATTTGATATCTCAAAAACCTGATGTGATAGACAAAAACTGATGCCAGGTTTGGAATCGGCACCCCAAAATTACCTTATAACCGTTGGAATACCTTATGCCAGAAAAAGTGTGTTGACCAGTGTATTTAAACACTTTCCACGGGAGAATCGCCACGACTTTCGCCCCTTGTTGTTCGCGTTGTATTCGGGAACCCGACCCCACCACTCCTCCCCCTGTCCCCCCACGGGACAGACGGACAGACAGAGAGGGGATGGACAGACCGAGAAGACTCGGCGGAGGCTTCTACAGCCGCGAATGGTTTTCCGAAACGTCGCAGGGGGTTTCAGAGTCCGAATGTAAATGTGTTACTTGAGGAATCCGAAGAGCTATGAAGCTCTTTTATTTTCTTGGTTCTTTCGGTAAAGTCACGTAGAAGGGAAGTAATAAAATAATAAAAATAAAACATAATAAAATAATTATTTCACTATGTTTTATTACTTCCCTTCTACGTGACTTTACCGAAAGAACCAAGAAGATGAATCCCTGCAGTCACGAATGCTTTAAATCGAAAAGCTATTTTATTTTCACAGATGCCCAGTTTCCACAGAAGTCACGAGACTTGCACGACCCCCCCCCCTTCCCACGTGTCCTCATTAACTATTAGCTCAAGTTTGAAAGAAAACACTTCTCCTCAATCAACATCACGGCTGATCGATGCAGTTATTTAGATTTTAGATTTGAAGCGTTCGTGACTGCAAGGATTCTTAGTTGTTTTCGGTAAAGTCACGTAGGTAATAGCTCAGTTGGTAGAGCGAGCGGTTTACCAACTTCATCTCTTGAGGAAGGCCAGCGTCACGAAAGCTTCAAATCTAGAATTAATGCCCTCTACGGGGAGGAATTCCACCTGTCTGTTTGAGTTTTTAACAGACAACGAGACAAGAAGTCACAGCTTCTCGAGACGCTGGCCTTCCTCAAGAAATGAAGTTATTTAGATGTTTCCAACGGCCAAGGTATCCTTGTAGAGGGGTCATTTTAACATCACATTTAAAAGGTGGATGGCGATGGTGAGTCTCAGCGCGGTTTGGGATCATCACTCGCCGGTCTTGTGAGCCGTGGTCGGGGAATCGAACCCAGGCCTCGTGAAGTTGGTTCGTAGCACAGTGCGCTCACCACTACCGCCACCACTCCCTGCCCCCACCCCCTCCTCCTCCCCCACGCCCCACGTAACTTATGAACGATTACACTTTATTTTCATTTTACCAACTGAAACCCCACTGAGCTGTGTAAAGCTCTCTTTTTCAGAAGCGACCTGGCTATCAAGGATGATAGCTCAAACGAAGTGGGCTTATCACAATCATCATCATCACCATCATAATCACGTGGAAACTTATAGCCGCAGCCAAAGACTGTGAACGCGTGGTGACGTTGAGGCTAAATGTGGAGGGGAAAACAGGAGGACCCGGACAGAAAAATCCACGCGACCACGGGGAGAGAAGAGAGAGAGAGAGAGACACGCAGGCTCCAAATTATACAGCACGAGACGTCAGAGTCGGAATCGAACCCAAGACCTCCTGTATACCAGGCGAGGTAGTTAACATCTCCTAGCCACCGTGATGATGATGAGGGAGAGAACGCAAACTCCAAATATACAGCAGCAGGCGTCAGGGTCGGGATCGAACCCACGACCTCCTGTGTACCAGGTAAGCTAGTTAACATCTCCTAGCCACCGTGATGATGATGAGAGAGGGAGACACGCAAACTCAAAATATACAGCAGCAGGCGTCAGGGTCGTGATCAAACCCACGACCTCCTGTGTACCAGGCGAGCAAGTTAACATCTCCTAGCTACCGTGATGATAATGAGAGAGACTCAAACTCCAAATATACAGCATCCGGCATCTTCAGGATCGGGATCGAACCCACGACCTCCTGTATACCAGGCGAGGTAGTTAACATCTCCTAGCCACCGTGATGATGATGAGAGAGGGAGACACGCAAACTCCAAATATACAGCAGCAGGCGTCAGGGTCGTGATCGAACCCACGACCTCCTGTATACCAGGCGAGGGAGTTAACATCTCCTAGCCACCGTGATGATGATGAGAGAGAGAGACACGCAAACTCCAAATATACAGCAGCAGGCGTCAGGGTCGTGATCGAACCCACGACCTCCTGTGTACCAGGTGAGGTAGTTAACATATCCTACCCACCGTGATGATGATGAGAGAGACTCAAACTTCAAATATACAGCATCAGGCATTTTCAGGGTCGTGATCGAACCCCCGACCTCCTGTCTACCAGACGAGGGAGTTAACATATCCTAGCCACCGTGATGATGATGATGATGATAAAGAGAAAGACACGCACACTCCAAATTATACAGCAGCAGGCGTCAGGGTCGTGATCGAACCCACGACCTCCTGTGTACCAGGTACGCTAGTTAACATCTCCTAGCCACCGTGATGATGATGAGAGAGGGAGACACGCAAACTCTAAATATACAGCAGCAGGCGTCAGGGTCATGATCGAACCCACGACCTCCTGTGTACCAGGCGAGCTAGTTAACATCTCCTAGCCACCGTGGCAGCCCGACCAACACGTGACAGCGATCCCGACAGCAGCCCTCCGCGTTGATCTGCTCCGCCTCACCCGCCCATCAATAACCCAGAGGCAGCAGCACACTCGCAAATCAGCGCTTAACGGCGACGCGTCTCGGCACAGAGATGACAAACAAAGACAAAGCTCCCTCCCCCACCCGTGTAGTCTGCGCAGGCCGATGGGGCAAGTGCTGTGCGCGAGCGACGACATGAAAAGCCGGCACGGCACACGAGGCGGTAACCCGGGTGGGTGGGTGGTCAGCATCCGCGCTCGGCCGCCTTTGTCTTCCCGGTGCGTTGTGTGTTACGGAGCGCGCCAGGTACTCATTCAAGGCTGAGTCGACCTAAGAGAGGGCCATGAACCCGGCTCAGATATTCGTCACCGCTGTTGCCGGTCGTGGGAAAGGAATCGAACTCGGGTCGCCGGGTCCGTAGTGCAGTGCGCGAGCCACAGATGTTAGGATGCATTGACACTTCATGCAGCCCATCATCGCTCCCTCTGGGGGGGGTCGATACAATACGTAGTGTACAATTTTGTGGGGAAGTCAACGACGGTTGTTCCTGTTGATGGACTCGGCTCCGACGTATGAATGTCGAATTTCCACCACCGGCTGCTCCGGATGATGACACAAACCTACAACGGCCCAAACACTGACCTCGAAAATCTAGACGCATTCGGCAAAAAAAAACACTGCCTTTTAAAGATGAATACATAAATCTAACTGTCACTGTATTGCTATAGCTGAAAATCTAACCCACAGCACGCTCACACACAGCCTATCACACTCACACACAGCCTACCACACTCACACACAGTCTAGCACACTCACTCACAGCCTACCACGCTCACACACAGCCTACCACACTCACACACAGCCTAGCAAACTCACTCACAGCCTACCACACTCACACATAGCCTAGCAAACTCACTCACAGTCTAGCACACTCACTCACAGCCTACCACACTCACACACAGCTTAGCACACTCACTCACAGCCTAGCACGCTCACACACAGCCTAGCAAACTCACACACAGCCTAGCACACTCACTCACAGCCTACCACACTCACACACAGCCTACCACACTCACACACAGCCTAGCACGCTCACACACAGCCTAGCACACTCACACACAGTCTAGCACACTCACTCACATCCTACCACACTCACACACAATCTAGCACACTCACTCACAGCCTCGCACGTTCACACACAGCCTACCACACTCACACACAGTCTAGCACACTCACTCACAGCCTACCACGCTCACACACAGCCTAGCAAACTCACACACAGCCTAGCACACTCACACACAGTCTAGCACACTCACTCACAGCCTACCACACTCACACACAGCCTAGCAAACTCACACACAGCCTACCACACTCACACACAGCCTAGCAAACTCACTCACAGCCTACCACACTCACACACAGCCTAGCAAACTCACTCACAGTCTAGCACACTCACTCACAGCCTACCACACTCACACACAGCCTAGCACAATCACTCACAGCCTAGCAAACTCACACACAGCCTAGCACACTCACTCACAGCCTACCACACTCACACACAGTCTAGCACACTCACACACAGCCTACCACACTCACACACAGCCTAGCACACTCACTCACAGCCTACCACACTCACACACAGTCTAGCACACTCACTCACAGCCTAGCACGCTCACACACAGCCTAGCAAACTCACACACAGCCTAGCACACTCACACACAGCCTAGCACACTCACACACAGCCTACCACACTCACACACAGCCTAGCACGCTCACACACAGCCTAGCACACTCACACACAGTCTAGCACACTCACTCACATCCTACCACACTCACACACAGTCTAGCACACTCACTCACAGCCTACCACGCTCACACACAGCCTAGCAAACTCACACACAGCCTAGCACACTCACACACAGTCTAGCACACTCACTCACAGCCTACCACACTCACACACAGCCTAGCAAACTCACACACAGCCTACCACACTCACACACAGCCTAGCAAACTCACTCACAGCCTACCACACTCACACACAGCCTAGCAAACTCACTCACAGTCTAGCACACTCACTCACAGCCTACCACACTCACACACAGCCTAGCACAATCACTCACAGCCTAGCAAACTCACACACAGCCTAGCACACTCACTCACAGCCTACCACACTCACACACAGTCTAGCACACTCACACACAGCCTACCACACTCACACACAGCCTAGCACACTCACTCACAGCCTACCACACTCACACACAGTCTAGCACACTCACTCACAGCCTAGCACGCTCACACACAGCCTATCAAACTCACACACAGCCTAGCACACTCACACACAGCCTAGCACACTCACACACAGCCTACCACACTCACACACAGCCTAGCACGCTCACACACAGCCTAGCACACTCACACACAGTCTAGCACACTCACTCACATCCTACCACACTCACACACAGTCTAGCACACTCACTCACAGCCTCGCACGTTCACACACAGCCTACCACACTCACACACAGTCTAGCACACTCACTCACAGCCTACCACGCTCACACACAGCCTAGCAAACTCACACACAGCCTAGCACACTCACACACAGTCTAGCACACTCACTCACAGCCTACCACACTCACACACAGCCTAGCAAACTCACACACAGCCTACCACACTCACACACAGCCTAGCAAACTCACTCACAGCCTACCACACTCACACATAGCCTAGCAAACTCACTCACAGTCTAGCACACTCACTCACAGCCTACCACACTCACACACAGCCTAGCACACTCACTCACAGCCTAGCACGCTCACACACAGCCTAGCACACTCACTCACATCCTACCACACTCACACACAGTCTAGCACACTCACACACAGCCTAGCAAACTCACACACAGCCTAGCACACTCACACACAGTCTAGCACACTCACTCACAGCCTACCACACTCACACACAGCCTAGCAAACTCACACACAGCCTAGCACACTCACACACAGCCTAGCACACTCACACACAGCCTACCACACTCACACACAGCCTAGCACGCTCACACACAGCCTAGCACACTCACACACAGTCTAGCACACTCACTCACATCCTACCACACTCACACACAGCCTAGCACGCTCACACACAGCCTAGCACACTCACACACAGTCTAGCACATTCACTCACATCCTACCACACTCACACACAGTCTAGCACACTCACTCACAGCCTCGCACATTCACACACAGCCTAGCAAACTCACAGGCTAGCACAAAGACAAAGATTTCCCACGGAGAATTTTACAGACTGTAGGGGCAAGTGTTGTAGATTTGAAGCTTTCGTGACTGCAAGAATTCATATTCTTAGGTTTTTTTTTCGGTAAAGTCACGTAGGTAAAAAATTAAAATTATTTTACTTTTACCTACGTGACTTTACCAAAAAACCTAAGAATATGGGACAAGTGTTGTTAGCAAACACGACACATACGGGAGTAGGTGCCCAGAACCACGCCCGTCCGCCTTTGTTTTCCCAGTGGTGATGTTGTTTTTACACACTGCACCAGGTACTCATTTAAGTCTGAGTCGACCTAAGCGACAACTCAGGACCGGTTCACATATTCGCCACTGTTTGTGGCCGTGACCGGGAGAATGGAACTCTGGAAAAATCGGGTTCGCCAGTCCAGTGCACTAACCACTGCGCCACCACTCACACAGTCTCGCAACGTCACAGACACACACATACACACAGTATAACACACACACAGTATAACACACACACAGTATAACACACACACAGTATAACACACACAGTATAACACACACACAGTATAACACACACACAGTATAACACACACACAGACACACACACAGTATAACACACACACAGTATAACACACACACAGTATAACACAACACACACACAGTATAACACACACAGTATAACACACACAGTATAACACACACATTATAACACACACAGTATAACACCACACACACACAGACACACACACAGTATAACAAACACACAGTATAACACACACACAGTATAACACACACACAGTATAACACACACACAGTATAACACACACACAGTATAACACACACACAGTATAACACACACACAGTATAACACACACACACACAGTATAACACACACACACACAGTATAACACACACATAGTATAACACACACACAGTATAACACACACACAGTATAACACACACACAGTATAACACAACAAACCCTCTAGACATCCGTCACTGGAGCCTTAAAGGTCACACATCTATCATAAGACGACGGTTCGGGCAATGGCCCTTCCTTCAAAGCACGTTTTTTTAAAAACAACAACAACAACGATCCTCAATCTCGTGACCATCTTGCGGGGGTCAAACCCGCTTCCTTTCAGGATGTGCGCCAGTCTACTGCGTGGGTACCGTGCAGGATGATATTTCGAGCGGTGCCGGGGAGAGAGAGAGGAGAGGAGGAGGAGGGGGGAGATGGAGGTTGGGTGGGCAGCAATTCCACATCGCAGCGACACGAAAACAAACTGCGCTTGGCCACAGCACCATGGAGTGGTGGTGGCGGCGAGAGACGCTTGCGGCCACCGCACCGCGATCTCGAGGCGGATTCGTGGGGTAGGGGGGGGAGCCGAGACTTCACCGCGCAGTAGCCCTGGGCCCCCCCCCCCCCTCCTGCCCCCCCAAACTCTCTGCCCCGAGAAACTCGGAGCGCGTGACCATCACCGCGCACCGCACGTGCCCCCCACACGTATCCGCGCGTGTACCCCACGCACCGCACCGCACGTAGCAAACACACAGCACGTACCATACACACCGCACGCACACACCACACGTACCCTACGCACTGCACGTACCGCACACACCGCACGTACCACACACACCGCACGCACACACCGCACGTACCACACGCACCGCACGTACCACACGCACCGCACGTACCACACACACCGCACGTACCCTACCACACGCACCGCACGTACCACACGCACCGCACGTACCACACACACCGCACGTACCCTACCACACGCACCGCACGTACCCCACGCACCGCACGTACCACACGCACCGCACGCACCACACGCACCGCACGTACCCTACCACACGCACCGCACGTACCGCGCTGGAGTAGGGCGGCGCTCCGAGTGTGATGCCGTCCCGTAGGAGCTTCTCTCTCAGCAGCACCTTGAGACGCAGCTTCGAGTAAGATGATCTCGCGCCCTGGCTTGAGTGGACATTGAGATGCTGATGCTGCTGCTGCTGCTGATGCTGCTGATGCTGCTGGTGGTGGTGGTGGTGCACATAGTGCAGCTGCTGGTGATGATTTTGAAGGTGGTGGTGGTGGTGGTAGTGGTTGTTATGGCTGTGGTGGTGGTGTAGAAGCTGCTGATGATGCTGCTGATGCTGGTGGTGGTGGAGAGTTAGGAGAGCCGCCCTCTCCGGCTTCAATTCCTCCTCCAGATCGAAGTAGAGCGCCGCTCCCGCTGTCCTCTCGGCCAGGCGAGACACGGCGGCGATGATCTTGGAGCGATGCGCCGGTTCGGACACTCCGATCGCGTCCAGGTCCGCCTCGCCCACCTGCCGACAGATCTCGAGATCGTCGTAGCCGTTCTCGAGGAAGGCGTCCGTGTAGGCGTCCAGGCTCAAAGTCCTGAGCCATTCGCCCACGACCCTGGCGGACATCCCCGACTCACGCTCCGAGACGAGCAGAGCGGCCCTCTGCGTGGTGGCGTGCGCGCCCGCCAGCGTGGAGGCGACTTGGAGCCGTCACTTGGAGGGGGACGCCACGGGAATGCCTCGTCTCGTGTCGGGCCGCAGGCAGTGTGCGCGCATGTTGTGTGCGTGTGTGTGTACACGCGTGTGTGTGTGTGTTCACGTGTGTGTGCGTGTGTGTGTACACGCGTGTGTGTGTGTGTGTACACGTGTGTGTGTGTACACGTGTGTGTGTGTGTACACGTGTGTGTGTGTACACGTGTGTGTGTGTGTGTTCACGTGTGTGTGTGTGTACACGTGTGTGTGTGTTCACGTGTGTGTGTGTGTCCACGTGTGTGTCCACGTGTGTGTGTGTCCACGTGTGTGTGTGTCCACGTGCGCGCGTGTGTTTGTGTCCACGTGTGTGTTTGTGCGCGTGTGTCAACGTGCGCGTGTGGGTATCCACGTGCGCGTGTCTGTCCACGTGTGTGTGTGTCCACGTGTGTGTCTGTCCACGTGTGCGCTTTTGTGTCCACGTCCGTGTGTGTCCACGTGTGTCTGTGTATGTGTGTCCACGTGTGTGTGTGTCTGGTAATGTCTTCAAGTCTACCTATGTGTCCCGTGTGTCTGTGTATCTGTGTGTGTGTGTCTGTGTGTGTGTGTCTGCTGATGCGTCTGTTGGCTGAAGTATTATTGTCCCTTCGTCCTGCGCGTATCTGACCAATCTCTCGCTCTGTCTCCCCCCCTCTCCCCCACCCCTTTGTATCTGCTATTGTCTGAATGATGCATGCCCCATTTGTCTTTGCGAGTGTTCCTACTCGTGCCTGTGTCCCTCTACCTTACTGGAGCGTCCCTGTAACGTGCGCGAATATTTCCCTTCTCGTCTGTGTCTTTCTGTAGCGCGCGTGCGTGTCAATATTTGTCAATCGCATTGTTTACGTTAACGCGTGCTGCTGCGAATATTACGCGTTTGTCTTCACTCCGTGTGTGTCTCTCTCTCTCTCTTGGTGTCTACATTAATAGACGCGTCTGTGTCTGTGTGTGTGCCTTTGATGATGATGATGATGATCCGTTACCATCTACGCCTCCTTTGTTCCAGTCAACTCTGCGTTTCCACTCCGTAGCATGCGCGCACACACACGCACACGCAGCACACGCAAGCGCACGCAGCGTACGCGTACAGGTAATTCAATTGCTAATATCTGTTGCATGTATTCACCTACGGTGTGTTTGTGTGTGTACGGTCTGTGTGTGATTACCCACAAACCCACCGTTCGTGTTTAATCCAGAGCCCATGCAATGCTCACCTACTGACTTGAGTGTCAATGTTAACTAGATGCGCCGATTCCAACGCGTGTCTGTGCGCGTACCGCACGCTACACGCGAAACACCGCGTGTGCATTACGCACGCGGTGTGCCCGTGCGGTCTGTAGCGCGCTTGCACGCTGCGCCCCTGAGCACACATGCCGTGTGCTGTTATGTGCATGTACTGTGCGTGCGTGTACGCGTGATCTGTTCTATGCGGTTGCACGTACACTTGACTCTACGTGTATATGACGTGCGCATGCATGGGTGTATTGTGCATGTGTCTCGATGCATATGATGCGTGCCTGTGTAAGTACTATCCTGTATATGCTGGTGTATGTCGGTGTGTGTGTGTGTGTGTCAGTGCGTGTCTTTGTGTATGTGTCTATGTAGGTAGCTCTCTAGCTGTGTGTGTGTGTATCTCAGTGTGTACATGTGTACATCTTTATATGCGTCTCTAAGTGTATGCAGCTTTGCGTGTATCTGTGTATCTGTGTGTGGCTGTGTGTATGTGTCACTGTATGTGTCTATGTGTGTATCTGTGTGTGCCTGTGTGTATGTGTCACTGTATG
This sequence comes from Lethenteron reissneri, assembly GCF_015708825.2. Lineage (NCBI taxonomy): Eukaryota > Metazoa > Chordata > Hyperoartia > Petromyzontiformes > Petromyzontidae > Lethenteron > Lethenteron reissneri. The sequence goes on from NC_083834.1 coordinate 6,906,076, forward strand.
TGTCTATGTGTGTGTGTGTGTGGCTGTGTGTATGTGTCACTGTATGTGTCTATGTGTGTGTGTGTGTGTCAGTGCGTGTCTTTGTGTATGTGTCTATGTAGGTAGCTCTCTAGCTGTGTGTGTGTGTATCTCAGTGTGTGTACATGTGTACATCTTTATATGTGTGCAGCTCTGCGTGTCTCTGTGTATCTGTGTGTGGCTGTGTGTATGTGTCACTGTATGTGTCTATGTGTGTGTGTGTGTGTGGCTGTGTGTATGTGTCACTGTATGTGTGTGTGTGGCTGTGTGTATGTGTCACTGTATGTGTCTATGTGTGTGTGTGTATCTCTGTGTGTGTGTGTGTATGTATCAGTGCGTGTCTCTGTGTATCTGTGTGTGGCAGCGTGTGTATGTAGCTATGAATCTGTGTATGCATATTTGTGTATGTATCTGTGTATATCCGTGTATGTATCTCTGTGTGTATCTGTGTTTACATGTATCTGTATGTCTTTGTGTACGTATATGTGTCGCTGTGTGTCCGTGATTATGTGTCAATGTGTATGTATCTAATTGTGTATCTCAGTGAGATTATATCTGTGTATGTATCTCTCTGCACCTCGGTGTATGTACCTCTGTGTACGTATCTCCGTATATGCATCTCACGGTATGAATCGCTGTGTATGTATCCCTGTGGGTGTACATCAGTGTCTGTATCTCACTGTATGTACGTATCTCTGCGTATGTATCTCTATGTGTGTGTATCTCGATGTGTGTGTGTATCTGTGTGCGTATCTGTGTGTGTATCTCTATGTGTGTATCTCGATGTGTGTGTGTATCTCTGTGTGCGCATGTATCTGTGTGTGTATCTCTATGTATGTATCTCGATGTGTGTATCTTTGTGTGTGTATCTCTATGTGTATCTCTATGTGTGTGTGTATCTCGATGTGTGTGAGTATCTTTGTGTATGTATCTCTGTGTATGTATCTCTGTGTGTGTATCTCTGTGTATGTATCTCTGTGTATGTATCTCTGTGTGTGTATCTCTGTGTATGCATCTCTGTGTATGTATCTCTGTGTATGTATCTCTGTGTGTATCTCTGTGTATGTATCTCTGTGTGTGTATCTCTGTGTATGTATCTCTGTGTATGTATCTCTGTGTATGTATCTCTGTGTATGTATCTCTGTGTGTGTATCTCTGTGTGTGTATCTCGATGTATGTGTATGTATCTCTGTGTGTGTATCTCTATGTGTGTATGTATCTCGATGTGTGTATGTATCTCGATGTGTGCGTATGTATCTGTGTGTGTATCTCTGTGTGCATCTCGATGTGTGTGTGTATCTCTGTGTGTGTATCTATGTGTATGTATCTCTGTGTGTGTATCTCTGTGTGTGTATCTCTGTGTATGTATCTCTGTGTGTGTATTTCTGTGTATGTATCTCTGTGTATGTATCTCTGTGTATATATCTCTGTGTATGTATCTCTGTGTATGTATCTCTCTGTGTATGTATCTCTGTGTATGTATCTCTGTGTATGTATCTCTGTGTATGTATCTCTGTGTGTGTATCTCTGTGTGTATGTATCTCTATGTATGCATCTCTGTGTGTATGTATCTCTGTGTATGTATCTCTGTGTGTATGTATCTCTGTGTATGTATCTCTGTGTGTGTATCTCTGTGTGTGTATCTCGATGTATGTGTATGTATCTCTGTGTGTGTATCTCTATGTGTGTATGTATCTCGATGTGTGTATGTATCTCGATGTGTGCGTATGTATCTGTGTGTGTATCTCTATGTGTGCATCTCGATGTGTGTGTGTATCTCTGTGTGTGTATCTATGTGTATGTATCTCTGTGTGTGTATCTCTGTGTGTGTATCTCTGTGTATGTATCTCTGTGTGTGTATGTCTGTGTATGTATCTCTGTGTATGTATCTCTGTATATATATCTCTGTGTATGTATCTCTGTGTATGTATCTCTCTGTGTATGTATCTCTGTGTATGTATCTCTGTGTATGTATCTCTGTGTGTATGTATCTCTGTGTGTGTATCTCTGTGTGTATGTATCTCTATGTATGCATCTCTGTGTGTATGTATCTCTGTGTATGTATCTCTGTGTGTATGTATCTCTGTGTGTGTATCTCTGTGTATGTATCTCTGCGTTGCTGCGTGCGCGCGAGCGCTCGCCGCCGGTTCCACTGAATGGAGCGCTCTGAACGCGCTCGCGACCTGGGAAGTGGCGGTGGTGGGGGGGGGCGGGAGGAGTGGGGGGGGAGGGTGTAGAAGTGGGGGGAGGGGTAGGAGAGAGGAGCCGGGGGGCAGGGGCTGGGTGAGAAAGGAGTGCGGGGGGGGGGTAACTGGAGGGAGAGAGGGGAGTGGTGGGGGAGTGGTGGGGGGGGTGTGAGGGATATGGGAGAGGGTGGAGGGGAGAGTGGAGGAGAGGGACGGGCTGTGAGGGATGGGTGGGTGGGTGGTGCTGAGAGGTATAACGTGGGGCAGCAGGGGAGGGGCTGGGGTATCATGGGAGGGATGGGGGAGGGGGAGGATTTGGGGGGTTCGGTGTACTCCCTGTGACGTCATAGGCACCGGTACAAAGCGCGCGAACGATGCGTGGCGTCTCGGCCAATCAGCGGCGGGAATTAGACGTGTCGGCGATGACGTCATCGGCATCACGATCAGAACCAGTGGAACATCACGCGAAAGTGATCAGCGTTAATCGATGAAAACGTCGATATCATCATCAGCAGCAGCAGCAGTAGCGAGCACCATCAGGAAATCGACACTGCGATCATCATCCGCAGCAGCAGCTGCATATCGACACTGAGATCATAATCATCGTCATCGGTTGCGGTAATTGAATCGTCGTCATCATCATCATCGTCTGCATTATAATTATCAGCATCATCAATATTATTGTAATAATTTAATATTACATTAAAGAAGTTATCAACATCATTTGGCCATCATCATCATCACGACTCATCACGACTAACAACAACAACATCATTTCATATCATCGCTATGGCTACGCGGCCACAATCTCCCTTTCAGACCACGGGAAGTCTTTGACAAATACTTCACCACGCTTGCTCGTTTTGTTTTACTACGATAGGGCGGTTATCCGAAGCGACGAGAACGCTTCGGATAACCGCTCGGCCGCCACTGATGTGAGCCGTGAATCAAACTCCGACCGGGTCCGCCGGGGTTCGGTGCCCTCCATCGCGACGACTAAAACCTCCGTGCGTCCGTTCCACGATTATCGTTCATGAACTTCACTGTCCATCAAATCAACCCATCATCACCATCCATACATCATTACCGTCATCGTCGTCGTCGTCATCATCGTCGTCATCGTCGTCATCGTCGTCGTCATCGTCGTCATCGTCGTCGTCATCATCATCGTCATCGTCATCATCGTCGTCGTCATCATCATCGTCATCGTCGTCATCGTCGTCGTCATCATCATCGTCATCGTCATCATCGTCGTCGTCATCGTCGTCATCGTCGTCGTCATTGTCGTCATCATCGTCATCATCGTCATTGTCATCACCGTCGTCATCGTCGTCGTCATCGTTGTCATCACTGTCGTCATCGTCGTCGTCATCATCGTCGTCATCACCGTCGTCATCACCGTCGTCATCATCGTCGTCATCACCATCGTCATCACCATCGTCATCATCGTCGTCATCATCATCGTCATCACCGTCGTCATCATCGTCGTCATCATCATCGTCGTCATCGTCGTCGTCATCATCGTCGTCATCACCGTCGTCATCACCGTCGTCATCATCGTCGTCATCATCATCGTCATCATCGTCGTCGTCATCGTCGTCATCGTCGTCATCGTCGTCGTCATTGTCGTCGTCATCGTCATCGTCGTCGTCGTCATCGGTCATTGTCGTCGTCATCGTCGTCATCGTCGTCATCGTCGTCGTCATTGTCGTCGTCATCGTCGTCGTCGTCATTGTCGTCGTCATCATCGTCATCATCATCGTCGTCACCATTGTCGTCATCGTCGTCGTCGTCATCACCGTCGTCATCGTCGTCGTCATCGTCGTCATCACCATTGTCGTCATCGTCGTCGTCGTCATCACCGTCGTCGTCATCATCGTCGTCGTCACCGTCATCATCGTCTTCATCGTCGTCATCATCGTCGTCATCGTCGTCACTGTGGATGACGTCACTGTGGACGAGGTCACAGTGGATGACGTCACTGTGGATGACGTCACTGTGGATGACGTCACTGTGGACGAGGTCACTGTGGATGACGTCACTGTGGACGAGGTCACTGTGGATGACGTCACTGTGGACGAGGTCACTGTGGATGACGTCACTGTGGATGACGTCACTGTGGACGAGGTCACTGTGGATGACGTCACTGTGGATGACGTCACTATGGATGACGTCACTGTGGATGACGTCACTGTGGATGAGGTCACTGTGGATGAGGTCACTGTGGATGACGTCACTGTGGATGACGTCACTGTGGATGACGTCACTGTGGATGAGGTCACTGTGGATGACGTCACTGTGGATGACGTCACTGTGGATGATGTCACTGTGGATGAGGTCACTGTGGATGACGTCACTGTGGATGACGTCACTGTGGATGATGTCACTGTGGATGACGTCACTCTGGATGACGTCACTGTGGATGACGTCACTGTGGATGAGGTCACTGTGGATGACGTCACTGTGGATGACGTCACTGTGGATGACGTCACTGTGGATGATGTCACTGTGGATGACGTCACTGTGGATGACGTCACTGTGGGTGACGTCACTATGGATGACGTCACTGTGGATGACGTCACTGTGGATGACGTCACTGTGGATGACGTCACTGTGGATGATGTCACTGTGGATGACGTCACTGTGGATGACGTCACTGTGGGTGACGTCACTATGGATGACGTCACTGTGGATGACGTCACTGTGGGTGACGTCACTGTGGATGAGGTCACTGTGGATGAGGTCACTGTGGATGATGTCACTGTGGATGAGGTCACTGTGGATGACGTCACTGTGGATGACGTCACTGTGGGTGACGTCACTATGGATGACGTCACTGTGGATGACGTCACTGTGGATGACGTCACTGTGGATGACGTCACTGTGGATGATGTCACTGTGGATGACGTCACTGTGGATGACGTCACTGTGGGTGACGTCACTATGGATGACGTCACTGTGGATGACGTCACTGTGGGTGACGTCACTGTGGATGAGGTCACTGTGGATGAGGTCACTGTGGGTGACGTCACTGTGGATGAGGTCACTGTGGGTGACGTCACTGTGGATGATGTCACTGTGGATGAGGTCACTGTGGATGATGTCACTGTGGATGATGTCACTGTGGATGAGGTCACTGTGGATGATGTCACTGTGGATGAGGTCACTGTGGGTGACGTCACTGTGGGTGACGTCACTGTGGATGACGTCACTGTGGACGAGGTCACTGTGGACGAGGTCACTGTGGATGAGGTCACTGTGGATGACGTCACTGTGGATGACGTCACTGTGGATGACGTCACTGTGGATGACGTCACCGTGGATGATGTCACTGTGGACGAGGTCACTGTGGATGATGTCACTGTGGATGACGTCACTGTGGATGATGTCACTGTGGATGACGTCACTGTGGACGAGGTCACTGTGGGTGAGGTCACTGTGGATGACGTCACTGTGGATGACGTCACTGTGGATGACGTCACTGTGGATGAGGTCACTGTGGATGATGTCACTGTGGATGAGGTCACTGTGGATGACGTCACTGTGGATGACGTCACTGTGGATGACGTCACTGTGGATGACGTCACTGTGGATGATGTCACTGTGGATGACGTCACTGTGGACGACGTCACTGTGGATGACGTCACTGTGGATGACGTCACTGTGGATGATGTCACTGTGGATGACGTCACTGTGGATGACGTCACTGTGGACGAGGTCACTGTGGATGACGTCACTCTGGATGAGGTCACTGTGGATGACGTCACTGTGGACGACGTCACTGTGGATGACGTCACTATGGATGAGGTCACTGTGGATGACGTCACTATGGACCCTCCCCCCCCCCCTCCCGCATCTTCTCCGTCTCCGCCATCCGGAGCTCATCGTCACTCGCGACGCGAGATCGCTCGATGGCCCCTAAAATGTTGTCGATACTTTATCGATCGCTATTGATCCACTGCTGGATGAAGGCCCCCCCCCCCTATACTTCACCACGCTGGTCGGTGCCGGTTGGTGAATGAAGGTGGCGGGGGGGGGGCCGCGTGTCGAACTTCTTTCGCACCATACGTAGCCGAACCGTGCTCATCGCAGGTTGCCGCGGGGATGATATTTGGAAGAGGTCATCGCCGCGTCCCGAATATCATTCCTCGACACGGGCACGTGGTCCAGCACAGCGGCGAGACTTCACAGGCAGTCATTATACATGTTGGGTGGTGGGGGTGGTGGGGGTGGTGGGGGTGGTGGGGGTGGTAGGGGTGGTGGGGGTGGTGGGGGTGGTGAGGGTGGTGGGGGTGGTGGGGGTGGTGGGGTGGTGGGGGTGGTGGGGGTGGTGGGGGTGGTGGGGGTGGTAGGGTGGTGGGGGTGGTGGGGGTGTTGGGGTGGTGGGGGTGATGGGGTTGGTGGGGGTGGTGGGGGTGGTGAGGGTGGTGGGGGTGGTGGGGGTGTTGGGGTGGTGGGGGTGATGGGGGTGGTGGGGGTGGTAGGGGTGGACGGGGTGGAGGGGGTGGAGGGGGTGGTCTGGGTGGAGGGAGTGGAGTGGGTGATAGGGGTGGTGGGGGTGGAGGGGTGGTGGGGGTGGTGTGGTGGTGGGGGTAATGTGGGTTGGTGGGGGTGGAGGGGGTGGTGGGATGGAGGGGGTGGTGGGGGTGGTGGGGGTCGAGGGGTTGGTCGGGGTGATGGGGGTGGAGGGGGTGGAGGGGGTGGTTGGGGTGGTGGGGGTGGTGGGGGTGGTCTGGGTGGAGGGGGTGGTGGGGGTAGAGGGGGTGGTGGGGGTGGTGGGGGTGGTGGGGGTGGTCTGGGTGGAGGGGGTGGTGGGGGTAGAGGGGGTGGTGGGGGTGGTGGGGGTGGTGGGGGTAGAGGGGTTGGTCGGGGTGATGGGGGTGGAGGGGGTGGAGGGGGTGGTTGGGGTGGTGGGGGTGGTCTGGGTGGAGGGGGTGGTGGGGGTGGAGGGGCTAGTGAGGGTGGTCGGGGTGGTGGGGGTGGGGGTGGTGGAGGGGGTGGTGTTGGTGGGGTCATCAATTATTCACCTCTATGGTAACTGCACATTGAGCCGTAATGTTTCCCGTTACGCGGTCGCTGATTTAACACATCACGCAAATCAAACACGCGGCATTGCCCGCCCTGTATTTGCCAAAGACAAAGATCCCCCGCATAGCCTTAACAGACTCTCGGGGCAAGTGCTGTTAGCGAGCACCTACGAAGGCCGGCACGGCACACGAGAGAGGGTGGGTGGGTGGCCAGCACCACGCCCGGCCGCCTTTGTCCCCCCCCAGTTGCGATGTCCACTACACGGCACCAGGTGCTCATTTGCGGCTGAGTCGACCTAGGTGAGACCCAGAGCCCGTTCGGATAATCGCCACCGGCGTTGGAACCGCGAGCGGGAATTGAACTCGGGATGCCGGGTCCGCAGCTAACCGCAGCGCCACCGCTCCCTCCCAACTTGAACCCCCGACGCACACTCGCACACCCCCAAAGGTGGCAGTGGTGTTTGCGAGCACCTATCAAAGTCTCGTCCACTGCGCACAATGATAGGTGGCGATGGAGGCTCCGTGTCGGCAAAGCCCCGCCGCCCCCCCCCCCTCCCCCACACCTCTCCCGCCCGGACCGCCTTTGTCTCCCCAACGCGTACGTCCACACATATACTTCGGCACACAGCTGGATCAACGCTGTTGGTTATGCTGGTAGGAACCTCCTGGTTACACCAGCCCACAGGGGATTATTGTGTCCGTCCGTCCGTCGTGCAGGGAGGGGCTGGGTCGGGAGGGAGGGGCTGGGTGGGGAGGGGAGGGTGGGAAGGGGCTGGGTGGGGAGGGTGGGGCTGGGTGGGGGGTGGGAGGGGTGGGGAGGGTGGGGAGGGGCTGGGTGGGGAGGGTGGGGAGGGGCTGGGTGGGGAGGGTGGGGCTGGGTGGGGGCTGGGTGGGGAGGGGCTGGTCACCCCGTGGTGCCCTTATAAAAGTCAACGTTTAACCTACTCACGCCGGCTTGTGCCAGTCCTCACAGTCGGGCATATTTGCGGAATACACCACGCCGCCGTTGACCCTGGCCATTGACTGAGCAACCCAACGTTCCTACCAGCTCCCTCCGCAGGAATGTGTTTGGATGCTGAGTCGACTTAGCGAGGAGGGGGTGGGAGAAGGGGCTATGGGTGGACGAAGCCTCAGGATGGGGTTGAGAGGGATGGACATCATTGACGGAATCTACAGCGGTGCTTCGAACAAAAATGTCAAGACTTACACGGGACTATCAGATTTTTAATGGAAACATCACGAATAGTAACACCCTGTGACAGGATAACACTTTCAAATCGCTATTAGGTGTCTCAGCGCGACTTCAAGCTGCACATTGTCTCACTTTTTGTAGCCGCTATGCACCTTTAACAGAATGTACAGCTGCGCTTCGAAAACATCGTAACACGTACATGAGATCCATACTGTTTGGTTCTTTCGGTAAAGTCACGTAGGTAAAAAATAAAAGTTTTAAAAAAAGTACTTTTTGAAAATTAAAAAATAAAAAATTTTGCTTTTTGAAAGTAAAAAAAATAAAAAATATTCTTTTTACTTCTTATTTTTTCACCTACGTGACTTTAACGAAATAACCAAAGAGTATGGATCCGTGCAGTCACGAAAACTTCAAACCTAGAAAGAACTTACACGGGACAATCGTTCTTAATGGAAGAAGAACGTATAACAATACACCGTTACATGACTTGCATCCCACTGGGGATGTTTGCACACAGTGTTGGTGTACGGTGATTTTTCTGCAATATTCTGCTGTCTTTTCTTGGATTTTCTGTTTGCACTCAGTCACGTTTGATGATCATAGGGGCCGTCTATAAATGACGTCACGTACCTGGGGGGAGGGGTCAGACATTTGTGACGATGTGTGACGAGGGGGGGGGGAGGTTTGAGAAATGTGACGTCACATCAAAATGCGTAATTTTAAATAAATATAGACAACACGTTCTAATTAGTTAAATAGACGTTTTAATAAATGTTTTCCCCTACAACATCAGAGTGCAGTGCCACATTAAATACGCACTACGATGACAATAGTTTAAACTTTAAAGCGATTTGAAGCATGTTTTCTTATTCTTTATTCTAGATTTGAAGCTTTCGTGACTGCAAGGATTCATATTCTTAGGTTTTTTTCGGTAAAGTCACGTAGGTAAAAAAATTAAAATTAATAAAAATAAAATAAAAATAAAATAAAAATCACGACGTTTCGGAGGCAACACAGGCTTCCGTCTTCAGTGCTGTGACGGTTCCACCTGAAGACGGAAGCTTATGTTGCCTCCGAAACGTCGTGATTTTTTTATTTTATTTTTATTTTACTTTTATTAATTTAAATTTTTTACCTACGTGACTTTACCGAAAAAACCTAAGAATACGGAAGCTTGTGTTGCCTCCGAAACGTCGTGATTATTTTTATTTTACTTTTTATTAATTTAATTTTTTTAGCCTCGTTCTGTTCACACGTTGAGGCGCGTGTCTGAGGGTCTGTGCGGAGCGCGCCATCTACGGGCGAAGCAACGACCGACAGCTCACGCGAGTGACGACTTGACCCGATCTCAGACCCCCAGGACGCGTGGTGAGCAGGGGGAGGATGGGTGGTGATGGGTGGGACGAGTGGTGTGTAGGGAGGAAAATGGGTGGTGATGGGTGGGACGAGTGGTGTGTAGGGAGGAGGATGGGTGGTGATGGGTGGGACGAGTGGTGTGTAGGGGGAGGATGGGTGGTGATGGGTGGGACGAGTGGTGTGTAGGGAGGAGGATGGGGTGGTGATGGGTGGGACGAGTGGTGTGTAGGGAGGAGGATGGGGTGGTGATGGGTGGGACGAGTGGTGTGTAGGGGGAGGATGGGTGGTGATGGGTGGGACGAGTGGTGTGTAGGCAGGAGGATGGGTGGTGATGGGTGGGACGAGTGGTGTGTAGGGAGGAGGATGGGTGGTGATGGGTGGGACGAGTGGTGTGTAGGGGGAGGATGGGTGGTGATGGGTGGGACGAGTGGTGAGCAGGGAGGAGGAGGATGGGGTGGTGATGGGTGGGACGAGTGGTGTGTAGGGAGTAAGATGGGGTGGTGATGGGTGGGACGAGTGGTGTGTAGGGAGTAAGATGGGGTGGTGATGGGTGGGACGAGTGGTGTGTAGGGAGGAGGATGGGGTGGTGATGGGTGGGACGAGTGGTGTGTAGGGAGTAAGATGGGGTGGTGATGGGTGGGACGAGTGGTGTGTAGGGAGGAGGATGGGGTGGTGATGGGTGGGACGAGTGGTGTGTAGGGAGTAAGATGGGGTGGTGATGGGTGGGACGAGTGGTGTGTAGGGAGGAGGATGGGGTGGTGATGGGTGGGACGAGTGGTGTGTAGGGAGTAAGATGGGGTGGTGATGGGTGGGACGCGTGGTGTGCAAGGAGGAAGATGGGGTGGTGATGGGTGGGACGAGTGGTGTGTAGGGAGGAGGAGGAGGATGGGTGGGACGAGTGGTGTGCAGCTTCGATCTCCAGGCGCGCCAGTGTAAACTTGGAACAATGGGCAAGTCGCTTAACCAACCCCGGTCGCTTTTTCTCCCCCCCCACCGCCCCCTATTCAATCAAACTATAGCTGAGCACAGAAAAGGGACCGTCCATAAATGACGTCACGCGATTTTGGACGATTTTTGACCCCCCCCCCCTCACCCATCGTCACACGGCGTCACAAAAAGTCAGACCCCCCCCTCAAATATGACGTCACAAAGCTCTGCCACCCCCCCCCCCCCCCCCAAAAAATAAAACATGCTTCAAATCGCTTTAAACTATTGTCATTGTAGTGCGTGTTTAATGTGGCGCTGCACTCTGATGTTGTAGGAGAAAACATTTATTTAAAAGTCTATTTAATTAAGTAGAACGTGTCGTCTATATTTATTTAAAGTTGCGCATTTTGATGTGACGTCACATTTCTCAAACCCCCCCCGCTCGTCACACATCGTCACAAATGTCTGACACCCCCCCCCCCCCCAGGTGCGTGACGTCATTTATGAACGGCCCCAAAGTGTGGGTGTACCCAAGACGTCTGCCCGGCGTGGAGGAGTAGGCCAAATGCCCACTAGATTCCAGAATTCCCCCTCCGTGTGCATTGCTGCTAGCCAAATCAATCTTGAAAGAAAATAAAAGAGCTCATCATGCTCTATGAGGTTTCGTCCACGGGACGTGCCCTTCATCAACTGATCCTGCAATCACGCAATGTTCGCCTTTAATTCCAGCTCATCAGCAAAGCACCACCGCCCTTAAACGCCACGTGTTTAGCGCGTTCCGTTGCTCGTCCAGGGTACTTCAGCAATAATCGGTGCAGCTGACAGAGGTCGCAACCGGGTACCCGATACCCGTACCTTACCCGATACCCGGCTACCCGTACCCGGCCAGGTACGGGTATCCGTTTGCGACCCTGGTGCGGCCGGGTACGGGTAGGCCGTGAGTCACTGGTGAGTAACCGTTTGTCACTCATTTCGGGTAGGGTACGGGTACGGGTAGGGAACGGAACACACACACGTACACACACACGTACACACACACACACGTACACACACACGTAAACACACACACACGTACACACACACGTACACACAGACTACAGACAGCTCTGTTAATTTATCTCTATTTTTTTTATTGAGCTCCGCAGGTTTTGTGTTGGAGGGCACCCATTTGCGACCCTGGTGCGGCCGGGTACGGGTACGGGTAAGGAATCAAAACCCGATTTAAAGCTTTCGTGACTGCATGGATTCGTCTTCTTGGTTCTTTCGGTAAAGTCACGTAGAAGGGAAGTAATAAAATAATAAAAATAAAACATAATAAAATAATTCTCACGACGTTTCGGCTACAACGCAAGCACCTTTCTGAAGAGATGCCGCGACTCTAAGGTAATACCAACATTCTTTTGTTAAGGCGCTCTTCTTCCACCTCCAACCCAGCTTATATATACGGTCCAAGCTTGGCAGTGTCTCATTCTTCACCTGAAGACGGCTGCTTGCGTTGTAGCCGAAACGTCGTGAGAATTATTTTATTATGTTTTATTTTTATTATTTTATTACTTCCCTTCTACGTGACTTGACCGAAAGAACCAAGAAGATGAACCTCTGGTGCAGCATCGCCACCCCCCTCCCGTACGCTGAACCCGTTACACAACAGATGTGTTGAGAGTAGCGGCCTCGCCTCCGACAGCGCTCATCAGACGCAGCGCAAACTCTCTCGCCTGCTCGCGATTGCCCCGAAGACAGCTGGCCATAAAAGCGTCGCCTCCAACACAAAACCTGCAGAGCTCAATAAAAAAAAATAGAGATAAATTAACAGAGCTGTCTGTAGTCTCTGTGTGTGTACGTGTGTGTACGTGTGTGTTTGTACGTGTGTGTGTGTACGTGTGTGTACGTCTGTGTGTGTACGTGCGTGTGTGTGTACGTGTGTGTGTCTTTATACGTGTACGTGTGTGTGTGTACGTGTGTGTGTGTACGTGTGAGTGCGTGTGTGTGTACTTCTGTGTGTGTGTACGTGTGTGTACGTGTGTGTGTGTACGTGTGTGTGTGTACGTGTGTGTGTGCGTGTGTGTGTACGTGTGTGTGTGTGCGTGTACGTGTGTGTGTGTACGTGTGTGTGTGTGTACGTGTGTGTGCGTGTGTGTACGTGTGTGTATGTGTTTGTGTGTGTGTGTACGTGTGTGTGTGTACGTGTGTGTGTGTACGTGTGAGTGCGTGTGTGTGTGTGTACGTGTGTGTGTGTGTGCGTATGTGTGTGTGTGCGTGTGTGTACGTGTGTGTGTACGTGTGTACGTGTGTGTGTGTGTAAGTGTGAGTGCGTGTATGTGTGTGTATGTCTGTGTGTGTACGTGTGTGTACGTGTGTGTGTATGTGTGTGTGTGTACGTGTGTGTGTGTGTGCGTGTGTGTGTACGTGTGTGTACGTGTGTGTGTACGTGTGTGTGCGTGTGTGTGTACGTGTGTGTGTGTGTGTGTGCGTGTGTGTACGTCTGTGTGTGTGTGTACGTGTGAGTGCGTGTGTGTGTGTGTACGTGTGTGTGTACGTGTGAGTGCGTGTGCGTGTGTGTACGTGTGTGTGTGTGCGGTAGTGTAGCGTGGTGCTGACCACCCACCCCTCGTGTGCCGTGCCGACCTTCACAGGTGCTGCTCCCTAACAGCACTTGCCCCAACAGTCTGTTAAAGCTATACGGGGGTTCTTTGTCTTTGTGTTTATTGCGGTCAGCCAGCTAAGAACCTGGCCACCCGAGTTCGATTCCCGCTCAAGCGGCAAACACCCAGTGACGAATATCTGAACCGGTCCTGGGCCTCCCCTAGATCGACTCAGCCTCAAATGAGTACCTGGTGCGGTGTGTTGTAAACATCGCCACTGGGGAGACAAAGGCGGCCGGGCGTGGTGCAGGCCACCCACCCCCTCGTGTGCCGTGCCGGCCTTCATAGGTGGCTACTCGCTAACAGCACTTGCCCCGACAGTCGGGTAAGGCTATCCGGGGGATCTTTGTCTTTGTTAATGATTATTCATGGATGTGTGCTTGGGGGGTGCTTGTGGGGGGAGGAATGCTTGTTGTGTTGATGGTTTATGTGTGTGAGAGATTTATGCGTGTGCAAGCCTGTGTGTGTGTGTTCATGGGTCTGTGTGCCTGTGTGTGTGTGCTCATGGGTCTGTGTGCCTGTGTGTGTGTTCATGGGTCTGTGTGCCTGTGTGTGTGTTCATGGGTCTGTGTGCCTGTGTGTGTGTTCATGGGTCTGTGTGCCTGTGTGTGTGTGTTCATGGGTCTGTGTGCCTGTGTGTGTGTGTGTTCGTGGGTCTGTGTGCCTGTGTGTGTGTGTTCATGGGTCTGTGTGTGTGTGTTCATGGGTCTGTGTGCCTGTGTGTGTGTGTTCATGGGTCTGTGTGCCTGTGTGTGTGTGTTCATGGGTCGGTGTGCCTGTGTGTGTGTGTTCATGGGTCTGTGTGCCTGTGTGTGTGTGTTCATGGGTCTGTGTGCCTGTGTGTGTGTGTGTTCATGTGTCTGTGTGCCTGTGTGTGAGTTATGTATATGCTGTGTATATGGTGCGTATATGCTGTGTGTATGCTGTGCAAGTGTTGTGTATATGCTGTGTGTATGCTGTGTGTATGTGCTGTGTATATTCTGTGTGTATGCTGTGTACATGTTGTGTATATGCTGTGTATATCCTGTGTAAGTGTTGTGTATATACTGTGTGTATGCTGTGTATATGATGTGTGTATGCTGTGTATATGCTATGTATATGTTGTGTATATGCTGTGTGTATGATGTGTGTATGCTGTGTGTATGCTGTATAAGTGTTGTGTATATGCTGTGTGTATGTTGTGTATATGCTGTGTGTATGCTGTGTATATGCTGTGTGTATGCTATGTATGTGTTGTGTATATGCTGTGTGTATGCTGTGTATATGCTATGTATATGCTGTGTGTATGATGTGTGTATGATGTGTGTATGCTGTGTATATGCTGTGTGTATGCTGTCTATATGCTGTGTATATGTTGTGTATATGCTGCGTGTATGATGTGTGTATGCTGTGTGTATGCTGTGTATATGCTGTGTGTATGCTGTGTATATGTTGTGTATATGCTGTGTGTATGCTGTGTGTATGCTGTGTGTATGCTGTGTGTATGCTGTGTGTATGCTATGTATATGTTGTGTATATGCTGTGTAAGTGTTGTGTATATGCTGTGTGTATGCTGTGTATATGCTGTGTATATGCTGTGTGTATGCTGTGTATATGCTTTGTATATGTTGTGTATATGCTGTGTGTATGCTGTGTGTATGCTGTGTGTATGCTGTGTGTATGTTATGTATATGCTATGTATATGTTGTGTATATGCTGTGTAAGTGTTGTGTATATGCTGTGTGTATGCTGTGTATATGCTGTGTATATGCTGTGTGTATGCTGTGTATATGCTTTGTATATGTTGTGTATATGTTGTGTGTATGCTGTGTACATGCTATGTATATGCTGTGTATGCTGTGTGTATGCTATGTATATGGTGTGTATATGTTGTGTATATGTTGTGTATATGTCATGTATATGTTATGTATATGTTGTTATTCAACGTATACATACTGCCGCGACGTACGGTGCGAAAGAAGTCTACCGTACATACACTGGCGCGGCCGGGAGTGGTGAGAGCCACACCACCCCCCCCACCACCACCACCCCCACGTGTGCCGTGCCGGCCTTCACAGCTCACAGCTCTTGCCCCATCGTCCCGTGACGAGGCTATCCGGGGGGGAGGGATCTTTTGTCTTTGTGAGTCGATACGCTGCGTGCATCCAGCAGGAGCCAGGCGCCAGATGTCCCCGTCTGCCTCGCCGTGATTACTACTCCAGGAGTAATATCGCCCTCGCCTCCACCACCACCAACAACCACCACCACCACCAACAACCACCACCAGCAGCACCACCAACAACCACCACCAACAACAACCACCACCACCAACAACCACCCATTCCTCGCCCTCGCCTCCACCACCACCACCACCAACAACCACCACCAGCAGCAGCACCAACAACCACCACCAACAACCACCACCCATTCCTCGCCTCCACCACCAACAACCACCACCACACAACCACCACCAGCAACAGCCACCACCACCACCAACAACCACCACCACCAACAACCACCCATTCCTCGCCTCCACCACCACCACCAACAACCACCACCACCACCACCAACCACGACCAACAACAACAACCACCAACAACAACAACCACCACCCATTCCTCGCCTCCACCGCCACCACCAACAACCGCCACCACCACCAACAACCACCACCACCAACAATAACCACCAACAACCACCACCACCAACAACCACCACCACCAACCACCACCACCACCAACCACCCATTCCTCGCCTCCACCACCACCACCAACAACCACCACCACCAACAATCACCACCACCACCAACAACCACCACCACCAACAACCACCACCACCACCAACAACCACCACCACCAACAACCACCCATTCCTCGCCTGTGGCTCCAAATCGTATCCCACTCATAGCATCACATGTAGAGCCATAGCATCACATGTAGAGCCATAGCGTCACATGTAGAGCCATAGCGTCACATGTAGAGCCATAGTGTCACATGTAGAGCCATAGTGTCACATGTAGAGCCATAGTGTCACATGTAGAGTCATAGTGTCACATGTAGAGCCATAGTGTCACATGTAGAGCCATAGTGTCACATGTAGAGCCATAGTGTCACATGTAGAGCCATAGTGTCACATGTAGAGCCATTGTGTCACATGTAGAGCCATAGTGTCACATGTAGAGCCATAGTGTCACATGTAGAGACATAGTGTCACATGTAGAGCCATAGTGTCACATGTAGAGACATAGTGTCACATGTAGAGCCATAGTGTCACATGTAGAGCCATAGTGTCACATGTAGAGCCATAGTGTCACATGTAGAGCCATAGTGTCACATGTAGAGCCATAGTGTCACATGTAGAGACATAGTGTCACATGTAGAGTCATAGTGTCACATGTAGAGACATAGCGTCACATGTAGAGCCATAGTGTCACATGTAGAGACATAGTGTCACATGTAGAGTCATAGTGTCACATGTAGAATCATAGTGTCACATGTAGAGCCATAGTGTCACATGTAGAGACATAGCGTCACATGTAGAGCCATAGTGTCACATGTAGAGACATAGTGTCACATGTAGAGTCATAGTGTCACATGTAGAATCATAGTGTCACTTGTAGAGACATAGTGTCACATGTAGAGTCATAGTGTCACATGTAGAGACATAGCGTCACATGTAGAGCCATAGTGTCACATGTAGAGACATAGCGTCACATGTAGAGTCATAGTGTCACATGTAGAATCATAGTGTCACATGTAGAGTCATAGCGTCACATGTAGAGTCATAGTGTCACATGTAGAGCCATAGTGTCACATGTAGAGCCATAGTGTCACATGTAGAGCCATAGTGTCACATGTAGAGTCATAGTGTCACATGTAGAGCCACAGTGTCACATGTAGAGACATAGTGTCACATGTAGAGACATAGTGTCACATGTAGAGTCATAGTGTCACATGTAGAGTCATAGTGTCACATGTAGAGACGTAGCGTCACATGTAGAGCCACAGCGTCACATGTAGAGCCATAGTGTCACATGTAGAGTCATAGCGTCACATGTAGAGACATAGTGTCACATGTAGAGTCATAGCGTCACATGTAGAGCCATAGTGTCACATGTAGAGTCATAGCGTCACATGTAGAGCCATAGTGTCACATGTAGAGCCATAGCATCACATGTAGAGCCATAGTGTCACATGTAGAGACATAGTGTCACATGTAGAGTCATAGTGTCACATGTAGAGACATAGTGTCACATGTAGAGTCATAGTGTCACATGTAGAGTCATAGTGTCACATGTAGAGACATAGTGTCACATGTAGAGACATAGTGTCACATGTAGAGTCATAGTGTCACATGTAGAGTCATAGTGTCACATGTAGAGTCATAGTGTCACATGTAGAGACATAGTGTCACATGTAGAGACATAGTGTCACATGTAGAGCCATAGTGTCACATGTAGAGACATAGCGTCACATGTAGAGACATAGTGTCACATGTAGAGTCATAGTGTCACATGTAGAGACATAGTGTCACATGTAGAGCCATAGTGTCACATGTAGAGACATAGTGTCACATGTAGAGCCATAGTGTCACATGTAAAGACATAGTGTCACATGTAGAGCCATAGCGTCACATGTAGAGACATAGCGTCACATGTAGAGCCATAGTGTCACATGTAGAGCCATAGTGTCACATGTAAAGACATAGCGTTACGTGTAGAGCCACAGCGTCACATGTAGAGCCATAGTGTCACATGTAGAGCCATAGCGTCACATGTAGAGACACAGCGTCACATGTAGAGCCATAGTGTCACATGTAGAGCCATAGCGTCACATGTAGAGCCATAGCGTCACATGTAGAGCCATAGCGTCACATGTAGAGCCATAGTGTCACATGTAGAGACATAGCGTCACATGTAGAGTCATAGTGTCACATGTAGAGACATAGTGTCACATGTAGAGTCATAGTGTCACATGTAGAGCCATAGCGTCACATGTAGAGCCATAGCGTCACATGTAGAGCCATAGTGTCACATGTAGAGCCATAGTGTCACATGTAGAGCCATAGCGTCACATGTAGAGTCATAGTGTCACATGTAGAGTCATAGTGTCACATGTTGAGACATAGTGTCACATGTAGAGTCATAGTGTCACATGTAGAGACATAGCGTCACATGTAGAGCCACAGCGTCACATGTAGAACCATAGTGTCACATGTAGAGCCATAGCGTCACATGTAGAGCCATAGCGTCACATGTAGAGCCATAGCGTCACATGTAGAACCATTGTGTCACATGTAGAGCCATAGCGTCACATGTAGAGTCATAGCGTCACATGTAGAGTCGTAGCGTCACATGAAGAGCCATAGCGTCACATGTAGAGTCATAGCGTCACTTGTAGAGTCGTAGCGTCACATGTAGAGTCATAGCGTCACATGTAGAGTCGTAGCGTCACATGTAGAGCCATAGTGTCACATGTAGAGCCATAGTGTCACATGTAGAGCCATAGTGTCACATGTAGAGCCATAGCATCACATGTAGAGCCATAGTGTCACATGTAGAGCCATAGTGTCACATGTAGAGCCATAGCGTCACATGTAGAGCCATAGCGTCACATGTAGAGACATAGCGTCACATGTAGAGCCATAGTGTCACATGTAGAGCCATAGTGTCACATGTAGAGACATAGTGTCACATGTAGAGTCATAGTGTCACATGTAGAGCCATAGCGTCACATGTAGAGCCATAGCGTCACATGTAGAGCCATTGTGTCACATGTAGAGCCATAGCGTCACATGTAGAGTCATAGCGTCACATGTAGAGTCGTAGCGTCACATGTAGAGCCATAGCGTCACATGTAGAGTCATAGCGTCACTTGTAGAGTCGTAGCGTCACATGTAGAGCCATAGTGTCACATGTAGAGTCATAGCGTCACATGTAGAGTCGTAGCGTCACATGTAGAGCCATAGCGTCACATGTAGAGTCATAGCGTCACTTGTAGAGTCGTAGCGTCACATGTAGAGCCATAGTGTCACATGTAGAGTCATAGCGTCACATGTAGAGTCGTAGCGTCACATGTAGAGCCATAGTGTCACATGTAGAGCCATAGTGTCACATGTAGAGCCATAGTGTCACATGTAGAGCCATAGCATCACATGTAGAGCCATAGTGTCACATGTAGAGCCATAGTGTCACATGTAGAGCCATAGCGTCACATGTAGAGCCATAGCGTCACATGTAGAGACATAGCGTCACATGTAGAGTCATAGCGTCACATGTAGAGTCATAGCGTCACATGTAGAGCCATAGCGTCACATGTAGAGTCATAGCATTACATGTAGAGCCATAGTGTCACATGTAGAGCCATAGCGTCACATGTAGAGCCATAGCGTCACATGTAGAGCCATAGCGTTCTAGATTTGAAGCTTTCGTGACTGCAAGGATTCATACTCTTTGGGTTTTTTCGGTAAAGTCACGTAGGTTAAAAATCACATAAATGAAAACAACTAAATAAAATCACGACGTTTCGGGTGCAACACAAGCGTCCATCTTCAGGCGGGGACAACGTAGCGAACGCACAACCGCTTAATTTAGTTATTTTCATTTCATTTATTTTAATTTTTTACCTCCGTGACTTTACCGAAAAACAACAAAGAGTAGCCATCGGGTTACATGGAGAGCCACAGAGTTGCATATACAAACATGATCCTGAGACTCATACAAACACACCCTGTGTGAGACCTGGAATGACAACATTTTATAATGAAACTTTTAATGTAAATTCGTTTATTTATAATTCGTGATTCGTGTTACTCAATAGCACAGTTGACTACGTACGGTACGAAAGAAGTTCAACATACAGAGGTAACTATTCATGCGCCATTTGAAAATAACATCTGGTAATCGGGAAACATTTCGAGTGTAATTATCATCAATCTTCTTGGTGTAAATGCGTACAACCTCCAACTCGTACCACCATTCAAATCTCTCTCTCTCATCTGACCTCTCTGTGTGCTATGGAGAAGGGGCATTGCCCGAAACGTCGCCTGTTATGTATTCTTCCGTTTAAGGCCGCACAGCGTTATGAACGAATGTGTTGAATGTTTTGACATGCCAAAGAGGATGATGATGACGATGATGATCTTATCATCATCATCGTCATCATCATCGAAATTATCGCTATTGATATTGAGCAGTTCCGTTCTCAGACGGAAATTCCTCCGGCGTGGTGGAATGTTTCCACGGGACAGCCACTCAGGTTTCAAGCTGGTTTTGTTGAACCGCGAGGAGACCTGCCGAGATCGCGATCAGAGTCCTCGCCGACACGCGGCGCGTCACCGGAACGACAAAACGCCGAACGAGCGGCGACAGGAGCGGCGAGAAATACCGCGCAGGAAAAAATTAACCCGTAAAAACAAAGTTTTTACCTCTAAATCCTTTATATGCGTGGCATCGGGGCGGCTAGAGTCCTCTCGTCCGTGCGAATCGGGGGGGGGGGGGGGGGGGGAGCACAACAAACTGAACACGACGTACGGTGCGAAAGAAGCTCAACACACACACTCGAAACACGGCCACCAACACCGCTAGCCATTCGCATCTGATGAAAGTTTACCCCACACCCACCCATACACCCCCCCTCCTTCTCCTCCTCGCCCCCCACTCAGATCCAGATGCTTTCTCTACCCCCCCCCCTCTCCTATACCGTGACCTCTGCTGCTGTAGCCCTAGGGAGAGGTCACCAAGCCGAGGATTTGAGAGAGACGTCAACATCGCTCTCCTCTCGGTTCGGCAGCAACCCCCTTAACCCCCTTATCCCCCCCCGCCCCCCCAGGGGTGGCTTGTGATGGTTGCAGGAGGTTGGTGACGTTTTAGGCGATTTGTTAGAACCCGCGGCGTCACCCCGAGCCCCAGCAGCCACCGCGCCCATCACGTGGGGGGTGCTGGGGGTGGTGATGGGGGTGGTGGTGGGGGTGGTGGTGGGGGTGGTGCTGGGGGTGGTGATGGGGGTGGTGGTGGGGGTGGTGGAGGGGGGTGGTGATGGGGGTGGTGATGGGGGTGGTGATGGGAGTGGTGATGGGGGTGGTGATGGGGGTGGTGATGGGGGTGGTGGATGGGGGTGGTGGTGGGGGTGGTGATGGGGGTGGTGGTGGGGGTGGTGATGGGGGTGGTGATGGGGGTGGTGATGGGGGTGGTGATGGGGGTGGTGATGGGGGTGGTGATGGGGGTGGTGATGGGGGTGTTGGGGGTGGTGATGGGGGTGGTGATGGGGGTGTTGGGGGTGGTGATGGGGTGGTGATGGGGGTGGTGATGGGGGTGGTGATGGGGGTGGTGATGGGGGTGGTGATGGGGGTGGTGATGGGGTGGTGATGGGGTGGTGATGGGGGTGCTGGGGTGGTGATGGGGGTGGTGGAGGGGGGTGGTGCTGTGGGTGGTGATGGGGGTGGTGATGGGGGTGGTGATGGGGGTGGTGATGGGGGTGGTGATGGGGGTGATGATGGGGGTGGTGATGGGGGTGGTGATGGGGGTGGTGGTGGGGGTGGTGATGGGGGTGGTGATGGGGGTGGTGATGGGGGTGTTGGGGGTGTTGATGGGGGTGGTGATGGGGGTGGTGATGGGGGTGGTGATGGGGGTGGTGATGGGGGTGGTGATGGGGGTGGTGATGGGGGTGGTGATGGGGGTGGTGATGGGGGTGGTGATGGGGGTGCTGGGGGTGGTGATGGGGGTGGTGATGGGGGTGGTGATGGGGGTGGTGATGGGGGTGGTGGAGGGGGGTGGTGATGGGGGTGGTGATGGGGGTGCTGGGGGTGGTGATGGGGGTGGTGATGGGGGTGGTGATGGGGGTGGTGATGGGGGTGGTGATGGGGGTGGTGGGGGGGGTGGTGCTGGGGGTGGTGATGGGGGTGGTGAGGGGGGTGGTGATGGGGGTGGTGATGGGGGTGGTGATGGGGGTGGTGATGGGGGTGGTGGAGGGGGGTGGTGCTGGGGGTGGTGATGGGGGTGGTGGAGGGGGGTGGTGATGGGGGTGGTGATGGGGGTGGTGATGGGGGTGGTGATGGGGGTGGTGATGGGGGTGGTGATGGGGGTGGTGGAGGGGGGTGGTGATGGGGGTGGTGATGGGGGTGGTGGAGGGGGGTGGTGATGGGGGTGGTGATGGGGGTGGTGATGGGGGTGGTGCTGGGGGTGGTGATGGGGGTGGTGGAGGGGGGTGGTGATGGGGGTGGTGATGGGGGTGATGGGGGTGGTGATGGGGGTGGTGATGGGGGTGGTGATGGGGGTGGGGATGATGGGGGTGGTGGAGGGGGGTGGTGCTGGGGGTGGTGATGGGGGTGGTGGAGTGGGGTGGTGATGGGGTGGTGATGGGGGTGGTGATGGGGGTGGTGCTGGGGGTGGTGATGGGGGTGGTGGAGGGGGGTGGTGATGGGGGTGGTGATGGGGGTGGTGGAGGGGGGTGGTGCTGGGGGTGGTGATGGGGGTGGTGATGGGGGTGGTGATGGGGGTGGTGGAGGGGGGTGGTGCTGGGGGTGGTGATGGGGGTGGTGATGGGGGTGGTGGAGGGGGGTGGTGATGGGGGTGGTGCTGGGGGTGGTGATGGGGGTGGTGATGGGGGTGCTGGGGGTGGTGATGGGGGTGGTGGAGGGGGGTGGTGATGGGGGTGGTGGATGGGGGTGGTGATGGGGGTGGTGGATGGGGGTGGTGATGGAGGTGGTGATGGGGGTGCTGGGGGTGGTGATAGGGGTGGTGGAGGGGGGTGGTGATGGGGGTGGTGATGGGGGTGGTGATGGGGGTGGTGCTGGGGGTGGTGATGGGGTGGTGATGGGGGTGGAATCGAGACAAGCGGCGGAGTTGGCGGTCCCTGGCACAGATAGGGGGGCTCGGAATATGGAACGGGGGGCTACGCGTGGCTAGGATAAGTTAACTACCTCGCCTGGTCTACAGGAGGTCGTGGGTTCGATCCCGATCCTGACGCCTGCTGTATATTTGAAGTTTGCGTGTCTCCCTCTAATCATAGACCAATAGACTCACACAGAGACCCATAGACTCACACAGAGACCCATAGACTCACACATAGACCAATAGACTCACACAGAGACCCATAGACTCACATAGAGACCCATAGACTCACACATAGACCCACAGACTCACACATAGACCCACAGACTCACACAGAGACCCATAGACTTACACAAAGACCCATATACTCACACATAGACCCATAGGCTCAACAAAGACCCATAGACTCACAGAGAGACCCATAGACTCACACAGAGACGCATAGACTCACACAGAGACCCATAGACTCACACAGAGACCCATAGACTCACACATAGACCCATAGACTCACACAGAGACCCATAGACTCACACAGAGACCCATAGACTCACACATAGACCCATAGACTTACACAGAGACCCATAGACTCACACAGAGACCCATATACTCACACATAGGCCATAGACTCACACAGAGACCCATAGACTCACACATAGGCCCATAGACTCACACAGAGATCCATAGACTCACACAGAGACCCATAGACTCACACAGAGACGCACCAACTCACACAGAGACCCATATACTCACACAGAGACCCATAGACTCACACATAGACCAATACTCACACAGAGACCCATAGACTCACACAGAGACGCACCAACTCACACAGAGACCCATAGACTCGCACATAGGCCCATAGACTCACACAGAGATCCATAGACTCACACAGAGACGCACCAACTCACACAGAGACCCATAGACTCACACATAGGCCCATAGACTCACACAGAGACCCATAGACTCACACATAGACCCATAGACTTACACAGAGACCCATAGACTCACACAGAGACCCATATACTCACACATAGGCCATAGACTCACACAGAGACCCATAGACTCACACATAGGCCCATAGACTCACACAGAGATCCATAGACTCACACAGAGACCCATAGACTCACACAGAGACGCACCAACTCACACAGAGACCCATATACTCACACAGAGACCCATTGACTCACACATAGACCAATACTCACACAGAGACCCATAGACTCACACAGAGACGCACCAACTCACATAGAGACCCATAGACTCGCACATAGGCCCATAGACTCACACAGAGATCCATAGACTCACACAGAGACGCACCAACTCACGCAGAGACCCATAGAATCACACATAGGCCCATAGACTCACACAGAGATCCATAGACTCACACAGAGACCCATAGACTCACACATAGGCCCATAGACTCACACAGAGACCCATATACTCACACATAGGCCATAGACTCACACAGAGACCCATAGACTCACACATAGGCCCATAGACTCACACAGAGATCCATAGACTCACACAGAGACCCATAGACTCACACAGAGACGCACCAACTCACACAGAGACCCATATACTCACACAGAGACCCATTGACTCACACATAGACCAATACTCACACAGAGACCCATAGACTCACACAGAGACGCACCAACTCACACAGAGACCCCTAGACTCGCACATAGGCCCATAGACTCACACAGAGATCCATAGACTCACACAGAGACGCACCAACTCACACAGAGACCCATAGACTCACACATAGGCCCATAGACTCACACAGAGATCCATAGACTCACACAGAGACTGTGAGTGGGGAGCGGTAGTGTAGTGGTTAGCACGCTGCGCTAGGAACCTGGCCACCCGGGTTTGATTTCCACTCACGGCCAACACCAGTGACGATTATTTGAACCGGTCCTGGGCCTCCCCTAGGTCGGTGCAGCCTCAAATGAGTACCTGGTGCGATGTGTAAACATGGCCACTGGGGAGACAAAGGCGGCCGGGCGTGGTGCAGGCCACCCACCCCCTCGTGTGCCGTGCTGGCCTTCATAGGTGCTCGCTAACAGCACTTGCCCCAACAGTCTGTTCAGGCTATACGGGGGATCTTTGTCTTTTGTAGATCGGGTATCGACGATTAATCAGTGACATGATCTATCAGAATGAAGGAAGCATTGTGGTGGCATTGATAGCTTTGGCAGAGACCCACATTGCAATTTCACATTCAGCGCGACAGCTGTGCTGCCAAATATCAATAATAATTAAAGTATCAAATTGGCTCCTATAACTCATTCACAAATCAGAGAGAGGTGAGACGCGTTCGGCAATTACAACAACGCCCAGTTACCCACTCAGCCACTCACCCACTCACACGCTCATTCAGCCACCCACTCAGTCACCCACTCAGCTACCCACCCACTCAGCCACCCACTCAGTCCCCACTCACACGATCACTTAGCCACCCACTCAGTCACCCACTCAGCCACTCACTCAGCTACCCACCCACTCACAGGCTCACTCAGCCACTCACTCAGCTACCCACCTACTCAGTCACCCACTCAGTCACCCACTCACACGATCACTCAGCAACTCACTCAGCCACCCACTCAGTCACCACTCACACGATCACTCAGTCACCCACTCAGTCACCCACTCACACGATCACTCAGCCACCCACTCAGTCACCCGCTCACTCAGCCACTCACTCAGCTACCCACCCACTCAGTCACCCACTCAGCCACCCACTCAGTCACCCACTCAGCCACTCACTAATGCCGCAGTCCCCTGCTGGTGAACCACCCTAAGCCAATTAGCACCCCCCCCCCCCCACTGCGATTCCACACTCGTCCCGCTAAATTAATTATGGACGAAATTAATTTCCAGGCAATGCGCCGCTCATTAATTTGTCTTATTAGTCACAGAGGCGGGCTCTTGAAAGCGACGCGACCCACATTCAGCCGACTCGCTGGTTCACTCCGCCCGTGCGGACGCTTCCCTGTCACTCTTCTATTGCTACTGACGTGGTGACCGGTCACGTGGCCATTCACGCGTTGATTCCACCGCCCGTGTCGAGGACTCGGTCCACACCCGGCAACGACTGGATCGTCTCATGCACCATCACGGTGCAGGTCACAACAACACACCCAGCCGCTCACTCACCCATCCACTCACTCGCCCACCCATTCACTCGCCCACCCATTCACTCGCCCACTCACTCACCCACTCACTTACCCACCCATTCACCCAACCACCCACTCACCCAACCACTCATTCACCCACTTACTCACCCACTCACTCACTCGCCCACTCACTCATTTACCCACCCACTAACTCACCCACTCATTCACCCATTCACAAACTTATTCACCCATTCATTCACTCACCCACCCGCGTCGAACCGCGGTGACTGGCTTCAAAGCAGCAGCGGAGCGCTGACCGCTACTACGCTACCGTCACCATGGCAACTGTGCCAGGCCAGGTGCACTTTGAGGCCACGTGAAGTGTCGAAGGCTCGCTGCTGGCAGGAGGTCACGGAATAGATCCGGGTCCCATGGGGTTGACCGACTGAGATGACCGACCAAGATGACCGACTGAGATGACCGACTGAGATCACACACATGAGGTGAGAACCATTCATCCCGGAGGAATCCGATGAGCTATGAAGCTCTTCTTCTTTTTGTTTGCTACAGATGTCGTCCAATAGGCACTCGACTCCCCCCTTGCCCCCCCCCCCTCTCTCCCCCCACGCGTCCCCGTGAAATATTCACAGGCGATTTTGAGCTCGCACTGTCATCAGTGATTCAGCTTTCACCTGACGGGGGAGGGTGGGGGGAGGGTGGGGGGAGGGTGGGGGGAGGGTGGGGGGAGGGTGGGGGGAGGGTGGGGGGAGGTGGGGTGAGGGTGGGGGGAGGGTGGGGGGAGGGTGGGGGGAGGTGGGGGGAGGGTGGGGGGAGGTGGGGTGAGGGTGGGGGGAGGGTGGGGGGAGGGTGGGGGGAGGTGGGGTGAGGGTGAGGGTGGGGGGAGGGTGGAGGTGGGAGGTGGAGGGAGGTAGGGAGGGTTGGGGGTGTGGTGAGGGTGGGGGAGGGTGGAGGTGGGGGGAGGGTGGAGGTGGGGGGAGGGTGGAGGTGGGGGGTGGAGGCAGGTGGGAAGGGGTGGGGGTGTGGTGAGGGTAGGGGTGGGGGAGGGTGGGGGAAGGGTGGAAGTGGGGGAGGTGGGGGGAGGGTGGAGGTGGGGGGAGGGTGGAGGTGGGGGGAGGGTGGAGGTGGGGGCGGGTGGAATTGGGGAGATGGTGGAGGTGGGGGAGGGTGGAAGTGGGGGGGGGTGCAGGTAGGGAGGGTGGAGGTGGGGGAGGGTGGAGGTGGGGGGAGGGTGGAGGTGAGGGGAGGGTGGGGGGAGGTGGGGGGAGGGTTGAAGGTGGAGGGGTGTGCAGGAGTTGGAGATGAGGTGGAGGGAGTGGTGGTGGTGGTGGAGGCGAGCTGGGTTATCTGAGTGGAGTCATGTGACTGCAATCACCACTTTGACTCCACGACGGTGTTTAAAGTGTGACGCTGACCGCCCCGCGTAGCCAGTGACCCAACTCGCTTTGCAAAGGAGTTCCCTGGTGCTGTCGGCACAGGCCGAGAAGGGCGGGCGTCTTCAGCGTGAGCCGTGCCGAGGAACAGACCGCGCATGGGAGATAGGGGCAAACAGCGGGCTTCAGAACCCCCCACGATTAACAACGGTGATACAATGAACAGGCGTATCGCATCCAACAGGCACGCAGCGTTAGTTACGCCCCAAGACCACCATCAACGCCACCTCCTCGCTACCGACTGAAATTCCCCGCTGCTGCTGATGCTTCTGCCGGGGTCACCCCCATCCTAGAATCTCACCCAGTTCTGGAGGAACGCTGCTACTGCTACTACTGCTGCTGTGCGAACAGAGCGTGGGACGACGCTGACGTCCATCATGTAATGAACTCCTCTTCCTCCTCGCTTTGACATTCCTCCTGGAACGACGCTGCTGTTAAGCATGGACTCACTCACCCAACACACGACCTCCTGTGTACCGGGCGAGGGAGTTAACATCTCACCACGGAGAGAGAGACACGCAAACTCCAGATATACAGCAGCAGGCGTCAGGATCGGGATCGAACGCATGACCTCCTGTAGACCAGGCGAGGTAGTTAACATCTCCTAGCCACCGTGATGATGATGATGAGAGAAAGACGCAGACTTCAAATATACAGCAGCAGGCGTCGTCAGGGTCGGGATCGAACACATGACCTCCTGTATACCAGGCGAGGGAGTTAACATCTCCTAGCCACCGTGATGATGATGATGATGAGAGAGAGACGCAGACTTCAAATATACAGCAGCAGGCGTCAGGGTCGGGATCGGCACATTTCTATCAATGGACATAAATGCAAAGATCCCCCGTATAGCCTTGACAGACTGTTGGGGCAAGTGCTGTTAGTGAGCGGCACCTATGAAGGCCGGCACGGCGGCACACGAGGGGGATGTGGGGTGACCAGCACCACGCCCGGCCGCCTTTGTCTCTCCCAGTTCTTAGCTGCTGCTGTTGCTGCTGCTGCTGCAGCTGCTGCTGTTGCTGCTGCTGTTGTTGCTGTTGCTGCTGCTGAAGGGGGTGGGCGACTTAAAAGCTCCCGTCCCGTCACCGCTGGCGAGCGAGAGGCGACGTCGCTGCTCGCGGCTAAATGGTGGCGCTGGGGGAGGAGGAGAGGAGGGGGGGTAACAAAGGGGGGGAGGGGGGAGGAGGAACGGGGGGAGGGGGTATATCAAAGGGGGGGAGGAGGGGGGGGAGGGGGGATAACAAAGGGGGGAGGGGGGGGGAGGAGGAACGGGGGTAGGGGGAGGAGGAACGGGGGGAGGGGGGAAATCAAAGGGGGGGAGGAGGGGGGGGAGGGGGGATAACAAAGGGGGGAGGGGGGGGGAGGAGGAACGGGGGTAGGGGGAGGAGGAACGGGGGGAGGGGGGAAATCAAAGGGGGGGAGGAGGGGGGATAACAAAGGGGGGAGGGGGAGGGGGGGGGCGAGGAGGGGGGAAGAAGGGGAGAGGAGGGGGGGGAGGAGGGGAGTAGGGGGGGAGGAGGGGTGGAAGAGGGGGGAGGAGGGGAGGGAGGGGGGGGTGCTGAGTGGACAAATCCCCCACGGCCTAGTGCGGGCGGTGTGAGCGGAGTGCGCGCGAGGCTGCAGAGACGTTCTGCCGCTCAGACGCGAGCGGCGCTCATCGCCTGAGTGGCACGTGGTGGGGGGCACGTGGTGGGGGGCACGTGGTGGGGGGCACGTGGTGGGGGGCACGTGGTGGGGGGCACGTGGTGGGGACACGTGGTGGGGGCACGTGGTGGGGGGCACGTGGTGGGGGGCACGGGGTGGGGGACACGTGGTGGGGGGGCACGTGGTGGGGACACGTGGTGGGGGGCACGTGGTGGGGGGCACGTGGTGGGACACGTGGTGGGGGGCACGTGGTGGGGGACACGTGGTGGGGGCACGTGGTGGGGACACGTGGTGGGGGGCACGTGGTGGGGGCACGTGGTGGGGGCACGTGGTGGGGGGCACGCGGTGGGGGGCACGCGGTGGGGGCACGTGGTGGGGGCACGTGGTGGGGGCACGTGGTGGGGGGCACGTGGTGGGGGGCACGCGGTGGGGGGCACGTGGTGGGGGGCACGTGGTGGGGGCACGTGGTGGGGGCACGTGGTGGGGGGCACGTGGTGGGGGGCACGTGGTGGGGGGCACGCGGTGGGGGGCACGTGGTGGGGGGCACGTGGTGGGGGCACGTGGTGGGGACACGTGGTGGGGGGCACGCGGTGGGGGGCACGCGGTGGGGGACACGTGGTGGGGACACGCGGTGGGGGGCACGCGGTGGGGGGCACGCGGTGGGGGCACGCGGTGGGGGACACGTGGTGGGGACACGCGGTGGGGGACACGTGGTGGGGGGCACGTGGTGGGGGGCACGCGGTGGGGGGCACGTGGTGGGGGGCACGTGGTGGGGGGCACGTGGTGGGGGGCACGCGGGTGGGGGGCACGCGGTGGGGGCACGCGGTGGGGGACACGTGGTGGGGACACGCGGTGGGGGACACGTGGTGGGGGGCACGCGGTGGGGGGCACGCGGTGGGGGGCACGCGGTGGGGGGCACGCGGTGGGGGGCACGCGGTGGGGGCACGTGGTGGGGACACGCGGTGGGGGACACGTGGTGGGGGGCACGCGGTGGGGGGCACGCGGTGGGGGGCACGCGGTGGGGGGCACGTG
Source organism: Lethenteron reissneri (assembly GCF_015708825.2). Taxonomy (NCBI): domain Eukaryota; kingdom Metazoa; phylum Chordata; class Hyperoartia; order Petromyzontiformes; family Petromyzontidae; genus Lethenteron; species Lethenteron reissneri. Next base: position 6,936,475 of record NC_083834.1, read on the forward strand.
GTGGGGGGCACGCGGTGGGGGGCACGTGGTGGGGGGCACGCGGTGGGGGGCACGTGGTGGGGGGCACGCGGTGGGGGGCACGTGGTGGGGGGCACGTGGTGGGGGACACGTGGTGGGGACACGCGGTGGGGGACACGTGGTGGGGGGCACGCGGTGGGGGGCACGCGGTGGGGGGCACGTGGTGGGGACACGTGGTGGGGGACACGTGTCCCCCACCACGTGTGAGGGACACGTGTGGTGGCACCACCTATGAAGGCCGACAGGGCGCACGAGGAGGTGGGTGGCCAGAACCACGCGCGGTCAACGGTCACCGGGCGTGGTTCTACGTCTGTGGGTCTCTGTGTGAGTCTGTGGATCTCTGGGCGAGTCTGTGGGTCTCTGTGTGTCTCTGGACGAGTCTGTGGGTCTCTGTGTGAGTCTGTGGGTATTTGTGTGAATCTGTGGGTCTTTGTGTGAGTCTTTGGGTCTCTGGGTGAGTCTATGGGTCTCTGTGTGAGTCTGTGGGGCTGTGTGCGAGTCTGTGGGTCTCTGTGTGAGTCTATGGGTCTCTGTGTGACTCTGTGGGTCTCTGCGTGAGTCTGTGGGTCTCTGTGTGAGTTTATGGGTCTCTGTGTGAGTCCATGGGTCTCTGTGTGAGTCCATGGGTCTCTGTGTGAGTCTGTGTGTCTCTGTGTGAGTCTGTGGGTCTCTGTGTGAGTTTGTGGGTCTCTGTGTGAGTCTGTGAGTCTCAGCGTGAGTCTATGGGTCTCTGTGTGAGTCTGTCGGTCTCTGTGTGAGTCTGTGGGTCTCTGTGTAAGTCTATGGGTCTCTGTGTGAGTCTGTGGGTCTCTGGGAGTCTGTGAGTCTCTGTGTGAGTCTGTGTGTCTCTGTGTGAGTCTGTGTGTCTCTGTGTGAGTCTGTGGGTCTCTGTGTGAGTCCATGGGTCGCTGTGTGAGTCTATGGGTCTCTGTGTGAGTCTGTGGGTCTCTGTGTGAGTCTGTGGGTCTCTGTGTGAGTCTGTGGATCTCTGGGAGTCTGTGAGTCTCTGGGCGAGTCTGTGGGTCTCTGTGTGTCTCTGGGCGAGTCTATGGGTCTCTGGGTGAGTCTATGGGTCTCTGTGTGAGTTTACGGGTCTCTGTGTGAGTCTGTGGGTCTCTGTGTGAGTCTGTGGGTCTCTGTGTGAGTCTGTGGGTCTCTGTGTGTCTCTGGGTGAGTCATATGGGTCTGTGTGAGTTTACGGATCTCTGTGTGAGTCTATGGGTCTCTGTGTGAGTTTACGGGTCTCTGTGTGAGTCTGTGGGGCTCTGTGCGAGTCTGTGGGTCTCTGTGAGTCTATGGGTCTCTGTGTGAGTCTATGTGTCTCTGTGTGAGTTTACGGGTCTCTGTGTGAGTCTGTAGGTCTCTGTGAGTCTATGGGTCTCTTTGTGAGTCTATGTGTCTCTGTGTGAGTCTGTGGGTTTCTGTGTGAGTCTGTGGGTCTCTGTGCGAGTCCATGGGTCTCTGTGTGAGTCTATGGGTCTCTGTGTGAGTTTATGGGTCTCTGTGTGAGTTTATGGGTCTCTGTGTGAGTCTATGGGTCTCTGTGTGAGTCTATGGGTCTCTGTGTGAGTTTGTGGGTCTCTGTGTGAGTCTGTGGGTCTCTGTGTGAGTCTGTGGGTCTCTGTGTAAGTCCGTGGGTCTCTGTGTGAGTCTATGGGTCTCTGTGTGAGTTTATGGGTCTCTGTGTGAGTTTATGGGTCTCTGTGTGAGTCTATGGGTCTCTGTGCGAGTCTATGGGTCTCTGTGTGAGTTTGTGGGTCTCTGTGTGAGTCTGTGGGTCTTTGTGCGAGTCTGTGGGTCTCTGTGTGAGTCTGTGGGTCTCTGTGCGAGTTTATGGGTCTCTGTGTTAGTTTGTGGGTCTCTGTGTGAGTCTGTGGGTCTCTGTGTGAGTCTGTGAGTCTCAGCGTGAGTCTATGGGTCTCTGTGTGAGTCTATGGGTCTCTGTGTGAGTTTGTGGGTCTCTGTGTGAGTCTGTGGGTCTCTGTGTGAGTCTATGGGTCTCTGTGTGAGTCTATGGGTCTCTGTGTGAGTTTGTGGGTCTCTGTGTGAGTCTGTGGGTCTCTGTGCGAGTCTGTGGGTCTCTGTGTGAGTCTGTGGGTCTCTGTGTGATTCTGTGGGTCTCTGTGCGAGTTTATGGGACTTTGTGTGAGTTTGTGGGTCTCTGTGTGAGTCTGTGGGTCTCTGTGTGAGTCTGTGGGTCTCTGTGTGAGTTTGTGGGTCTCTGTGTGAGTCTATGGGTCTCTGTGTGAGTTTGTGGGTCTCTGTGTGAGTCTGTGGGTCTCTGTGCGAGTCTGTGGGTCTCTGTGTGAGTCTGTGGGTCTCTGTGTGATTCTGTGGGTCTCTGTGCGAGTTTATGGGTCTCTGTGTGAGTTTGTGGGTCTCTGTGTGAGTCTGTGGATCTCTGTGTGAGTCTGTGGGTCTCTGTGTGAGTCCATGGGTCTCTGTGTGAGTCTACGGGTCTCTGTGCGAGTCTGTGGGTCTCTGTGTGAGTCTGTGGGTCTCTGTGTGAGTCTATGGGTCTCTGTGTGAGTCTGTGGGTCTCTGTGTGAGTCTGTGGGTCTCTATGTGAGTCTGTGGGTCTTTGTGCGAGTCTGTGGGTCTCTGTGTGAGTCCATGGGTCTCTGTGTGAGTCTGTGGGTCTCTGTGCGAGTCTGTGGGTCTCTGTGTGAGTCTGTGGGTCTCTGTGTGAGTCTATGGGTCTCTGTGTGAGTCTGTGGGTCTCTATGTGAGTCTGTGGGTCTCTGTGTGAGTCTATGGGTCTCTGTGTGAGTCTGTGGGTCTCTATGTGAGTCTGTGGGTCTCTGTGCGAGTCTGTGGGTCTCTGTGTGAGTCTGTGGGTCTCTGTGTGAGTCTATGGGTCTCTGTGTGAGTCTATGGGTCTCTATGTGAGTCTGTGGGTCTCTGTGCGAGTCTGTGGGTCTCTGTGTGAGTCCATGGGTCTCTGTGTGAGTCTGTGGGTCTCTGTGCAAGTCTGTGGGTCTCTGTGTGAGTCTGTGGGTCTCTGTGTGAGTCTATGGGTCTCTGTGTGAGTCTGTGGGTCTCTATGTGAGTCTGTGGGTCTCTGTGCGAGTCTGTGGGTCTCTGTGTGAGTCTGTGGGTCTCTGTGTGAGTCTATGGGTCTCCGTGTGAGTCTGTGGGTCTCTGTGCGAGTCTATGGGTCACTGTGTGAGTCTGTGGGTCTCTGTGTGAGTCTATGGGTCTCTGTGTGAGTCCATGGGTCTCTGTGTGAGTCTATGGGTCTCTGTGTGAGTCCATGGGTCTCTGTGTGAGTCTATGGGTCTCTGTGTGAGTCTATGGGTCTCTGTGTGAGTCTATGGGTCTCTGTGTGAGTCTATGGGTAGTGTTAAATAAAATAATTCTCACGACGTTTCGGCCACAACGCAAGCAGCACCTGAGGACGGCTGCTTGCGTTGTGGCCGAAACGGCGTGAGAATTATTTTGTTATGTTTTATTATTTTATTACATCCCTTCTACGTGACTTTACCGAAAGAACCAAGAAGATGAATCCCTGCGGTCGCGAAAGCTTTAAATCGAAAAGACTCAGGGCGATAACAGGAAAATTGGTGTTAGGAGTTTGTTGTTGTCGTTGTTAAAATTCAAAGCGTCCATTAAAGCTGTCAAGAAAATAAAGAAAGTGACAATCAAACTTGTGCCCGCACACACGTGATCCGTGCACGTGGGGAGCGGTGGCGCAGCGGTTAGCGCGCCGCTCCGCGAATGCCGCGGAGAGCCGAGTTCGAGTAGTGGTGGTGGGGTGGTGGTGGTGGTGGGGGGGGTGGTGTTGGTAGATGTGGTGGTGGGGTGTTTGTGGTGGTGGGGGTGGAGGTGGTGCGGGTAGGGGTGGTGGTGGGGGTGGTGATGGTGGTGGTGGGTGGTGGTGGTGGAGGTGGTGGTGGTGGGGTGGTGGTGCGGGTAGGGGTGGTGGTGGGGTGGCGGTGGTGGAGGTGGCCTGGGGTCAACTCTCCATCGTCAGCTGCGCCAATGCGTCACGTGGGGCCCCACGTGAGTTGAATATCCAAACGCAACATCGTGGCCGCCCTCGACAGTAAACACCCCGCTGCCCTCTTCCCAACAATGCTGCCCTCTCTACCGCAAAACTCCCCTCCTCTATATAATACATACAACAAGTCTCCCTGCCACAAACCCCCATGCCCCGATATAATAAAGACCACCGCTGCTGCCCTCTATCAGGGACTCTGCTGCCCTTGCCAGAGACCCTGCTGCCCCCCCCACAACGCAATCTATGCTGCCCTCTAAACAGAGACACGCCCTGCCCTCTGTAACGCGAAGCAGAGAGACGCCCGTGCCTATGGAGACACTGATGAGTCCTCCCTGCTGGAAATGTCGGCGTTCAGTTCGCAGTGAAATGAGTTTCTGTCGCCAACACACACAAATACAAGGTGGGGGGCAGGGGGGGGGCAGGGAGGGCACACCATATGAAGGGAGAAGGGGGGGGGAGACACAAAGACAAAGATCCCCCGTATAACCTTGACAGACTGTTGGGGCAAGTGCCGTTCACGATCAGCAACAGCAACTAATCCAGGCACGGCCGACGAGGGGGGTGGGTGGCCAGCACCACACCCGGCCGCCTTTGTCTCCCCAGTGGCGATGTTTGCACAGGCTGAGTCGACCTAGGGGAGACCCGGAGAATCGTCGCTGGCGTTTGTTAATCGATCTCGGGCACGCCGGGGGGGTTTGCATCGCAGCGTGGACGCTAACCGCTGCCCCACCGCTCCCTGCACTCTCGCGCACACGCAGGGTTCCCTGTCATCTCAAAACCAAAGGAAGGAAGAATTAGAAGAAGGGCAGCAGCAGAAGAAGAAGGGCAGCAGAAGAAGAGGAAGGGCAGAAGAAGACGGCGATGGATGGGGAAATCTGCCACGGCAGAGGCCGATATGAAGAGGCCCCTCAATCACTCGTGTGTGTGTGTGTATGTATGTGGGGAGCGGTAGTGTAGCGGTTAGCGCGCTGCGTTATGAACCTGGCGACCCGGGTTCGATTCCCGCTCACGGCCAACACCCAGTGACGATTATCTGAGCCGGTCCTGGGCCTCCCCTAGGTCGACTCAGCCTTAAATGAGTTCCTGGTGCGGTGTGTAGTGAACATCGCCACTGGGGAGACAAAGGCGGTCAGGAGTGGTGCTGGCCACCCACCCCCTCGTGTACCGTTCCGGCCTTCATAGGTGCTCGCTAACAGCACTTGTCCCTACAGTCTGTTAAGGCTATACGGGGGATCTTTGTGTGTGCTAGAAACATTTAGGCTGGCCTGCCTACGATCAATCCTGGGTTAAACCTACAGGCTGGATTGTGTGAGGAGCTCACAAATCCTCCAAAGATCTGGCCAAAGTCCCATCGGTGAGCTCATCCGGCAGGCAAGGCTGCGTTGGCTGGGTCATGTAACCCGCATGCCCAGCCACAGCATGCTTAAACAGGTTTTGTTTGGCCGGATCGAGGGGGGCTAAACGGGCGCGGCACGGGCTCGAGAAGAGATGGGAGTGACGTGGTACAGGAGGATGTGGAGCTGAGTGGACTTGCCGATAACTGGTACTATCGGTGTCAAGATCGGCCTCTGTGGAGGAGGCTCGTGAAGGACGCTACTGGGCAGTTGGAGGCAGTCGCCCTCCAGCAACAACGGAGGGTGAAGGAGCGACGCTCACAACAACGAACGGAGCGCCGGGTGGCTAAAGCACAGCAAATTGGCACAGTAGGGGGCACAGGTGGTGCATCAGCCAGTCATCTCGGTCATCTCAGTCTGTCAACCCGTGGCACCTGGGTCTGCCCCGTGACCTCCTGCAAGCGGGCGTTCAACACTTCACGTGGCCTCAAGGTGCACATAGCCTGGCACAAGCGTCATGGTGACGTCAACGCCGCTTAGTGGCGAATGGCGGTTGTTGTTGTGTATGTGGAACTTCTTTCGTACCGTACGTAGCCAACCGTGATAATCGGGGGTGCAGTGTGGAGTCTTTGGGCAGTATTGAGTCTATGGGCAGTGTTGAGTCTATGGGCAGTGTTGAGTCTATGGGCAGTGCTGAGTATATGGGTGAGTGTTGAGTCCATGGGCAGTGCTGAGTCTATAGGCAGTGCTGAGTCTATGGGCAGTGTTGAGTCTATGGGCAGTGTTGAGTCTATGGGCAGTGTGAGTCTATGGGCAGTGTGAGTCTATGGGCAGTGCTGAGTATATGGGTGAGTGTTGAGTCCATGGGCAGTGCTGAGTCTATAGGCAGTGCTGAGTCTATGGGCAGTGCTGAGTCTATGGGCAGTGTTGAGTCTATGGGCAGTGCGTGTGTTGAACCTCTTTCGCACCGTACGTAGCTAACCGCGCTAATGGGAGTTTGCGGGAGGGAAGAGTTTCACAGCGTGACCCTAACACATTCCTGCGGAGGGAGCTGGTAGGAACGTTGGGTTGCTCGCTCAATGGCCAGGGTCAACGGTGGCGTGGTGTATTCCGCAAATATGCCCGACTGTGAGGGCGGGCACAAGCCGGCGTGAGTAGGTTAAACGTTGAGTTTTATAAGGGCACCACGGGGTGACCAGCCCCTCCCCACCCAGCCCCACCCAGCTCCACCCTCCCCAACCAGCCCATCCCCACCCTCCCCTCCCCACCCAGCCTCTCCCCACCCTCCCCACCCAGCCCCTCCCCACCCTCCCCTCTCCACCCAGCCCCACCCCTCCCATTTTTGGATGCACGACGGACTGATGGACAGAATAATCCCCTGTGGGCTGGTGTAACCAGGAGGTTCCTACCAGTACTAGACGACTCAACTATTGTAGTGTTACCAGGTAAAGCCCACTGAGCTAATGCCAAACGTAATAATTATATTTTTACTTCATATAGCGTCATTCATGCTCATAGCATCCCCATAACGCTGTACATTATAATTATATATAAGGACAAAATCCCGTACACAACCACTATTACCAAATTCTTGGTTCTGTCGGTAAAGTCACGTAGAAGGGAAATAATAAAAGAATAAAAATGAAACGTAATAAAATAAAATTCTCACGACGTTTCGGCCACAACGCACGCAGCCGTCTTTCCGACAGCTCTGTTCCTTCACCTGAGGACGGCTGCTTGCGTTGTGGCCGAAACGTCGTGAGAATTTCATTTTATTACATTTCATTTTTATTCTTTTATTATTTCCCTTCTACGTGACTTTACCGAAAGAACCAAGAATATGAATCCCTGCAGTCGCGAAAGCTTTAAATCACTCTTACCAAGCCAATAAAACCCCACTACTGCCAAGCAAAATACAACACGAATATGAACAAGTCGAGGGACGTCACCAGCACACAAAGCACCAAACATCGAAAGACCCACGGGGAAGAAATTCCATAAATGACGTCACGCACCTAGGGGGGTGGTGGTCAGACATTTGTGACGATGTGTGACGAGGGGGGGGGGGTTGAAAAATGTGACGTCACATCAAAATGCGCAACTCTAAATAAATATAGACAACACGTTCTACTTCATTGAATAGACTTTTTAATAAATGTTTTCTCCCACAACATCAGAGTGCAGCGCCACATTAAATACGCACTACAATGACAATAGTTTAAAGCGATTTGAAGCATGTTTTATTTTTTAAATGGAAATATGGTTTTTTTTGGGGGGGGGGGGCAGAGCTTTGTGACGTCATATTTGAGGGGGGGGGTCTGACTTTTTGTGACGAAGGGGGGGGGTCAAAAATCGTCCAAAATCGCGTGACGTCATTTATGGACGGCCCCATAGCTCAACGAAGTGGCTCATCATCATCATCGTCGTCGTCGCAATCTCAACGCAACGTTGGTTCTGAATGTGGAGGAGGGAGAAAAAAATCGGAAGACCCCTAGAAACATTCACCCCGACCACAGGGAAAGAGGCAGAAACACGCAAACCTCCAAATGTACAGCACGTGTCAGGGATCGAACCTACGCTACCTGCCGAATGCCAGGATCTTCACATATCCCACCGATTCCACAAATCCACCAAGACCACAGTTCTCCTCCAGCACCTCTCCCACGGCCCACCCGGCGATTGGGATACGCGACGTTGTAATGTTATGCGTAAATGTGCCAGAACGCGGTGTTTTATCGGAGTCATTTGCAATTATGATGCCGTAATTGCGGCAATGTGCTGCTGTGGCAGGCAACGCGGGCAGATGGCAAATGCCGCCTTTCCAACAACGTGGCGTTGTAAACCCCGGCTGCCAAATACTAGCGCACTCACACACAGCCTGACACACTCACACACAGCCTAGCACACTCACACACAGCCTGGTACACTCACACACAGCCTGGCGCACTCACACACAGCCGAGATGACAGCAAGCGGCGTTCCTCCGGATCTCGGGTTGTGAGATTCTAGGATCCCAGCAGCGATGAGGATCGGGGCTTGAGTCGATGAGTGAAGAAGTGACATTGACGAGGTGATGGTCGTTGATGATGATGATGATGGCCTGTGTTTGTCATTGGTGGCAAAGACAGCGTGCGGTTTGCGCATCTCAGCAGCGAAATTTGCAAACCCGTTACCCCCAAACAAACCACACACATTAATTCTAGATTTGAAGTTTTCGTGGCTGCAAGGGTCCATACCCCACTTGATACGGTAAGTTTGCTATGACGGTGCCACCTGAAGACGGAAGCTTGTGTTGCCTCCGAAACGTCGTGGTTAAAAAAAATGTATTTAATTTTTTTTACCTACGTGACTTTACCGAAAAAAACAAAGAGTATAAACCGAAACACACACGCAAATAAATGCGCGCGCACACACAAAACCGCGCGCGCGCGCGTATAAAAATCGCATGGCCATAAAACGAATTACGAATCGTAGACGCCAAGCAACAGGCAGTTGATTTGTAAACGCGGCGATGTTGTCACGCGAAGACGCTGTCAGAGTCACGGCTCCGTGCGCTCGCAGGGAAAAAAAAAACGCGAGGATGCATTTCCCACCCCGCCTCTCCCTCTAACGAAAAGATATCTCCGCTGGATTTGAAATAATTTCACATCAATCATCCGAGCAGCATTTCCTGGTGGGGCCAGATTAATGTTGTGCACGTGCATCTGCGTACGTACGTGAGCATGCAGATGAGTGGCTGTGTGTGTGTGTCTGTCTGTGTGTGTGTCCGTGTGTGTCTGTCTGTGTGTGTCCCAGTGTGTTGGGGAGCGGTGGTGTAGCGGTTAGCGCGCTGTGCTACGAACCTGGCGACACGGGTTCGATTCCCGCTCACGGCCAACACCCAGTGACGATTATCTAAACCGGTCCTGGGCCTCCCCTAGGTCGACTCAGCCTCAAATGAGTACCCGGTGCGATGTGCAGTGAACATCGCCACTGGGGAGACAAAGGCGGTCGGGCGTGGTGTTGGTCCCACCCACTCCCTCGTGTGCCGTGCCGGCCTTCATAGGTGCTACTCGCTAACAGCACTTGCCCCTACAGTCTGTTACAGGCTACACGGGGGACCTTTGTATTAATGTCAATTGATGCAAATGTGCCGGTTAACTCCCTCGCCCTGGTACACAGGAGGTCATGGGTTCGATCCCAACCCTGGCGCCTGCTGTATATTCGGAGTTTGCGTGTCTCTCTCCCCGTGGTGAGATGTTAACTCCCTCGCCTGGTATACAGGAGGTCGTGGGTTCGATCCCGGCTCTGACGCATGCTGTTGTATTTTGGGAGTTTGCGGTGTCTCTCTCCCCGTGGTCGCGTGGATTTTTGTCCGGGTCCTCCGGTTTTTCCCTCCACGTTTAGAATCAACGTCACCACGCGTTTAGAGTCTTTGGCTGCTGCTATACGTTTCCACGTGATTATGATGGTGATGATGATGGTGATGATGATGGTGATGATGATGGTGATGATGATGATGGTGTTGATGGTGATGATGATGGTGATGATGATGGTGATGATGATGGTGATGATGATGATGGTGATGATGATGGTGATGATGGTGATTGATGGTGATGGTGATGATGGTGTTGATGATGATGATGGTGTTGATGGTGATGATTGTGATGTTGATAAGCCCACTTAGGCGAGGCTATCATTTGTGATCGCCAGAGTCGCTTCTGAAAAATATCTACACAGCTCAGTGGGAACTTACCTGGTAAAATAAAATAAAAAGTTTTTATCTTTTTGGTTCTTTCGGCAAAGTCACGTAGAATGGAAATAATAAAATAATAAAAATAAAACATTATACAATAATTATCACGACGTTTCGGCCACAACGCAAGCAGCCGTCCTCAGGTGGAGAACAGGTCTGTCGAGAAGACAGAGTCTGAATGAAACACCCCAAGAACACCACAAGAACAGGTCTGTCGAGAAGACAGAGTCTGACTCTATCTTCTCACTCTGTCTTCTCGACAGACCTGTTCTCCACCTGAGTACGGCTGCTTGCGTTGTGGCCGAAACGTCGTGAGAATTATTTTATTATGTTTTATTTTTATTATTTTATTATTTCCCTTCTACGTGACTTTACCGAAAGAACCAAGAAGATGAATCCCTGCAGTCACGAAAGCTTTAAATCGAAAAAGTTTCTCGTTTAGTTGTGCTGGCTTTAGACGTGAGAGTCAGTAACTGCTGGCTCTATAATTTATCAGCGAGATGATCATCATCGTTTTAAATATTTCCCCAAATTGCATCCTCGCGTTTTCTTTTGATTTAAGTTCACCAAAACCGCGAATTCCTGCGGACTTTCCTGCCAACTTACAACGACCCCGTAAAAAAAAGAAAATAAATTCAAGTTTTTTTATTTATTTAAACATAAACTACCAAAAAAAATAAAATCGTAATACAAGCGGCGAGACCAACCCTCAGACACTTTCATTAAAGTGTCGTAACGCTGGGGTTTGACTTCTTATTTCTAATTAAAAGTCAGCCTATCCTTCGCGCAGCCGCACTCGAGCGGTTTATGAAGCAATTTGAAGCCCAGAGCGCTTCGCCATGCGAGGCGCTGCCCAGAGAGGGAGGAGAGGCGGGGAGAGGCGAGATCGAGAGGACTCGAGGCAATTGGAATGTCGCCCCCTGAATTACACTCGCGCCCTTTGGGAAGGCACGCGGTTCGAGCGCGCACACACGCACATACGCACACGTACACACACACATACGTATACACACACACGCACACACACGCACACACACGCATACACACGCATACACACACGTACACATACGCACGCGTACACATACGCACGCGTACACACACACATACGTATACACACGTACACACACGTACACACACACGTACACACCATACACACGTACACACACGCACGTACACACGCACACACACGTACACATGTACACACACACATACACACGTACACACACCCACACACACACGTACACACACCCACACACACACACGTACACACACACGCGCACACACACACACACACACGTACACACACGCACACACACACACCTACACACACCTATACACACACACGTACGTACACACGCGCACACACACGTACACACACACACGTACACACACACATGTACACACACGCGCACACACACACACGCACACACACACCTACACACACACACGTACACACACACGCGCACACACACACACACGTACACACACGCACACACACACACGTACACACACCTACACACACACACGTACGTACACACGCGCACACACACACGTACACACCCTACACACACACACACACGTACACACACGCACACACACACACGTACACACACCTACACACACACACGTACGTACACACGCGCACACACACACGTACACACACCTACACACACACACACACGTACACACACGCACACACACACACGTACACACACCTACACACACACACGTACGTACACACGCGCATACACACACGTACACACACCTACACACACACACACACGTACACACACGCACACACACACACGTACACACACCTACACACACACACGTACGTACACACGCGCACACACACACGTACACACACCTACACACACACACACGTACGTACACACGCGCACACACACGTACACACACACACGCCCGCGCGACCACGAGCCGGAGAGAGAAGATTTACAGGGCAACAACATCATCAACAACAACAACATCAACAACAACATCAACAACATCTCTCGCTCGCTCGGCTCGGCTCCTGCGCCCTCTCAAAAATGATGTCGCTGTCTCAAGATGTGCTCAGCCAGGCGGTGGTGGTGGCGGTGGCGGCGGCGGCGGCGGCGGTGGCGGTGGCGGTGGTGGCGGTGACGGTGGCGGCGGTGGCGGCGGCGGCGGTGGCGGCGGCGGCGGTGGCGGCGGTTGCGGCGGTGGTGGCGGCGGTGGCGGCGGTGGTGGCGGTGGTGGCGGCGGTGGTGGCGGCGGTGGTGGCGGTGGTGATGGTGGTGGCGGTGGTGGCGGTGGTGACGGTGGTGGCGGTGGTGGTCGTGGTGGTGGTGGTGGTGGCGGTGGTGGCGGTGGTGGTGGTGATGGCGGTGGTGGCGGTGATGGGCGGTGATGGCGGTGGTGGCGGTGATGGCGGTGGGCGGTGGTGGCGGTGGTGGTGGCGGTGGTGGCGGTGGTGCGGTGGTGGCGTGGTGATGGTGGTGGCGGCGGTGGTGGCGGTGGTGGTGGTGATGGCTATGGTGGCGGTGGTGCTGGTGGTGGTGGCGGTGGTGGTTGTGGCGGTGGTGGCGGTGATGGTGGTGTTGATGGCTGTGGCAGCGGTGGCGGTGGTGGTGGTGGTGGTGGCGATGGTGGTGGTGGTGGCGGTGATGGTGGTGGCGGTGATGGTGGCAGTGGTGGTGGCGGTGGTGGTGGTCGTGGCGGTAGCAATGGCAGTGGCGATGGTGGTGGTGGTAGCAGTAGTGGTGGCAGTGGTGGTGGGATCGAACCCACGAACCTCCTGTATACCAGGCGAGGTAGTTAACATCTCCTAGCCACCGTGATGATGAGAGAGAGAAAACTCCAAATATACAGCAGGCGTCAGGGTCGGGATCGAACCCACGGCCTCTTCTGTGCAAGGAGAGGCAGTCAACATCCCTCCGCCGTATGAACACCGCCTGTATTCTTGCCAGACAGCCTATTGTATCTTATCGTAATAATTTCGATGATTATAATTATTTTTGTTGTTGATATTGTCACGATGAGTATCCCATCTACTGAGGCCCCTCCCTGCAAATGCGCGTTTGAGTCCACGGGGTTCACACATCACGGGCTCACACAACTCCTCTAATGCTTGAGCAAATATCATGCCCACCGCCCTCCCCACCTCCTCATCTTCTTTGAGCCGGGAATCTATAAACGGATCGCGCGCGGGTTGTTTTATTTACAGTCTGAGCCAGAAGGCGGAGAGGGCCCGCAAGTGACTGAAAATATTAAGGACATTTTTTTTTTTGGACGACGCTGGTGGTGTGAAATCGTGAATTTCAGGGCAACCCGCGTTTGGCATCTGTTGGGGCACCCCAACCATCAAATCCCCCCCCGCCCCCAGTCGGCAAGAGATGTTCACGTGCCGAGATGTTCATGCGCCGACACCCACGGCGACGATGAACCGACCTCGTGGCGTGGGAGGGCACGGCGCTCTTGTCGAACGGAGATTTCGGCCGTGAAATCTGCTGCACGGGGCCCGGCGCCGGTGACCTCTCCGAATCTCCGTGACCCCCGACCCCCCCGAGTCTCGGTGACCTCTCCAAGTCTCCATGACCCCCGACCCCCCCCGAGTCTCGGTGACCCCCCCGAGTCTCCGTGACCTCTGATGACCTCCGAGTCTCGGTGACCTCTGATGACCTCCGAGGCTCGGTCACCCCCGACACCTCGGTGACCTCCGAATCTCGGTGACCTCCAATGACCTCCGTGTCTCAGTGATCTCCTTGTCTCGATGACCTCCGATGGCCTCCGAGTTTTGGTCACCTCCGAGACTCGGTGATCTCACTACATCATCTGTCTCCTCGCTACATCTCACTACACCATCTGCCTGCATCTCTCTCATCTCACTACACCATCTGCCTGCATCTCTCTCATCTCACTACACCATCTGTCTGCATCTCTCTCATCTCACTACACCATCTGCCTGCATCTCTCTCATCTCACTACACCATCTGCCTGCATCTCTCTCATCTCACTACACCATCTGCCTGCATCTCTCTCATCTCACTACACCATCTGCCTGCATCTCTCTCATCTCACTACACCATCTGTCTGCATCTCTCTCATCTCACTACATCATCTGCCTGCATCTCTCTCATCTCACTACATCTCAATCTCTTGAGTCATCTCACTCGGAATGTATACATTGAATGTATACATTGAATGTATACATTGATGTATACATTCAATGTATACATTGAAAACGTTTTAGGGAGGCGGGGGGCAGGGATGGAGGGGAGAGCACACAGAGAGGTGATTGCCAAAACATAAAATTAACTTCGCCCCCCCACCCCCACATCCAATGGGCAACCACCGTCACCTCTACACGGTTAGGGGGCACATTCGTGCCCGGCGCAGTTACTGTCCGCAGGCAGCAGGCAGCTGTTGCACCGGCAAGAAAATAATTAAGCGAGGGCCGGCGAAAGCGATGCGACCCCGACGGATGGGATTTCATCACCATCCGTCAAGCCAACAGCAAACAGCAGCAAGCAGGAGGGAGAGAGAGAGGAGAAAGAGAGGAGAGAGAGAGCGCGCGGGAACGATTTTCGTTCACAATGCGGCAGCATTTTAAAGATTTGCAACGCGCCGCTAAAGGGTCCCAGCCGGCTGCTAATGCTGTCACCCCATCCTAGAGTCTCACCCAGGGCTGAAGGATCGCTGCTGATGTCTCTGTGGGTCTCTGTGTATCTCTGTGGGTCTCTGTGGGTCTCTGTTTGTCTCTGTGGGTCTCTGTGTGTCTCTGTGGGTCTTTCTCAATCTCTGTGGATCTCTGTGGGTCTCTGTGTGTCTCTGTGGGTGTCTGTGTGTCTCTGTGGGTCTCTGTGTATCTCTGTGGGTCTCTGTGTGTCTCTGTGGGTCTCTGTGTGTCTCGGTGGGTCTTTCTCAATCTCTGTGGGTCAATGTGTATCTCTGTGGGTCTTTCTCAATCTCTGTGGGTCTCTGTGTGTCTCTGTGGGTGTCTGTGTGTCTCTGTGGGTCTCTGTGTATCTCTGTGGGTCTCTGTGTGTCTCTGTGGGTCTCTGTGTGTCTTTGTGGGTCTTTCTCAATCTCTGTGGATCTCTGTGGGTCTCTGTGTGTCTCTGTGGGTCTCTGTGTGTCTCTGTGTGTCTCTGTGGGTCTCTGTGTGTCTCTGTGGGTCTCTGTGTGTCTCTGTGGGTCTCTGTGTGTCTCTGTGGGTCTCTGTGTATCTCTGTGGGTCTCTGTGTGTCTCTGTGGGTCTCTGTGTGCCTCTGTGTGTCTCTGTGGGTCTCTGTGTGTCTCTGTGTGTCTCTGTGTATCTCTGTGGGTCTCTGTGGGTCTCTGTGTGTCTCTGTGGGTCAGCATCAGCAGCGATCCTCCAGGCCTGAGTGAGATTCTAGGATGGGTTGACAGCAGCATCAACAGCGATCCCAGAAGGGATGGGAATGGGGAGTTGAGTCGGCGGTGGCGAGCAGGTGACATTGATGAGGTGTCGGTCGATGATGATGATGGTGCTGGTGGTTGTCATTGGTGGCAAGGCAACTCCCTTGTAGTTTTGTGACATGGTAGCGACAATGGTTTTCTGCATTGGAGCGGGTTGGAGGGACTATCCGGTCTGTGCGGTGTGCGCAAGCCGCGACGGGCACGTCTGGGGCTGATACAGTTATTTTGGTAAAGTCACGTAGGTAAAAAAAGAAATTAAAATTAATACAAATAAAACGATAAAATAACGACGTTTCGGAGGCAACACAAGTCTCCATCATCAGGTGGGACCGTCACAGCCAGATTTTCTGCATCAAGTGAGGCAGGGATTCCAAGATGCAAGCTCTTAAATACAAGTTAAGGGGGAGGAGAGGGGGGGGGCTTATCAGAATGTGGTAGCCAATGAATGGAAAACTTGTATTAAGAGCTTGCATCTTGAATCCCTGCCTCACTTGATGCAGCACATCTGGCTGTGACGGTCCCACCTGATGACGGAGACTTGTGTTGCCTCCGAAACGTCGTGATTTTTATTGTTTTATTTTTATAAATTTTTATTAAATTTTTTACCTACGTGACTTTACCAAAAGAACTAAGAGTACGAATCCTTGCAGTCACGAAAGCTTCACGTCTGGGGCTGCTTTAAACTCGTGGTGACGCCGTCTTCCCAGTGCAAAGCCCGGCCGTGCTGCTGCGCGATTGAAACGCCGGGAATTGTCGAGGTGAAAACCAAAAACGCGTGACCCAAACCACGGGTTTGGGGCAACCATGGAAAACACACGTTTTTTTTAATATATATAAATATATATATCCTCAGCCATGCCGCTCTTTTGACTCTAAGAGATAATGGATTAACTGAATAAGTAATTCTCGGGGGGTTAAATGGCTTTCATCTGTGCCCTGGAGGGCAATTGGTTTTTTTTTTTGGGGGGGGGGGGCCCAAAATTATTAAATAAATGCGTGGCACAATCGGCATCGCATCCTCCCGTCACCACCACCACCAGCAGCACCACCCATAGGGACACTTCACATGCAAGGCCCCCCGTCACAACAAAGTGTAACATCAAAGCATGAGGAAGCAAGGGGGGGTGGGTGTGTGGGGGGGGGGGACTGCCACTTTCCCCCACAGCTCCCCGACAAACCACCGCGTGGATTGGACAGCACACGAGCGCGACCCTCTGTGCTGTGTGTGAAGAGGCAGTCATTTGGCCTTCTCAAGCGAAATTAATAAAATACAACAACAACAGAAAACGCTAGCGTGCCAGACAAATGTTTACGATGATCAATCAATCGTCATCAGCTGCTGCTGCTGCTGCCATGGCCAATCCACTGCTGGATGGAAGCCATCATCACGGTGGCTAGGAGATGGTAACTACCTCGCCTGGTATACAGGAGGTCGTGGGTTCGACCCCGACTCTAATGATGCCTGCTGCTGTATATTTGGAGTTTGCGTGTCTCTCTCTCTCATCATCATCACGGTGGCGAGGAGATGTTAACTACCTCGCCTGATATACAGGAGGTCGTGGGTTCTATCCCGACTCTAATGATGCCTGCTGCTGTATATTTGGAGTTTGCGTGTCTCTCTCTCATCATCATCATCACATCACCCATCATCACCACAACATCCCCATCATCATCATCACAACACCCCCCTGACTCACACCGATGACGTCTTATCGGCGAAGTGCCCCACCTCCGAAAATTGGTGAAGAACACTGCGCTAGGAGGAGGAGGAAGAAGATGATGATTGGGGGAGGAGGATGGGGGGGGGGTGGAGGATGGGGGGGGGGTGGAGGATGGGGAGGAGGAGGATGGAGGGGGGGAGGAGGATGTGGGTGTGTAGAGGATGGGGAGAAGGAGGATGGGGGGTGTGGAATGTTAAGGCCACGAGGCATTGCGATGCCTGGGGTCCTGTGGATCGATCAGGCGTTTGTCTTTTCTGGACGTCCGCGTTTTTCCGAACTCTGGTCATCAATCATTCACCACATTCATTCAATCCACTCATCACCATCATCATAATCATCATCGTCGTCATCAATTTCGTTTTCACCGAATTCACGCATCCTCTCGTCGATTTTATTCACCTCGTCGCGACCATCACATTCACACGCGCGTGGACCGCACCCTTCTTAATTCATTGTAAAGCGCATTGGTTAATGTGCCTCAATAAAACACATTCCTGCGGAGGGAGCTGGTGGGAACGTTGGGTTGCTCGGTCAATGGCCTGCAGGGTCAACGGCGGCGTGGTGTATTCCGCAAATATGGCCGACTGTGAGGGCGGGCACAAGCCGGCGTGAGTAGGTTAAACGTTGAGTTTTAAAAGGGCACCACGGGGTGACCAGCCCCTCCCCACCCAGCCCCACCTCTCCCACCCCCCACTTAGCCCCAACCTGCCCTCTCCACCCAGTCCCACCCCTCCCATTTTTGGATGTACGATGGACGGACGGACACAATAATTCCCTGTGGGCTGGTGGAACCAGGAGGTTCCTACCAGTATTACGATAAGATGAGATCCTTGGAGCAAGCGGTGGCGTTTGGCTCGGCCATGGAACAAAGGCGGTGGTCACCGCATCATCGTAGCGCGGCGCTTTCAGACGCGCTGCTTCTGCGGCCGTCTGGAACGCTCTTCCCTTCCGATATTAGGAAGCCACCAGGAGCTGTGATGCACTTTTACATCGAGATTGAAAACTCATTTCTTTATAAATGCTTTTTGTGTTTAGTTTGTTGTCGTTCCGACGGCACCTCCGATTAACACGGTTGGCTACGTACGGTGCGAAAGAAGTTCAACATACACACAGGGACTCCTCTACTTACGAACGAGCTCGGCTACAGAGGTCTGTTCGTAAGTCGATTTCTTCGGAAGTTCAACTTTGCTCCTGTTGATTCCAAACGTGTTGTGCGGTGTGTACAATAAACACGGGGAATGGCTTTAAAAGTTGTATAATCTCCTGCAGATGTAGATGCCACTGGTTCTTCACGTCCTGTAGATGTAGATGCCACTGGTTCTTCACGTTCTGCAGATGTAGAAGCTACTGGTTCTTCATGTTTTGCAAATATAGATGCCACTGGTTCTTCACGTTCTGTAGATGTAGATGCCACTGGTTCTTCACGTTCTGTAGATGTAGATGCCACTGGTTCTTCACGTTCTGCAGATGTAGATGCTACTGGTTCTTCATGTTTTGCAAATATAGATGCCACTGGTTCTTCACGTTCTGTAGATGTAGATGCCACTGGTTCTTCACGTTCTGTAGATGTAGATGCCACTGGTTCTTCACGTTCTGTAGATGTAGATTCCACTGGTTCTTCACGTTCTGCAGATGTAGATGTCACTGGTTCTTCACGTTCTGTAGATGTAGATTCCACTGGTTCTTCACGTTCTGCAAATGTAGATGCCACTGGTTCTTCACGTTCTGTAGATGTAGATGCCACTGGTTCTTCACGTTCTGTAGATGTAGATGCCACTGGTTCTTCACGTTCTGTAGATGTAGATGCCACTGGTTCTTCACGTTCTGCAGATGTAGATGCCACTGGTTCTTCATGTTTTGCAAATATAGATGCCACTGGTTCTTCACGTTCTGTAGATGTAGATGCCACTGGTTCTTCACGTTCTGTAGATGTAGATGCCACTGGTTCTTCACGTTCTGCAGATGTAGATGCCACTGGTTCTTCATGTTTTGCAAATATAGATGCCACTGGTTCTTCACGTTCTGTAGATGTAGATGCCACTGATTCTTCACGTTCTGTAGATGTAGATGCCACTGGTTCTTCACGTTCTTGAGATGTAGATGCCACTGGTTCTTCACGTTATGTAGATGTAGATGCCACTGGTTCTTCACGTTCTGCAGATGTAGATGCCACTGGTTCTTCATGTTTTGCAAATATAGATGCCACTGGTTCTTCACGTTCTGTAGATGTAGATGCCACTTGTTCTTCACGTTCTGCAAATGTAGATGCCACTGGTTCTTCACGTTCTGTAGATGTAGATTCCACTGGTTCTTCACGTTCTGCAAATGTAGATGCCACTGGTTCTTCACGTTCTGTAGATGTAGATTCCACTGGTTCTTCACGTTCTGCAAATGTAGATGCCACTGGTTCTTCACGTTCTGTAGATGTAGATGACACTGGTTCTACACGTTCTGTAGATGTAGATGCCACCACCGCCATCTATTGCGTGGCGGTTGAACAGGCACGCGGACAGGTTTGTTCTCTCTGAAAGTTCTCTGAAAGTTCGTAAGACGAGTGTTCGTAAGTAGAGGAATCCCTGTACATATTGGAACCTCCGATTAGCACGGTTGGCTACGTACGGTGCGAAAAACTTCAACACACATACTCCCCATAGACTAACACTACCAATAGACTCAACACTACCAATAGACTCAACACTGCCCATAGACTAACACTACCAATAGACTCAACACTACCAATAGACTCAACACTGCCCATAGACTAACACTACCAATAGACTAACACTACCCATAGACTCAACACTGCCCATAGACTAACACTACCAATAGACTCAACACTACCAATAGACTCAACACTGCCCATAGACTAACACTACCCATAGACTAACACTACCCATAAACTAACACTATCCATAGACTCCACACTACCCATAGACTCAACACTGCCCATAGACTCAACACTGCCCATAGACTCAACACTACCCATAGACTCAACACTAACCATAGACTCAGCACTGCCAATAGACTCAACACTGCCCATAGACTCAACACTACCCATAGACTCAACACTGCCCATAGACTCAACACTGCCCACAGACTCAGCACTGCCCATAGACTCAGCACTGCCCATAGACTCAGCACTACCCATAGACTCAACACTGCCCATAGACTCAACACTGCACCATAGACTCAGCACTGCCCATAGACTCAACACTACCCATCGACTCAACACTACTCATAGACTCAACACTGCCCATAGACTCAACACTGCCCATAGACTCAACACTACCCATAGACTCAACACTACCCATAGACTCAACACTGCCCATAGACTCAACACTGCCCATAGACTCAACACTACCCATAGACTCAACACTACCCATAGACTAGCACTACCCATAGACTCAACACTACCCATAGACTAGCACTACCCATAGACTCAACACTACCCATAGACTAACACTACCCATAGACTCAACACTGCCCATAGACTCAACACTACCCATAGACTCAACACTGCCCATAGACTCAACACTACCCATAGACTAACACTACCCATAGACTAACACTGCCCATAGACTCAACACTACCCATAGACTCAACACTACCCATAGACTCAACACTGCCCATAGACTCAACACTGCCCATAGACTCAACACTACCCATAGACTCAACACTACCCATAGACTCAACACTACCCATAGACTAGCACTACCCATAGACTCAACACTACCCATAGACTAGCACTACCCATAGACTCAACACTACCCATAGACTAACACTACCCATAGACTCAACACTGCCCATAGACTCAACACTGCCCATAGACTCAACACTACCCATAGACTCAACACTGCCCATAGACTCAACACTACCCATAGACTAACACTACCCATAGACTAACACTACCCATAGACTCAACACTACCCATAGACTCAACACTACCCATAGACTCAACACTGCCCATAGACTCAACACTATCCATAGACTCAACACTACCCATAGACTCAACACTGCCCATAGACTCAACACTACCCATAGACTCAACACTAACCATAGACTCAGCACTGCCAATAGACTCAACACTGCCCATAGACTCAACACTGCCCATAGACTCAACACTAACCATAGACTCAACACTGCCCATAGACTCAACACTGCCCATAGACTAAACACTACCCATAGACTCAACACTGCCCATAGACTCAACACTACCCATAGACTAACACTACCCATAGACTAACACTACCCATAGACTCAACACTACCCATAGACTCAACACTACCCATAGACTCAACACTGCCCATAGACTCAACACTATCCATAGACTCAACACTACCCATAGACTCAACACTGCCCATAGACTCAACACTGCACCATAGACTCAGCACTGCCCATAGACTCAACACTACCCATCGACTCAACACTACTCATAGACTCAACACTGCCCATAGACTCAACACTGCCCATAGACTCAACACTACCCATAGACTCAACACTACCCATAGACTCAACACTGCCCATAGACTCAACACTGCCCATAGACTCAACACTACCCATAGACTCAACACTACCCATAGACTAGCACTACCCATAGACTCAACACTACCCATAGACTAGCACTACCCATAGACTCAACACTACCCATAGACTAACACTACCCATAGACTCAACACTGCCCATAGACTCAACACTACCCATAGACTCAACACTGCCCATAGACTCAACACTACCCATAGACTAACACTACCCATAGACTAACACTGCCCATAGACTCACACTACCCATAGACTCAACACTACCCATAGACTCAACACTGCCCATAGACTCAACACTGCCCATAGACTCAACACTACCCATAGACTCAACACTACCCATAGACTCAACACTACCCATAGACTAGCACTACCCATAGACTCAACACTACCCATAGACTAGCACTACCCATAGACTCAACACTACCCATAGACTAACACTACCCATAGACTCAACACTGCCCATAGACTCAACACTGCCCATAGACTCAACACTACCCATAGACTCAACACTGCCCATAGACTCAACACTACCCATAGACTAACACTACCCATAGACTAACACTACCCATAGACTCAACACTACCCATAGACTCAACACTACCCATAGACTCAACACTGCCCATAGACTCAACACTATCCATAGACTCAACACTACCCATAGACTCAACACTGCCCATAGACTCAACACTACCCATAGACTCAACACTAACCATAGACTCAGCACTGCCAATAGACTCAACACTGCCCATAGACTCAACACTGCCCATAGACTCAACACTAACCATAGACTCAACACTGCCCATAGACTCAACACTGCCCATAGACTAAACACTACCCATAGACTCAACACTGCCCATAGACTCAACACTACCCATAGACTAACACTACCCATAGACTAACACTACCCATAGACTCAACACTACCCATAGACTCAACACTACCCATAGACTCAACACTGCCCATAGACTCAACACTATCCATAGACTCAACACTACCCATAGACTCAACACTACCCATAGACTCAACACTAACCATAGACTCAGCACTGCCAATAGACTCAACACTGCCCATAGACTCAACACTACCCATAGACTCAACACTAACCATAGACTCAGCACTGCCAATAGACTCAACACTGCCCATAGACTCAACACTACCCATAGACTCAACACTGCCCATAGACTCAACACTGCCCATAGACTCAACACTACCCATAGACTCAACACTAACCATAGACTCAGCACTGCCAATAGACTCAACACTGCCCATAGACTCAACACTACCCATAGACTCAACACTGCCCATAGACTCAACACTGCCCACAGACTCAGCACTGCCCATAGACTCAGCACTGCCCATAGACTCAGCACTACCCATAGACTCAACACTGCACCATAGACTCAACACTGCCCATAGACTCAACACTGCACCATAGACTCAGCACTGCCCATAGACTCAACACTACCCATCGACTCAACACTACTCATAGACTCAACACTGCCCATAGACTCAACACTGCCCATAGACTCAACACTACCCATAGACTCAACACTACCCATAGACTCAACACTGCCCATAGACTCAACACTGCCCATAGACTCAACACTACCCATAGACTCAACACTACCCATAGACTCAACACTACCCATAGACTAGCACTACCCATAGACTCAACACTACCCATAGACTAGCACTACCCATAGACTCAACACTACCCATAGACTAACACTACCCATAGACTCAACACTGCCCATAGACTCAACACTGCCCATAGACTCAACACTACCCATAGACTCAACACTGCCCATAGACTCAACACTGCCCATAGACTCAACACTACCCATAGACTCAACACTACCCATAGACTCAACACTACCCATAGACTAGCACTACCCATAGACTCAACACTACCCATAGACTAGCACTACCCATAGACTCAACACTACCCATAGACTAACACTACCCATAGACTCAACACTGCCCATAGACTCAACACTGCCCATAGACTCAACACTACCCATAGACTCAACACTGCCCATAGACTCAACACTACCCATAGACTAACACTACCCATAGACTCAACACTGCCCATAGACTCAACACTGCCCATAGACTCAACACTGCCCATAGACTCAACACTGCCCATAGACTCAACACTGCCCATAGACTCAACACTACCCATAGACTCAACACTACCCATAGACTCAACACTACCCATAGACTCAACACTGCCCATAGACTCAACACTGCCCATAGACTCAACACTACCCATAGACTCAACACTACCCATAGACTCAACACTGCCCATCACGCGCATTGTCGAAGAATCCCCCTCTGCTCCTCCAGATGGCGCTGAAGCAACGCGCATTGCGAGGCCGGGCAGCACTGCGCGCACGTGAAGTCTACGACTGGTAGATAGTAATAGTTAGTAGTAGTTATTAGCAGTAGATAGTAGTAGTTAGTAGCAATAGATAGTAGTAGTTAGTAGTAGTTATTAGCAGTAGATAGTAGTAGTTATTAGCAGTAGATAGTAGTAGTTATTAGCAGTAGATAGTAGTAGTTAGTAGTAGTTCGTAGTGGATCGCAAGGCCGTAATTACACATCCCCCCCAAAATTCAAATATGCTCAAAATGTCCCCCCCAATATATTGCTATAAAATAGATTTCTGTTTATATGATTGTGGTTATGGTTGTACTTTATTAATCCCTAATCTCTGCCATTGCATACAATGAAACAAGAAAAGGTAAAAAAAGTAAAAACAGAGCAATATAATACAATACACTCTCAGACATTATTGTTAAAAAATAAATGAAAAGTCCATCCCATGTGTTAGTGAATTTTTTTATATTTTTGGCAGGAAATTCGTTTTCAAATTTATTTATTTTTTCTGGGGGGGGGACCCCCTGGAAGATTTGGTCCCCCCCAATGTTGACTGCATGGCTGCAGCAATAGTTAGTAGTAGTTAGTAGTAGTAGATAGTAGCTACCCGAGTTCGATTCCCGCTCACGGCCACCAACACACAGTGACGATTATTTGAACCGGTCCTGGGCCTCCCTTAGGTCAACTCAGCCTCAAATGAGTACTTGGTGCTGTGTGTAAACATTACCAGTATGGAGACAAAGGCGGCCGGGCGTGGTGCTGGCCCACCCACCCCCCTCGTGTGCCGTGCCGGCCTTCGTAGGTGCTCGCCAACAGCACTTGCCCCGACAGTCTGTTGAGGCTACACGGGGGATCTTTGTGTGTTGGTGAAAACAGATCCCGGACTCAGAACGATGAGATTGATTGCTTAAACAAATGCTGCTTCATCATATCATTGTTTGTGCGATGAAGAAGTGTCATCGGCCGAAACGTCGCCTGTTCTATACATATATCTCCTTTATAAGGCCACGGTTTTATGAATGAATGTGTTGGGTTTTGTTTTATGTGAGCTATGAATCGACTCGTGCAAACAAAGGGATCATACGAGGTTTATATATTTCACGACAAATTTTCACAGAAAAGTGTTTAAAGACAGCTATTTAGAAAACATGCATGTTAACATCATTCAAGCTTAATACAGGTTTTCTTTGGGTTGGATCGTGTAAATATATAAATGTGTCGTTAAACCCACCACCACCCGACACAGCCAACTAGTAAGGGTCGTCCCGTAAACAGAACGTCAGCACACCAGACCTGGCCGTCGCCTGATGAAGCTGGTTGTAATTACTGGCGAAACGTCGTACTCAGATTGTAAATGTTGTGGCTTGGCTCTCCAACACACCGCTGATGCCGTACTAAATTTCGATTTTAAGCTTTCGTGACTGCAGAGATTCATATTCTTGGTTCTTTCGGCAAAGTCACGCAGAAGGGAAATAATAAAATAGTAAAAATAAAACAAAATAAAATTCTCACGACGTTTCGGCCACAACGCAAGCAGCCGTCCTCAGGTGAAAAAACAGAGCTGTCTGAAAGACAGTGTCTTATTATTTTATTATTTCCCTTCTACGTGACTTTACCGAAAGAACCAAGAAGATGAATCCCTGCAGTCACGAAATTTAGCCCACCTGGCTTTTACCCCGCCAATTCATGTTGGAGTCACATAACCCATGCTCTCCAATGATGTTTGTTAACTTCTTGAAAAATATTACCATCGGAGAATCCAGTGGCAGTCAAATTAGAACGTACAATGGCAATACAGCAGAGGTCGCAACCAGGTACCCGATACCCGGCTACCCGTACCCGGCTGGGTACGGGTACCCGTTTGCGACCCTGGTGCGGCCGGGTACGGGTAGGCCGTGAGTCACTGGTGAGTCACCGTTTGTCACTCATTTCCCAACGTCTTGTCTCTTCTCACAATTCAAGTTCCTAGAATCAACCCACCCGCGACTGCAACATGGCTTCATCCTAGAGGTCGCAATCGGGTACCCGTACCCTACCCGATACCTGGCCGGGTACAGGTAGCCGGGTATCGGGTAGGGTACGGGTACCCGTTTGCGACCCTGGTGCGGCCGGGTACGGGTAAGGAATCAAACCCCGTTTGCGACCTCTGCAATACAGTAACTATATAGTGCTGCAAAACCCAAGTCTTGATTTTATTGCCAGATTCTGATAAATTATATGCGGCTAGGGTAGAGAGATACCTTTCCTAAAACCGACTCGCCCCTTTTAAATGTTGCGTTTTGTTCCCAATGTCAAAAAGTGCGCACCTGCGACAGAGGGCAATTGGGTTTCTGCTTCTCGTCGGCTTGATCTCACCTTTTTAAATCCTTTATATTAAGTTAACTTGCTTGCTTGCGGCGCTTACGACCGTGCAAATCTTTCGGTCGTTTTTTAACCCACTTCCCGTGATCCAATCGAGCTGACATTTTGCACAGACTCGTTGTGCGTGACAATTTATTTTCCTGAAATTTTTTTCCCCCAAAATTTTACACTTTTTTGGAACATTTTTTTATATTTAATTACAAATTGCTTAATAGTGGCAGGCAATCATCTGACCCATAGGTGGCAGCCATCTCAATCCAGAGGACGAGAGGACTCTAGCCGCCACGCATATAAAGGATTTAGTGAAAAACTTTGTTTTTACGGGTTAATTTTTTAAATAACTCCGAGGTCATTGGATATGTGACATTTTTGCCTAACATTGTTCCAACAATTGGTTCCCGCTACTTTGATCATCTCCAGGTTTAAATTCCTTTGGTTCCACACCCCCACCGCCCCCTATTTCATAAAAGTATTTAGCTGCTGCTATAAATATCCACGCGATAAGCCCCTTCATTGAGATATCATTTGTGATAACAAGGCCGCTTATGAAAGAGCTACACTGCAGCTCAGTGAGGCCCCTTACATGCAATAATTAAAAGTTTAGTTTGAATCTCTATGGGTCTCTGTGTCTATGGGTCTACGAGTCTAGAATCAACATCACCACGCGTTCAGTGTTTGGCAGCTGCTGTAAATTTACACGCGATGATGCCGATGCACCACTTCATCAAGCTATTTGTGATAGCGAGTTCACTTCTGAAAAAAAATCTCAGTGGGCCTTACCTGGTAAAATACAAAACAAGTAAACCCGTAAAAACAAAGTTTTTCACTATAAATCCTTTATATGCGTGGCATCGGGGCGGCTAGAGTCCTCTCGTCCTCTGGCTTGAGATGACTGCCACCTATGGGTCAGATGATTGTCTGGCAGCATTAAACAATTGGTAATTAAATATTTATAAAAATTTCCCTAAACAGTGTAAAATTTTGGAAAAATGTTTTCACGAAAATGCATTGTCACGCACAACGAGTCTGTGTGCAAAATGTCAGCTCGATTGGATCACGGGAAGTGGGTTAAAAAACGACCGAAAGATTTGCACGGTCCTAAGCAAGCAAGCGAACTTAATATAAAGGATTTTTAAAAGTCAACAGTTAAAACAATGAACACTGAGAGTGTAAATGTAAAATAAAAAGCACAGGCGAACATGAACCCAAACGAGCCGCGTGTATTTTCAACATGTTTTTATTACCTATTACTACAATTTACTCACAAAAAAACAATTTAATAAAACAGCGATGTCTGCATGACTAAGTTGTATAAAAATACAAACACTCAATTCTGAAACTGTAGAGTGACGAAACAGTAATGCTCTATTTTTTTATTTCATTATTAAACTTAGCTCAATGTCGAAGCCTTTAAACTACACTACCTACTCTTTTGCAATGCTTTTGAGCTGGTATTTTGCATGTTTAAATACACACTTATCCCGAGGCAAAGGAACACACGTATAGATCATTTATCTTCTTATTTATACAATCCAAACTGCCTATGTAATATTATTACTCTACCACAAGACAATACAGTCAAAATTGTAATGACATGGAAAATATTTTGTGATCAAAAACACACACGGTTGCATGTTGTCTTTTTTTTTGCTATTTTGTGATTATAAAAGATCTACCCACCCCCTTCCTGTTTGAAATGTTATTTTTTAAATCTTGTAAAAACTGTGTACAAATGAACCTGATGTTTTTTTTTATTTTTAAACTTGCACCAGATGCCCTGGTAACCCACCCACCGAGGCATAGGAAACCTACTGCAATGGGGAAAAAAATTAAAAAAACAACCACGTATGTATGCATCTGAAAACGGCCTTGGAAATACCTGCACAAATAAACCTGCAACCACCACCACCCCCACCCCAACCGTGCGGAGATCATGCTAGGCCAAACGCCTGGTGGGAGAGCGAGCGAGCGAGATGGGTAGGGCGGGAAGAGAAAAAACAAAACAAATATTCCCACTTTTGCCAACCGCGAATCGACTCGCAAACCCTGGTGGGGGAGGGAGGAGGGGTTACAAAAATGAGCGGTGGCGAGCGGCAGAGTACGCAACGCGCAATCGGGGGCGTTGATTTTTATCTGTCGATGGCTTTTGGGCCATACGTTGACCCCACCCCCCCCCCCCCCCCCAGTGATGAACGGGGGGCGAGCAAAAGCCTAAACTTTATGCCCGAGTTCTCTCTCGTGAGAGAGAGAACTGAACTCGGGCATAAAGTTCTCTCAAGAGAGAGAAGAGCCCATAGAAAAACCGCGGACAGCAGCCAACTCGCCCTATTTACCGCTTAAATCGCAAATATTTCAACCGAATTTGCTGTGGATTTTTCTCCTTTTTACATAAGTACCAATAAAAGAGCACTGCAGCCAATGGCCTGTTGTTTTTACAGAATTTAAATGAGCCGCCAACATCATTAAGTCCCGCTAACGCTGGGGAGGGGGGGGATGGGGTCCTAACGTGCACGAGGTCACGGGCGTTTGGTTGGAAACGTCACTTCTCTCCGCTCCACGTTGTGACGGACGGGCGTGCCAGCCGATGGCAAACACCCCTCGCGGTTCAAAACAAGTGGCGGCCCATTGCCACTCCCCTCATCAGCGTGGGGTCCTCTGACCTGGTCACGAGATATGAGAATCGCAACAGCAGCCACTGCACCAACCCCCCTCCTCCTCCTCCCACCATACCTGTCACAACACGTTAACACCTCCACGTAGTGATATAGAGATCGATTTTTTTGTTGTCGCCCTGCCAAACTAAAAACACAAACGCGCGCGCACACACACATTTAATATTTCCACAACACGAAACATTGATGCTATTTCCGCTTTTTTTTATCCATAGCTCACCACTGAGAACCTGGTCGAATTCGTTGCAGGAAGGGAGAACGGAAGAAAAGAAAAACTCCCACACGCAAACAAATAATTCCACGGATAACCCAAAACTCCTAAATTCAGAGGCCATTTCGAATGGAAACGTGTCCCAACCACCCCACGCACCCCATTCACCCCACCGGACAAAAGCACAGAGCGGAGAAGCTCGGCCTAACATACAACGCGGAAGCCATGGTACAACAACAACAAGGTACAACGCACCAAATCAAGGAAATGCAGACCAAACACAACTATTTGACAGCACAGTCCAGAGCACACATTTCAGCACAAAAAAGCAGCAATGTTTGCAGGACAGACAATTCTTAAACCAAATTTTTATATATAAAAATTCTACCTCCCAAATCAAAAATGACACATTTGCATTTGTTACAAAAACAAAAAAAATGGGGCTTTTGAGTGGGAAATTAAGACAAAGAAGTGGAGCTAAGAGGGAGGGGGGGGAAATGCAATGCTCTGGGGCCCTTAGTTCTGCTACAGCAGCATTAGCCATTAAATCTTGACTTAAAGCTTTCGTGACTGCAGGAATTCATATCATTTGGGTCATTCGATAAAGTCACGTAGAATAGGTTCAAAGAAAAGAACAAAAAAACGCTATACGATGTTTCGATCGTAACACAAGCGGTCGTCCTGAACCTATCTCCGTGACTTTACCGAAAGACCCAAAGAAAATCGCATCAGCCATTGCTTGGGACAAATTCCAATTTCCAGCCACGCCACTGCAGCCGGCTCCAAAATGCACTTCTGCGCACGTCAAAAATTCCCACTTTTGCCAACCGCGAATCGACTCGCAAACCCTGGTGAAGGAGGGGTTGCAAAAATGAGCGGTGGCGAGCGGCAGAGTACGCAACGCGCAATCGGGGGCATTGCTTTTAATCTGTCGATGGTTTTTGGGCCATAGCGAGCGAAAGCCTAAACTTTATGCCCGAGTTCTCAAGAGAGAGAACTCTCTCTTGAGAGAGAAGAGCCCATCGAAAAACCGCGGACAGCAGTCAACGTCACCACTCGCCGTAGCTATCGCTTAAATCGCAAATATTTGAACCGAATTTGCTCGGACGCTTGCTTTTTACGTTCAACTTTCAAACGAGCCCATTAAAACGGCTTTCACGTTTATATTTTTTTTACTCCGTTCAAAAATTTACCTCTACGCTTCAATGCCCCGACCGAACGTCTCGAACGACGCGATTACGCCGAACGACCGAACGACTTAACTTGAATGAAGCAAAAGCTCCCGAGGAGTTTCGTTTATTTCAGACGCGTTGGCGCAACCTAACGGAGTAAAGAGGCCAATGTTTAACGCAGGCGAAATGGGCGACGGCAAACCCGTTGGCATCGGGCGGTGAGAAACTCATCGGGCATCGCTCCGTCGTTTTATGAACAACAGCAGCGGCAGCGGCGGCATCTCACAACACGGCCCCCCACAACAAACGCAAGCTGG
Organism: Lethenteron reissneri; assembly: GCF_015708825.2. NCBI lineage: Eukaryota > Metazoa > Chordata > Hyperoartia > Petromyzontiformes > Petromyzontidae > Lethenteron > Lethenteron reissneri. The sequence continues at coordinate 6,967,354 of NC_083834.1, forward strand.
AATGTAAAACCCACACAGCAGCCCAGCAACATAAAGCACCAACGCAAACACGACCGTGGCACAACAACTAATAAGGAAACAAGCGCTCGTTTGCCAGCCTTCCCCGAGCAAATCTCCACGACAAACTCGGTACGCACTCCGACACCCGCTGATAATGCTGCTGCTGCTGCCGCCGCCGCCGCCGCTTCTCTCTTACAAGGAAAACTTCAGAGTTTTAGTTTTATAGAACACGTTGGCCATGCTACAAATGGAAATGTAGAAATCATTTCTTTGTTTTACAAAGGTGGGGACACGTGCGCCAATGTTTTTTTTATTATGCTCGTTAAATATTACTCAAATAAACAAAAACTTGCTTTGAAAAATAAAAATGCTTAAGAGTGCTTGGGAAGTGAGAGCCCAAATAAAAAAAAAGCACAATTTCAGAAAATTAGCGACAAAGTCTTACACTTCTGCTTTCATTTATCAACAGTGGGCAACTCCAACGAAAGGTGAGTGGTACTGAAGGAACCTAACATCAAAAAACAGCCAATTAAAGAGAAAAATGAAAGAAAAACTAAATATTTTCCCGGGACGTCAACACATATGGGTTTGGATTGAACATTTTAACGCTGTGGTGGCGAGGAGCTGTTATCTCCCTCGACTGGTACGCAAAAAGGGGAAAAACCCTATTATTATGGTACGCAGGAAGTCGTGGATTCGACCCCAACCCAAGTGTCCTTTGTATTTGGCGTTCGTGCGACCTCTCAGCGTTCGCGTGGATTTTTCTACAACGGTCTTGCCCCTTCGCATTTCAAACTTAAATTATTTGGCTGCTAATATAATTTCTCACGTGTGATGATGATCATGATGATAAGCCCCACTTGGAAGATATCACGCGTGGAAAGATCACCTCTGGAAAACAGCTAACAGTTCGGTCTGGCTCTACACGGTTAATTTTTTTTTTTAAGTCGACTTAATTTTACGTGGACCTTCCTCTTACACCGTGGGTACCTTTACGCAACACGTGCTGACACCGCAGCGAAGGACACCGCTGCACGCAAGCCGCTTACACAGAACAACGCATGCACTGCACCCGTAGACTTCACCGACCGATAGTATAATTCATCTGGACGAGTTGCATGGACGCCACACGCAAGGTCCGGTTCCACCACCTCGCTAACGCTCCGTTTGCCTCTCTCAAAGTTGTTGGGCAATCATGGCCTCCCCCTTCCGTTCAGCTCCGTCCATAACATTTACTCAAGAACTAAGATGCTCCCAGTCGCGTGAGCACGTTGAAATTCTTTCGCATCGTACGTAGCCGACAGTGATAATCGGAGGCGCATCCAATTGTTCAAATCGCAGGTCGTCATCACGCCTTCAAAAAAACTTTAAACAGAAACATGTTTAACTCTGCCCATTGGACCATTCCAATTGAAACATTTAGAAAACAAATACGGTGTTGATGACTCCGCGGACTGCCGTTTTAATTCTGACAGAATTAAGACCTGCCACTTACTACACAAGTTTGCCTTTCCTAATAAAGGCAGAGTGTGGAGACAACCAACTGGTTCCGAATGCGCCCGAGTTTCTCCGAGCGGCGAGTCAAGAAATTTGATCGCAGAATGGAAGCACCGATGGCCCGAGGTTCAGAGAATTTGTCGAGTATCACGGTCAGTGCCACCTGGGTGTGTGTGTAGCGGTTCCAGCCCAATGCACATGCGCACGTCGAGCCAACGGCCACCACCCCCACCGAGTGTATCATGTTGCTAAAAAAATATATAAAGTCTGGTAAATTCTCAAACGTTACTTTAAAATTCGTGATGCTCACTGTAAAAAAATTTACCCCGGTTCGTACTCATAAAAACATTTTAAAATGTGCTACAAATGCAGGGATTACAAAGGTCGGAATGCCCAAACTATTTGGCCTGAAGATGAGCCCACATGTGAATGGGGCTTTGACACCTCCCCCCTCACCCTCACCCCCCCCAAAGAGATTAATCTATTATGCACCAACACTCAACCTGCATTGGACACCCAACGCCTTGGACGCACGGTGATGTACCCCGCTCTGTAGTGGAAAATACAACACAAAATTGCGGATACTTTGACCAACAGAAAATGCTCCCCTCCGAAAATATTTAGCTTTTCTGCAAAGTTATTACTCGTTTCATTGTATGCCAACTATTTGAGATGGGCAAAACAAGGTGATGTGGCCATTTAATGCTTTTGTTGCCACATCTCACAGGGAAATAAAGTTAAATAACTAGGAGTTTTCTTAAATAATACTGAGAAAGGCAACATCACATGTAGATACATTAGACTTGATCAGATTCCATCCGTACCTACACTCGCCCTACACATTACCAAACAAAAGCATTTTCAGCATCGGGGTAAGACTTTCGTTTTTATGTTTTCCCCCGCCCCCAAGAATAATCATACACCTGTGTGCCTTTCCAGGTCAAAATCAAAGTGAGCCAAAACTAAAATCAAACCAAAAATCCCAAACAGATAGCCTAAAAAAAAAAAAATCTCAATTATCTACGTTTAAAAAATAAAAATCGTGAACGCTGCCAATATTCTAGCGGTAAAAGGTACCCATAAAAATCTATCTCGGAAAGGTGCTAAAAATCGGTTATGCTCTAAACAGAGAGAAGTCTGTATGCAACTAGCCGCAACAACAAAAAATTATATCCAAAGAAGCTAGTGTGATTCAACACAAATCGGCGTCAGCTGCAAGAGAAAAATCCAATGGCTGTTATCTGTCTCACACGCGCGCACACGCAAAACGGGAGAGAGAGAGAGAAAACGATTAAAATAAACGGTAGCCGGGCATCGAAGGTGGCGGTGCCGTCGATGACGACGACGACGGCTGCGTCGTCGACGATGGCGGCGGCGGCGTCGACGATGGTGTCGTCTCGACGTTCTTACTCGGCCGCCTTAATGACGCCTCCTTCCGAAGTCGGCGGAGGGCCCGGCATCGCCACCATTGTCGGGCCGGAGCCCGGCACGGCCACGGCCGCCGGCGCCGCGGGGGCCGGGGCCTGCACCACCACGGACGGCGGGGCCTGCTGCTGCTGCTGCGGCAGCGGAGGAGGCGGCGCCTTCAGGATCAGCGTCGGCGCCTGCGGGGCGGCGGGGGGGGGCGGCGACGGGGGGGGCGGCGGGGGGGGCCGAGGGAGGCGGCGCCGCCACCGCGTTCGCCGCGGGGGGGCCGCCCCCCGCCGCCGCCGCCTTGGCCGGCGGGGGCGGGGCCTGCGCCGTGACGGGCGGAGCCTGCGGGGCGGTGGGCGGGGCCTGCGGGACGAGGGGCGTGGCTTTCGCCGGCACCGCCGGGGGGGCCGCCGGCGTCGGCGGCTCGTTGGGGGGGAGCGTGGGCTTGGCCTGCGAGGCGGCGCTGGCCGGAGGAGGCGGAGCGGGCTTCACCGCGTCCGGCGCGGACACTTTGGGCTGGGAGGCCGGTGGCGTCTGCGCGGCGGCGGTGGTGACGGTGGCGGCCAGCTGCTCCTTCTCGGCCGGCTTCTCAATCGCCGCTTGCTCCTCCTTCGCTTTCATCTGCGGCGCAACGGGGAAGGGGGAGGGAGGGAGGGAGGGAGGGAGGGAGGGAGGGAGGGAGGGAGGGAGGGAGGGAGGGAGGGAGGGAGGGAGGGAGGGAGGGAGAAAGGGCGGGGGGACCCCCAGTTAACCGGAGCGTGCGCTTGCCGCCTAAAAAAAACCCGCGCAAAGACATTCAACGCACGTACGCTCATCGCTCGTATCCTCGCGGTAATTGAATTGCTGTTGCATTCAAATGAAAGGCAGCGATGCACATCAGGCGTGCTGTAACGGAGCGTCTGACCGCGAGTTAAAACGAAAATAAATATTTCTGCCTCCCACAAACAAAACGGAGCGGGTCAACGCGGCTCGGCAAACGCGCAGAGTCGACCGCGAGCGATCGCAGAATGAGAGACGTGAAAAAAAACCTCACAAAATACGCAACGCTTCAGCCCCGTGTGCACTCTCAGAGGCAAGGATAAACCAGCCAGACCAGGTCACTGTCAGGCTATCAGAGGGTTGACCACTCCAATGGAATGTAGGTCACGGAGACGCTTCGATCGCAACCTCATTAAGCAAAATCCAAGGGCCAGATTCACATATTCGCAAGCCCCATCGCTTGTCGACATAACCATTCGGTTAATTTTCATTAAATATCTTGAAAGTAAAGGCCCACCAAGGTATTCATATCTGCCCATTGGGGATGAAAAAGTTCTTAAAAAGCCCAACAACATTGGGAAAAAAAAATAACGGTGCTGTTACATCAGCTGAGAAATAACAGCTTCAAGCACTTCCCCAACATGAAGGCAAGAGAAGGCTTTTTCACCCCCATGGACTCGCAAATGCCCTCCATCGCCCATGAATGGATTGCACGAGGCTGGGTGCCGTTTAAACAACACTGCCCAACTTACCACGACATTTCTAAATCCACACCGCCCACCACCGCCAGAAACGCCACAAGGCTGACAATACTATGAGAGATGCACACATCTCACCATAATTTCCAGGGGCATTAATTATCCACGTGCAGGGCAACAGGTTTGACGTTTGCGCGTAACTAGTTCACCGAGGTTCCGACTAAAACACACACTTCGTTCTGCCGATTTTAATACGTTGACTCACATCATCAACATTGACGTCAACATTTTTAAAACTGACGAGAAGGGGCACACCAAAGGCGCAGCGGCCGATGCCGCCGCGCCCGTTCGAAACAAACAAGCATCACGAGTTTGAAAAAGAAAAACAAGCTGCAAGCAAATTGGCCGTCACAGAAGGCAAACCACACACACACACAGCAAAAAAACACGGCAAAAAAGACAGCATTGCACACAGCAGCAGCGACCCATGGGATTAGTTGAAACCTCACCATCTAAAAACGGGGCCGATACCAGGTTTTGTTAGAGCACAGGGTTAATGCACAGCAGCCAGTTAAATTTTGAACGCCAATTCCATGCAAAGGAACCAAAAAAAAAGCGTTTTTTTTTAATAAAGCCACCTACAGCTGCGCATTATCACGCAACTCTCACCAAACTCGAGTGTTAAGTTTCACTTTGCTTGTTAACTGTGTGGGAGGCTACTTTATGTTTAAAGTGTTTGCCTGCACGTGCCCAAGTTGGCCACCGAGGCAATGGTGCAATTCCACACACGTGCAACAGCATCACCCAAGGCAGTCGGTAACGGATTTTCAAAGGTGCAAACGCCAAGCGTAGCCACGCAATATAAAAACGTGACGCAACCGTGCATCCCGAAAACAAGTTTACTCTTAACTCAAAAACACGTGCAGCCTATTAAAATCCAGGTCAACTCACATCTAGCCTCATTACAGAATTGACAAATTCGGGGACACTGGAGACATACACTGCTGCAAGATTTCGTCCAATTGAGCCAACATTAAATTCATTGCTCCGGGACAATGAATGGAGGCCTTGCATCAATTGCCTTTGCAGAAATCCACTAAAGAGCAGGCAGGATTCAATAATTTTGACACCTCCTTCCCCCAAGAGGCAGCAAGCTAAGTCGCTAATAATTCACCTACGTGCTGCGCCTGCAGTGATACCAGTGGCTAAGAGATGCTAACTACTTCGCCTGTTATACAGGAGTTCGTTGGTTCGATCCCGACCCCGAAGACCGTATATGTATATTTAGGAGTTTGTAGGTCTCTCTCTTTCCCCGTGGTCGTGCAAGATTTTTACTCCGGGTCCTCCGGTTTTTCCCTCCACATTTAGAAATCAACATCACGCGTTTAGAGTATTTGGCTGCTATAAATTTCCACGATGCTAATCTACTTCTGTTGAGCTATCATTTGTAACAAAATTGATGCTGTCTTTTGTGATAGCTCAGCTCGCTTCTGCAAGAGCTACGTAGCCCAGTGGAGGTCTTACGGCTCGCAAAAAATTTGTTTTTAAATCCTTTATATTAAGTTCGCTTGCTTGCTTGCGTGCTTGCGTGCTTGCGTGCTTGCTTGCTTACGACCGTGCAAATCTTTCGGTCGTTTTTTAACCCACTTCCCGTGATCCAATCGAGCTGACATTTTGCACACAGACTCGTTGTGTGACAATTAATGTTCGTGAAAAAAATATTTCCAAAATTTTACACTGTTTAGGGAAAACAAATTAAATATTTAATTACCAATTGTTTAATACTGGCAGACAATCATCTGACCCATAGGTGGCAGCCATCTCAAGCCAAAGGACGAGAGGACTCTAGCCGCCACGCAAATAAAGGATTTATAGTGAAAAACTTTGTTTTTACGGGTTATACTTATTAACAGTTTAGTTTGATAAGCGGCGGCGCATTCAAAGGTGGCGCTGTGTTTCGGCACAGCTCTGCAAACTGCGTGGCTTCAATACTTTATGATAGAGCATTCTCGTGGCCAGTTGTTTTATTTGTGTACATATAATTTTAAGTGATTTGTTTACCCTGGCCTATACTTTTCACTCCTGACGTGTGTTTGTACTGTTTGTTGTTGTAACGTTTTGACCCCGTGCCCCGGCAGGACATCGGTGAAAGAGAAGAGCTTCATAGGTCACCGGATTCTTGCAGTATAAATACATATTCTGATTCTGTTGAATGACATTAAGGAAAACGCGACACAGAAAACCTGCTCGCAGCTTGTAGTTGATATGCACCCATGTCGTGTGTGGCTGGGCTGTCCAATACGAGTTTGGAGCATTACCTATGAGACCGATACATTTTCAGTTATAGCCAGATGCACTCGAGTGATGGCACCGCAGGAAATCGGAGGCAATTAGTCGTTTGCTGAACTAATCGTATCGTCCGCATCTAGCTTGTAGCTTGACTCCTGCACTGTGTAATACGTCACTCCAGTCACATTACAAAGCCACTCTGGCAGTGACTTCACGTTATTTTTTTAATCCTTTATATTAAGTTCGCTTGCTTGCTTAGGACCGTGCAAATCTTTCGGTCGTTTTTAAACCCACTTCCCGTGATCCAATCGAGCTGACATTTTCCACACAGACTCGTTGTGCGTGACAATTAATGTTCGTGAAAATTTTTTTCCAAAATTTTACACTTTTTAGGACAAAAATATTATATTTAATTACCAATTGCTTAATGGTGCAATGCAATCATCTGACCCATAGGTGGCAGCCATCTCAAGCCAGAGGACGAGAGGACTCTAGCCGCCACGCATATAAAGGATTTAGAGTGAAAAACTTTGTTTTTACGGGTTATACTTATTGTTCCTCAAATCACAAAAGTTTAACATTTGTGTCAGACCGCCCGGGACGCACAGCCAAGCCTAAAGAGCTATCTGTGTTTCAGAGTCGTCTTCCATCCAGTGAAATTTCCTTACGACTGTCGTATCAGTTCCGGGAGAAAATTACTTTGATGATCTTTTTTACAAGACAGGTCACTGGACTGCCGAATCCTCAAATAGTTTGGTCCACACCATAAAAAAACTGAGGGTTGCCTACCAGCCGTTACCAAACAACTGTCTTACAAACATGAAATTCCACGTGAAAATAAACTCACTCATAATATAATTATTATTATTCCTGAGGTGAGTAAGTCACCCTGTATCCAAACACTCACCTTGCAGTTAATTGCAAGGGGATTTTCAGATGCAGACACCCGAGTCAATTATAATTAGAAAGGGGAATATTGGTCGAATTCTGATTGCAATTATGAATCACATTTGACATTAGATATGTTGCGCGTTTTAAAAAGCGTCCATCAGCGCCCTATCGTTCTTCTCTTGGAAGTAAAATAAGCACCACTTTGTGAGCAGTCAACAGCGAGAGGCTGTCGTTCTACCGAAATACCAGTCCATGCCGTAGGAAGGTGGCCTTTCCACAGACTCAAGATTCCGCAAAATGTTCACGAGCACCTCCTCTAATGCTCGTTGCTTCCTCAATGGGGGGACGGAGCCGGCGACTTTCACCATTTGTTTTATACCCACAACAGCGTCAGGTAACAAGTGGCAACAGAAAGCGCCCACGCAAACTGAAATTTGACCTCATTCTTCACACACAAGGTCAAACGGCTTGAGCCTAAGGACCAGGAGGCACTGCAAACTTTTTTTAAAGTTTACCAGGTAAGCCCCGCTGAGCTGTACAACTCTTTTGCAGAAGTAACCTGGGCCAGAAATGATAGCTCGGCAAAGTGGCTCATCACGTGGAAACTTATAGCAGCCAAACTACTCTAAAAGCGCATGCCGATTCGAAACGTAGAGGGGAAAAAAACCCACGCGACCACGGACAGATAGACAGGCAAATGCCACCGCAGTGCCCTACACTAATTTGACCCCCCCCCACTGTTGCGACGCACACGCGGGAACACAAAAGGAGGCACACTCTGGGAAGGACATTCCTACCGCCGCCACCGTCACCACTCATGCCCAGCATCACCCTCCCTGGTGCCGAGGGGCCGGCAACGCTCAGGGGAAGCGAGCTGCGGCAATCGCTTGCAGGGAACACGCACACGCACGTGCGCGACACCAAGATCTTCCCGGGGGGAGGGGTGGGGTCGGTTCGAGGATTCATGGAGAGGAGGAGGAGAAGAGGGAAGAGGAGGAGGAAGATTGAGGGTCAAGCCATGCGGTGTCACGGCGAAGAGAAGGATGCATTCCGAGGTAAACAACTACAACTGTCACAGGCACGAAAAACTCTGTTTGGAAGTGAGCACTAAAGCTGCAGTTTAGGCCAATTGTTTAAGCACAGAGTTGGGAAACCGTTTCCTTAACGAGAGCCAAATACGACTGAGGTTACATTTGGCGCACGGGCCAAACACATTAACAGAAATATACGTATGTTCAATTTCTTTAGCACTGTATGTAGCCGACCTGCACTAATCGGAGGCCCTTGCAGTGACTGAGGCTTCCGATAATAGGAATGCAGTGTTGCTGGGTCAAAGAAACGTCGCCCTCTCGTACACAATTAGTTTGGCTTTGACGCTCACTCATGACAGGTAAATATTGTTTGGGGGCTGTTTGGAAATCGTCGGCCTCGTGTTTTATGAAATAAAGTGGGGGGCCTTAGGTTCCCTACCCCCTCCACCCCCCCCCCCCCACCCTGTTGCAAACTTAAGCCATGCAATCTGCCATCCTTTTGGAGAAAACATTGAGAAAGAGACACCTTTATCGTTAAGAGTAACAGTATAACATGCACTTGACATGCAAGGGGAAAAAAACGACGAAAGTTAAAAGGGGAATCGTGCAAAACAATAAGCAAAGACATTTGGGGGCATGTTTGTAGTTGGTCCGCAAGCCCGATCGGGTTTCAACAGCGTGCACAACAGTGGTACGCGCTGGATGGCGATCGCGAAAGTCATTCGCCTCCCAGCCGCAAGGTTGAAACTCTCGAACGAGCGCCACGGAAACACTCCGGAGGTCATTGACGAGCAAAAGCCTCAACGTCCGATTTTCAGAAACACTCCCCAGCAGTGAGTGGGACCCACGTGGAGATTTAGTCTCCCGCACTTGTGGCTGCTCACAAGATTCTAAATAAATTCAGCAGAAACCAAACGCATGAAAGTGCAAGTGCTGGCAAAAGGTCTGTGTTATTGTAGATTTAAACTAATTTTTATTTTACCAGGTAAGGCCCACGGAGCTATTTCGCTATTTTTAGAAGCAACCTAGATACCACAAATGATAGCTCAACCAAGTGGCTTATCCTGTGGAAATGTACAGCAACCAAATAATCTTAAACGCACGCTGATTCTAAACGTGGAGCAGAAAACCGGAGGACCTGGAGAAAAACACACACGACCACGGGGAGAACACACAAACTCCAAACAGAGGCGTCAGGGTCGGGATTGAACCCACAACCACCTATATACCAGGCGAGGTAATTAACATCTCGCCACCGTGGTGGCCTGTTTTGTTGAGGGCACCAATTGCCTGGTTAATTTATCCACCAATCTAGAAAAGAATACCCGACGTCTGAATTGTTTACATCTTCAAGCTCACAGAGAGGAGTGAGAATTGAAGACTTTGCAACTCTACTCTGCCCCACCCTAACCTAAGAAAATAACTTTACACGACAAAGACATTCGCCCGATGTCTGATGAACGATTCACGTTTTCGTTCTCAGATTGTACCGGCAAGTTACTGCTCTGGTGCAGTTAAGGCACTGCTTTGTGAAAATAAAGTTGAGCCAGCCTGGAAATCATGGGCCTCATACTGGTAGAAACCCACTGGTTCCACCAGCCCACAGGGGATTATTGTGTCCGTCCGTCGTGCAAGGAGGGGCTGGGTGGGGAGGGTGGGGTTGGGTGGGGAGGGTGGAGTGGGGCTGGGTGGGGAGGGGCTGCTCACCCCATGGTTCCCTTATGAAACTCAGCGTTTAACCTACTCACGCCGGCTTGTGCCCGCCCTCAGTCAGGCATATTTGCGGAATACACCACGCCTGCCGTTGACCCTGGCCATTGACCGAGCAACCCAACGTTCCTACCAGCTCCCTCCGCAGGAATGTGTTTTTAAGGTGAATATCAAGAGCACGTTTTGGCCAATGCTGTTGCTGTTGGCACCACCATTATATAGCATTTTCCAATGTTTTTAGGAGTTTGCACTGGTTTTTGTCTACAGTGTAAAGTGGTCAAGTCGGTTACTGGACAAATATGCAAGGGCAAACGGCTCTATTTCTTGCCCAAAATCAGACTTGTGTATGCGATTCATTTTCGAAAGCTGCTCACACATCCCACCTCTTCACACATCTGCCCATAACTCAGTCCCCAACGCAATCGGATTTGCAACTAACTTCTTGAAGACGACTAGTAGCCCGGTTTATTTCAAATTCACCCCCCTGAGTTTAAACGCTCACGTACACTGCAACCTAGGGAACAAAAATACCACTTAAAAAAATCTATTTCAACGCCAGCAGCCATTTGCCCATATTTTTCACTTTCACAAAAAGTCAAAGGTCAGAGAGAGGGTTTTGCCCGGCGTCGCATTCTCTCCCACCTCGTCGCCGTTCTTCTCTCCGTTCTCCGCAGGGGCGGTCTCTGCGGACACCTTCTCCGAGGAGGTGCTCACATCGTCGGAACCCAGGGCGTCGCCGGCAGCGGCATCCTCCTCCTCCATCCTCTCCACCTCCTCATTGTCCCGGTTCTCCTCAGAAGCCTCCGCTGACTTTCGCTAAATACCCACCGCAACCCCCCCAACCCACCGAGGTTTGGTGACAGGAGGAAAAACAAAAAACACAAAGTCACATCGAGAGGCTTGATTGATCCTTACCCGTTCTGCTTCCGTACGTGTACATCGTTGGACCGGAACCAATTCTGAATGGAATCTGAAAAGGCTGTGCAGGAGGGCGTGCGGTCGTGTTGCTACCCATCTCTGCGGCGAGTACAGTACCGTGTCTTTAGAAACAGCAGCGCTACTCCTCCCTAAATAAAACTAATGCTAACCGCTTGCGTGTTCCGAGATTGAGCGGTGAAAGGGGCAACCACCCCTCCAAGTTGTAGATATCTTTGAACAGGAAGGGGTTAATAGGCTTAGTATCCACACTTGTCAATGTGTGTGTCACATATCTGTAAAGCTGACATATACTGAATTAAGTGAAAGCCAAATAGCACTATGTTTTTTCTTTTCATGCAGCCATTGGCAACCAAGCTGAAACCATCATCCACCGGATAATACAACATACAGAGTGGGTGGCCAAAACCCAGATTCAAAAACTCGGGGTCTCAGTCGTGCTGGCCGAGTTCTCGGGCCTGGCATTAGAACCCCAATCACGCAAACTCCGGTCATCCTCGCAGTGGCCTCTGGCTAACCATTGAACAAAGACGGTGGTAACCACATCGCGCGCTTTCAGATGCACTTCTGCGACCGTCTGGAGCACTCCTCCTTCCGATATTCAGAAGCCACTGGAGCTATGCATTTTTAAATTATCTAGATTGACCTCCGATAAGTACGGTTGGCTATGTATGGTGCGAAAGAAGTCCACATACATACATACATCAGAATATTTATTTATAGTGGAAGAATCCCATGAGCTATGAAGATGTCCAGATGGGGCGGGTCAGAAAGTTACAAAAAGACGATAGGAGTTCAAAGTATTGGAAAGGTAAACAAATTACTTAAAAAACAAATAAAACTAAACTATTTTATCTTACCAGGTAAAGCACAGAGCTATTAGCTTCTTTTTCAGAAGCGACATGGCCACAAATAACAGCTCAACAAAGTGGCTTACCAATCGGGCATTTATCGCGGCAAAAAAATCTAAATAGTCTAAATGCATCTTTCTAATTACATTTGAAAAGCCTCCTTCAAAAAGGAAAGCACCAAGATAGGGTATCGCGCTTATCACTCTCGCCGTAACAAGAACCCCTAAACGACACACGTGCCTACAGATCCCCCCCCCCCCCCGGCTCTCACCTTGGTGGGTGTCTTCTTTGGCTTGGGCTCTGGCTTGGGGGGAGACGGCCTCTGCAACGAACGATAAGAGAACACGAGTTCACCCAACGCCCGGCCGCAACAGCAGTCCCAATTCACGTTGGTGGCCGGCCTGAGACCATCAACCGCGCCTCACTTTGAGGGCTTGCCGGCATAACCACCGGGCGGCAGACGCGATTCGAACCCAGAATCCCAACGGTGCCAGCCGAGCGCTTAGACCTCTTGAGTCACCCGGCCACCTACTAATTGTCTTCATTGGTCAGAGTGCTTTTCAAGTCACACTTTTTCTTCTTGGTCTTTTCGGTAAAGTCACATAGAAGGGAAGTTAAAAAAAAATAAAATATAACATAATAAAATAATGATTTTATTATGTTTTATTTTTATTATTTTATTACTTCCCTTCTACGTGACTTTACCGAAAAAACCAAGAAGATGAATCCCTGCAGTCACGAAAGCTTTAAATCGAAATTTAAGTCACACTTTGTGTACACTATTGCTCTCTCGTTCAGTCTTCACTGGAGGACTGACATTTTAAACTTAACTTTTTTTTATTTTACCAGGTAAGGCCCACTGAGCTCTGACAACTCTTTTTCAGAAACGACCTATCACAAAGGATAGCTCAAGAAAATGGCTCATCATCACGTGGTAGTTTATAGCAGTCAAACAATCTAAATGCGTGATGTCGATTTAAAATGTGGAGGGAGAAAAAAACTGGAGGACAACCCCGCCCGGAGTAAAATCCACGCAACCACAGGGCTAACATGTGAACTCCAAATATACAAGCATCAGGGTCAGGACCGAACCCACAACCTCCTGTATAGTAGGCAAGGTAGTTAACATCTCGCCACCGTGGTGCCTCGGCTTCATCAACACCAAGCTTTCCCCATACATTGAATAGAGAATACAATTCAAGCACATCATGCAGGGTTTGTGCAATGATTTCCAAAATTCGCGTATCCACATCAGTAATTTAACCAGCAATAATGTTACGTTTCAAGCCGCACAAAGATATGACGATGTCGCACGCCACCAGATGACCAATTTGGCAGTTTTCTATAGCACCCAAAACCTTGTGCTCACATGCCATTTATATAGAATCATCTTTATGAGCCTTAGTGAACCAATGTTACAGTCCGAGTTAAACGCATCAACGCTTTCAACCTTAGCTGGGAACCATGAATAACACTCACTGTCATCGCTCGGCCAAGCATTGTAAATGCTCTTCTGTAATTTTGGGCAAGAGGAATATCTCCTCAAGCGAATCATCGACGCTTGGCACATGGCTTGCAGCCCACTGCGGCATGGCTCACTCAAGCATCCACCGTCATTTGGCTTGAATTTTTAACAACTGCCAAATAAATCCCACTCGTCTGAGGAAAAATACCGCCAAAATATGAGCACAAGCGCCTTGTAACCACGCCTCCTCCGTCCTCAAAAGTGCCATTAGAATATCACTTCCATGGCGTCTAGCACAAAGGTGTTTGGTCAAAATCCTGTGCTCATTGGCGCACTCAAAAACATGTGGTTGGCACTCGCAAAACCAGCACTGTCGACTGCTGTCTGGTAGCCCAGTGGCTCTGAGCCTCAAGAGCACTGCAGGCAAATACCAGTGGCATGCACTGGCAAAAACAATCATTAAATATTAAAAATGACACCGCAAAAAAAAAAATACGTTTACGCTCAATTCAGCAACAGGAAAAACACAATGTTACGCAAACCAATAACACAAGAGGAATAATGCACCACAGCGATAGCTGCGCACAATGAAATGCTACTATGGTTGTTTTTTATTGTCCACCACAGTACTGTCCTAAAAGAGGGAGCATGGGGGGGGGGGGGTCAACACGTAGTAACCGTGTTGGCCTAATCCCTTAAGTCAACTCGACTTATGCAACAGCAGACGCTTCGTATTAAACGGGCTCCAGTGTTACATAACCACGACGAGGCGGGAAACTTAGCCCTGCGCGTTCGAAAAGATGCAAGCAAACGCGGTCCCACCCCTCCGCTACGGGGATCCGATAGCCTAAACGACCAGCGGCGGGGCTGGGGATAGAACGCCACGGTTGGTTTAAACGACGACGAAAAAAAAACACCGCCCGCCCGACAAAAAAGAACACAAACTCTGCTCGCTAAGCACATTCCTCTGGTTAATCAGAAGCGGATTATGCACTTACCGCGGACAGTCTGGCAGAGCGTCTCCGAGGCTGTGGGCAAAGGGAAAAAGAAGAGGGAGAAAATCACCAAAAACGCAGGGAGAAATGTTGTAGCTGCACAGGCGGGCCGGCGGGGGGGAACGTTACGCCTAGTTGCATCGTTATTGCAACCGTCACACGCTCAACTTTGGGCTTCGTATGCATTGTGAACATGTACGCGTGTTGAACTTCTTTCGCACCATACATAGTCAACCGTGCTAATCGGAGGTGTGGGAAAGGACAAACTAAACACAAAAAACTTGAATGTGTGAAATACAAAGCTGGGCTAGATTTCCACTGAGCGTGAGCAAACAAATTAAGCTCGCAGGCAGTATCCCTGCGGTTGGTTTTTGCTCACGCGTGGAAACGCCGTCAACATGTGGCCAGAAAGCGACACAAACTCTGCAATCCTTTGTCAATGCGCCCAGCTTATATATATGCTCCAAGCTCGTGTGCTGTTTCATTCAGACTCTATCGCCTCGACGGACCTGGTTTTCACCTGAGGACGGCTGCTTGCGTTGTGGCCTGAAACGTCGTGAGAATTGTTTTATTATGTTTCATTTTTATTATTTTATTACTTCCCTTCTACGTGACTTTACCGAAAGAACCAAGAAGATGAATCCCTGCAGTCACGAAAGCTTTAAATCGAAATGCTATGGGGGTTCTGCGCGTCTAAACGACCAGTGGCTAGGATAGAAGACCATGGTTGGTTTGAACAAAAAGCGCACACCATGACGTGCTCAACTATGGGCTTCGTATGCATTGTGAAGTTGAATGTGTGAAATGCAACACTGGGCTATATTTCCACCGACAGTGAGTACCAAATTAAGCTCGTAAGCAGTGTCCCTGTGGTTGGTTTTGCTCACGCACGGAAACGCTGTCAACATGTGGCCAGCAATGATAGAGAAACGTCGTAATGCAATCTTGGCCAACGGTGTACAATGTCAGGACTTGAAATGAAAAGTACCCACCTCTGCCACTTCCCCTTCAGAAGACTGAAAGACACAAAGCAGAAACCATTAGTGAAATGAGCAAAGTGTACAAATAACATTCATGCAAGTGCTTCAGAGAAGAGAGTCGGTAAGTTGGTCAATGCAGCATCACACAGGTGTACACAGCCTAGCTTCCTAGTCACTGGATTCAGTTCACATGCAGCTCAGCTAGGACTACTGCTAGCTTTCCATTATTGCTGAGGATTATGAAAGCATGCCGGGGAACTCTTTGCAACAGCAGGTCACTGTGTCAGTGTCCAAGTCCTAACATATTTCTCAAATTTTGACTCAACATTCTACGAATTATAAAATATATATTTTTTCCCTTTATAAATAAAAGACAATCCAGCAAATCAGTCGGTGTAACACTAAATTGTACTCGCGTGATGACAGTAAACAACAATACATTTTGGTTGTGTTGAAAAAATATATTACACAAACTTCAGCACTCCACCATTAACGTTACGTAATTTTAGCTTTTTTTTTCTTGTCACAAGCACAGAATACATTCTCTGCTTTTCAAACTTACATCCCCCACGCTCCCACTTCATGTCAGTGGCCTATTGTGTAAAGGATCCTAAAGTTTACACTATGAGATCTCCTTTACCAGTGGCAAAATATAGTAATAGGTTTTTACCCTTTTAACTGGTACAAAATCTGACCTTTATACAAGGCATCATGTTTGCAATAACCTCAACACAAGAAGTCAAAATGCAAACAAAAAGAAACAACTCTGATGATGATGATAATGATATGCACTGTCCTTGAAGTTGATTTGAGTTGTACGCCTTTTGGCGTCATCTGGTCCAACACCAATGGAGACTAGGCTCTAAAGAAATCGTCTCGGGTGTGGCCCAATCAACTTCAAGGACAGTGCATATCATTATCATCATCAGAGTTGTTTCTTTTTGTTTGCATTTTGACTTCTTGTGTTGAGGTTATTGCAAACATGATGCCTTGTATAAAGGTGTCAGATTTTGTACCAGTTAAAAGGGTAAAAACCTATTACTAGATTCTAAAGTTCCATCTCCCCTTCATCCATAATCAACAGCAGCAGTACAAACTAAACCAGTTAGTGTAAGCCCCTATTCAACTGCATCTCGTGCAGCATGCTGACGGCCTTGAGCCAAGTGGCAGAAATTCCACATTGACAAAGTGGGGAGCAGTCTGTCCACATAACAACCACTGCTCACTTCCCCACAGATTGATGATACTCAAATTAATGAACTCGGAAGGCAAAACTAAGCTAAGGCCTGATGAAGCCAGTAGTAATTACTGGCGAAACGTCGTACTCAGTTTATAAATGTTGTGGCTTGGCTCCCCAACACACAACCGGTGTTGCTGTACTAGTGACGAATTGGCCACGTTCTGTTTACGTGACAACCCTTACTAGTTGGCTGTGTCGGGTGGTGGCGGGTTTTAACGACACTTATATATTTACGCGATTTAACCCCAAAAAACATCTATTATGGGTAAGCCAAGGTAGGTCATACTTATACTACTACTGGACAGCTGTGGAAAAAGAGCGTTAGAGCACATCGGATTCGTCCAATATAAATACTCAGATACTTTTAAAAAAATTACATGGAGACACGTATATAAATGAAATGTGACATCGCTGAACTATTATACGGGAGGTTATAATCACCGATGCATCCATGCATGACGCCTCATTCAACAAAGCTTCACATTCAAACACAATACGGTTCGTCTCAACAAAAACAACAAAGACACCCTTAACCCCGTTTCAAGCCAAGTAGCTCAAATCAGCTCGTGTGCTGCAGGACGCGAGGTGGGTTACTACTTTGCAAAAGAGCGAGTTGGTGAAACCTCGAGGCAGTCTTCATCCTTTTAGAGACGCACGTTTAGACGACTTTAGATTATTTTGCTGCTCTAAATGTCCAAGTGATGGGCCACTTTGTTGAGCTATCGTTTGTGGTGGCCAGGTCGCTTTTGAAAAACGAATGCATCGGTGGGCTTTGCCTGGTAGGATGTGGATGAATTTCGATTTAAAGCTTTCGTGACTGCAGGGATGCATCTTCTTGGTTCTTTCGGTAAAGTCACGTAGAATGGAAATAATAAAATAAGAAAAATGTTATTCTTTTATATTATTTTATTATATTTTTATATTTATTTTTATGTTTATTTTTATTACTTTATTATTGCCATTCTACGTGACTTTACCGAAAGAACCAAGTGTTTTGGTGATATATTTATCTTTCATGTAATTTTACACTACTGTCGTGTTTATATAACGTTCTGACCCCGTGCCCCCCCCCCCTACCAGACATTTGTTAAAGAGCTTTACAGCTCATCGGATTCCTCCAGTCTAAACACAGCATTACGATTCTCATCCAAACTTAAGTTGGAACTTTCGTGACTGCAAGAATTATTCTTTGGTTCTTTCGCTAAAGTCACATATCAAGATAAAATAATCAATTAAATCAAATACTAGCATACGTTTCGATTGCAACACAAGCAATCATCAGGTATAAATTAAATTATTATAAATTACATTATTTAATTTATACCTGATGATTGCTTATGTTGCAATCGAAACGTCGTATGCTAGTATTTAATTTATTATTTCATCCTGATACGTGACTTTACCGAAAGAACCAAATAATAATTCTCATCCAACAGTGGAGTGACCGTGGCAGAGCCGTCACCCCGTGTTTACATGCGCGCGTGACGTCAGCGTTGGCGGGAAAGCCTCCCATTGGTCGCCGCCGGCGTGACGTAGGCGCGCACTTTTTCGAACGCGGCCAATGGGACCGCGCCCGGGAACGTTCTCGAACGGCGTCGCCGGCTGCCTTGCCAGCCCCAGAGGTTTTCCCTCCGGAGGCAGAGGCCTCGGCTCTCGTGGTGCCAGGCTCAGAGGTTTTACCTCCGTCGCTCTCCAGCCTCGCTCGGCCAATGCCAGACCAGAGGTTTTACCTCCGCGGGCAGCGTTTTTCTATTAATAGATACGCCGCAAAACCGAGAGGGTTATTGGCCTCTTGTGTCCGGAGTCCAAGTTTAAACTTTTTTTAAAAAGGCGATACACACGAGTATTTTTATGGTACCGTAACTTTATATTTCTGAAGGCTCTGGTGGACTCTACGGTTGCAGAAAGTTGTCTGCCGAACACTTAAAAAGACTCGTTTACCTGTTCGGGTTTTAAAAGCTATAACCCCATTTTCGTTTGCAAGCCACCCCCGGACGCCGCCGTTTCCCGCGTAGGTTTTTAAGAGGATGGTAAACCTATTAGATTATTAGGTTGCTAATCCCCACCAAAAACATAACGCGCACACAAAAAACTAATCCACGTTACAAATAAGCCTGGCATTTACAGTGTTCAATAAAGGCCATTAACATCGAGCAATCAATTAAGCTATTTCACAAAACGTCTGCGATGAACACACAAACGCAATTGCAAATTTTGCACACAAACGCAACGTTAAACTCGTTCATATTAATTCTAGATTTGAAGCTTTCGTGACTGCAAGGATTCATATTCTTAGGTTTTTTTCGGTAAAGTCACGTAGATAAAAATTACAATAAAATTCAAATTTTTATCTACGTGGCTTTACCGAAAAAAACCTCTTTCATATTTTCTCGTGGCCACCGTTCCGAAGCTGTATCATCCCACAACATACGACTTGTGCACAATGCATCGATGCATTGAGTTTAAAAGGTGGCCGCGACATTGTTGCTATTGTTGTAAGTGCAACACGAAGAATTAACTTCGCTAAGTTCGAGTTTTGAAACACGCGCGCAAAAACAAGTAAACATCACGGCAGCTGAGCGCACCGCACTTGAAGCAACAACTTTCACCAGATCACATCATCAAAAGACCGAGGAGGGGAAAACAAGAGATCAAACGGCAACGCAAATGACGATAAATGACTACTCAATAAACAACAACAAATATATGATCATGCCGACGCGTTTGAACACTCGGCAGTGTCGCGTTAGGGCTGAAGTCCAGACTCCCCCTTTCGTTTCAGTCAATAATGAAGTTCAAATACAAGTGGATTAACAATCATATTTAATTGCACTTAAAACCAATAAGGTTTTTGTTTAAAACGTATTGTCTGCACGCGTAATGGAAACAATGGAAACCAGCCACGGCAACCTCACGTCACATCACCGGTACGCGCTTATTATCATCATTAAACACGCCAATGTTTGCGGTCAGAATTACAAAAAAAACACTAGTAGCAACCACGCGTCGTGTACTTTAATAACGAAACCCTACAAGTTGTGTAACTTTTAACCAAACACGACTTCTCACGTGGACAGGAATCAATTCCGCGCGTGGCTCACTCAGCAAGAAGGTTTGACAAACCAGCACCACCTCGCAGGTAACAACAGTCGTGCCACATTTGCAAGCCCTCCGCTATTGCAATTCGTCTTACAACTACATAATACTACAACAACACCATGTAACATGTGCAGTGTGTCGGCACGCAGCCCCCCATTGCATTCATCCACTGCTGGATGACCTTGCCCCTGCTAACTCTGAAGCAATGCCACTTCGCGAAGCCGTTGCGTAAAAAAAAAAACCAAAAAAAAATCCACAGCACCGCAGACACGATTGCACTTCGTAAAACACTCTGGTGTGTGCACCCCCCCCCCCTTTCCTTAGTTGCACACCACAAAGTGCAACTAGTGCTCAAACAGTTGCATTGAACACGTGCATTTTAAACCAACCACGGGGCGTTCGGAGTCGCTTTTATTTCTCACAAACAAGGTTGGCAAGAACACATTCGGTAACCTCACAAAGTGGCGATTCGTAAGCTTGTTACCTTGTTACAGACCAATGGACCCCCCCCCCCCCCGTGCCTCTTAGAAATCGCAATCCTTCATTCTACAGAGTCCCATCGCAAGGGAAGAGAAGTGCGCCATACACACAAATCGACAGGCAAAAAATACACGTTTTTTGCGGGTTAAAACTCAATCTGACGGGACAAGAATACCGCGGGTTTTGTGAAGTTTATCGTCACGACGCAGCCTTCATCCAGCAGTGGATTTGACGGCTCTGGCCCGTGGGTTTGCGATGTTGTTTTTTGCTTTCCGACACGTGGAACCACAACCACACACACCAACAACCTCAACCACCACGCACATCACGTTCAACCACCGTCAACCACCACCGTCAACCACCACCGTCAACCACCACCGTCAACCACCACCGTCAACCACCACCGTCAACCACCACCGTCAACCACCACCGTCAACCACCACCGTCAACCACCACCGTCAACCACCACCGTCAACCACCACCGTCAACCACCACCGTCAACCACCACCGTCAACCACCACCGTCAACCACCACCGTCAACCACCACCGTCAACCACCACCGTCAACCACCACCGTCAACCACCACCGTCAACCACCACCGTCAACCACCACCGTCAACCACCACCGTCAACCACCACCGTCAACCACCACCGTCAACCACCACCGTCAACCACCACCGTCAACCACCACCGTCAACCACCACCGTCAACCACCACCGTCAACCACCACCGTCAACCACCACCCTCAACCACCACCCTCAACCACCACCCTCAACCACCACCCTCAACCACCACCCTCAACCACCACCCTCAACCACCACCCTCAACCACCACCCTCAACCACCACCCTCAACCACCACCCTCAACCACCACCCTCAACCACCACCCTCAACCACCACCCTCAACCACCACCCTCAACCACCACCCTCAACCACCACCCTCAACCACCACCCTCAACCACCACCCCAACCACCACCCCAACCACCACCCAACCACCACCAACCACCACCCTCAACCACCACCCCAACCACCACCCACAACCACCCACACCACCACCACACCACCCTCCACCACCACCCTCCACCACCACCCTCAACCACCACCCTCAACCACCACCACCCACAACTACCCTCAACCACCCTCAACCACCACCACCAACCACCCTTAACCACCACCCACAACCACCACCAACCACCCACACCACCACCCTCACCACCCTAGCGTGTGGCTCGTTAAGCTGTCGCTGATGAGAGCAAAGCAGCCGAGGTGGGCCAGTGTTGTTATTCTCTACAACCCCATCGCCAACAAACACCAACCAAACCCGCCACCGTTAATTAAAACTCCCAACAACAACAACCACCACAACCACAACAACAACAACAACCGTCGCAGCAAAACCGCGCGCAAGCGACTTTCAACGACGACGACAAAAAGAGCGCCACGGCCCAAACGTGGCGCTGAGGAGAAGCCGCGACAGGAGACGACGAGGACGACGAGGAGGAGGAGACGAGGCCGAGGCGAAGCTTAGTAACATGGCCGACGGGCGAGAGTGCCCGCCGCCGTTCTCCTCAAGCGACCATCACCACCACAGCCGCCGAGGCCGTCAACCACCACCGCCATCACCCACCCGCCCGAGAAGAACAACAACAACAACCCCCAGAGGCACGCACCTTTCTCTTCGGCATCGCTATGCAGGCGGCGGCGGCTGCTGCTGCTGCTGGGGGGGGGAGGGAAGGCGATGGGCGTCACGACGGATGGAGGAGAGCGGCTCGCAGCCGATGTTTGTCCTCTCGTCTTCGTTGTCGTTGTTCTAATGGGGGAGGAGGGAGGAGGCAACGGCAGCGGGGGGAGGGGCGGGGCGAGGGGTGGAAGGGGCGTGGCTTGAAAGGGGAGGGGCGGGGCGAGGGGTGGAAGGGGCGTGGCTTGAAAGGAGAGGGGCGGGGCGAGGGGTGGAAGGGGCGGGGCTAACCGGGTTTGGTTTCCGACTGCAACGGCAGCGATTGGTGGAGGCGGGGACAGAGAAAAAGGGGGCGGTGCCATAGAGCGAGGAGGCGTGGCTTAATAAGAGATGTAAGGGGCGTGGCTAGAAAGTGGAGGGGCGGGGCGAGGGGTGGAAGGGGCGGGGCTAACCGGGTTTGGTTTCCGGCTGCAACGGCAGCGATTGGTGGAGGCGGGGCCCGAGAAAAAGGGGGCGGTGCCATAGAGCGAGGAGGCGTGGCTTAGGAAGCGATGTAAGGGGCGGGGCTAGAAAGTGGAGGGGAGGGGCTGGTGAGCGAAGAGACGGGGGCTGATCGGGATTGGTGGAGGTGGGGGACGAGAGAAGGACAGGAGGCGGGGCTACGTGAAGGGGGCGGGGCGTCGGGCGGGGGCTGTGGGGGGTGGGGTGGGGGCCACGCAGGCGACGGGGTTTGGCTGTGGGTCACGTAGCCCGCATATCGTGTGGCCCAAGCTGATTCTGTTTGGCCGGACAGAGAAGTTCAAGTTCATGTATTAGGTGTAGCCCTGTGAGCCATTCGGCTCTTGAATCGGGTGCAACCGCTTAAAACAAAAAAAATGAACAAAAAAAAATCTTAAAGTGAATATGTGAGTGAGTGCAAACAGAAAATCCAAGAAAAGACAGCTAAATATTGCTGAAGTGGGTGGGTGGAAGTGGGTGGAGGTGGGTGGGTGGAGGAGAAACGGAGCCAAGATCGGCCTCTGTGGAGGAGCAGGAGGGTCTTGGAGGAGGCGACATGGAAGTTGGACGCTGTTTGCCCTCCCCAACAACAGCGGACGGACAGCAACAATTCTAGATTTTAAGCTTTCGTGACTGCAAGGATTCATATTCTTAGGTTTTTTCGGTAAAGTCACGTAGGTAAAACATAAAAATTAATAAAATAAAATAAAGATCACGACGTTTCGGAGGCAACACAAGTCTCCGTCATCAGGTGGGACCGTCACAGCAGCTAATCTGGCTGTGACGGTCCCACCTGAAGACGGAGACTTGTGTTGCCTCCGAAACGTCGTGATCTTTATTTTATTTGTATTAATTTTGATGTTTTACCTACGTGACTTTACCGAAAAAACCTAAGAATATGAAAATTGGACATCAACAATGAGCGGAGCGCCGGGCGGGTTGAACGCAGCGTATTGGCACAGTGGTGGGGGGGGGGGGCACAGGTGATGCATCTGCCAGTCGGCTCGGTCACTCAACCCGTGGCACCTGGGTCTGTCCTTTTACACGTGCACCTAGTCTGGCACAAGCGCCGTGGTTACATCACCGCCAGTTCGTGAAATTTAAACCACTCCCCTTCTTCTCGACCTGGGACCCATATCAGAAGAATCGGAATCTGTATTTATAACTGCAGGAAGAATCTGATCCGATAAGCTATAAAACTCTTTTTTTTCACAGATGTCCAGTAAGGGCACGGAGTAAAAACGTTACAAGAAGAGTTACAAAAGCACGATCGGAGTGCAAAGTACAAGAAAGATAAACAAATCAGACAAATTTCGATTTAAAGCTTTCGTGACTGCAGGGATTCATATGCCTGGATCTCTCGGTAAAGCCACGTGGTTTTATCGAAATCAGCCAAACACAAACAAATACAACATTCAACCATCCCCATCCGACCAGGCAAAGCCCACTGAGACATTCACTTATATTTTTTGAGAAGCGATCTGGCCACAAATGATATCTCAACAAAGTGGCCCCAATCATTTGGACATTTATCGCACCAAAATAATCTAAATTCATCGAAATAATCTTAACGGAGAGCGTCCGTGTCGATAATATCTGGAAACTTATTTGGTGATGCTTGCTCTACGTTGGCAGTCCAGCATACGCACAAATAACGCAAACTCAACCCATTCGTCAAACACATTCCTGCGGAGGGAGCTGGTAGGAACGTTGGATTGCTCGGTCAATGGCCAGGGTCAACGGCGGCGTGGTGTATTCCGCAAATATGCCCGATTGTGAGGGCGGGCACAAGCCGGCGTGAGTAGGTTAAACGTTGAGTTTTATACGGGCACCACGGGGTGACCAGCCCCTCCCCACCCAGCCCCACCCCTCCCACCTCCCACCCAGCCCCACCCTCCCCACCCAGCCCCTCCCCACCCTTCCCACCATTGCCTTCCCACCCTCCCCACCATCCCCTCCCCACCAAGCCCCACCCTCCCCACCCTCCTTTCCCCTCCCCACCCAGTCCCTCCCTCCCCACCCAGCCCCTCCCTGCACGACGGACACAATAATCCCCTGTGGCCTGGTGTAACCAGGAGGTTCCTACCAGTATACCACTGCCATAAACAGATGTTTTATCGGCGACGTTTCGGGGCAATGGTCATTCATTGAGATTATTTTGATTATTTCCACATCATTAGCCACTTTGTAGAGCTATCATTTGTGACCAGATCGCTTCTTAAAAATAAGTTATTACCTCAATGGGCTTTACCTGGTAAGGTAAAAAAAAATTGTATTTGCTTTAAAGCTTTTGTGACTGCAGGGATTCATATTATTGGTTCTTTTGGTAAAGTCACGTAGAAGGGAAATACTAAAATAATAAAAATATCAAACAATAAAAATTCTCACGACGTTTCGACTGCAACACAAGCAATCATCATCAGGTGATTGCAACACAAGCAAGAATTATTTTATTATGTTTTATTTTTATTATTTTATTCTTTCCCTTCTACGTGACTTTACCGAAAGAACCAAGAAGATGAATCCCTGCAGTCACAAAAGCTTTAAATCGAAATATTATGGCTTGTTGGGGGTTTCCCGCCTTCGGGATGCAGGCGGGGCAAACCGTCATTCCAAGCAAGCCCCGCCCCCCCCCCATCTCAAAGCCCCGCCCCTCACCAACGTTGTGGGGGAGGGGGGGAGTGGGCGCGTGCGCGCGCGCTGATTAGCCGCAGGCGCGACCACGTGACCGCTCCCTCGCGTGCGCTCGGCGCGAGACTGGGCGGAGAGGTGGGGGAGGGGGGGGGTGTTGGGAGGGGGGGGGGGTCTGGGGGGGGGAACCCACGTGGTCCCACCACCCCCCACCTCACTCACTGGCTCATGGCAGACAGGCCAGCCACACTCAGTCACGTGTTGGTGGCGAATCCCATTCATGCTGATGGGTACGATGCGTGGAGCGCAGGCGTGCAGTGCCGTGCCCTGCTGTGCCCTGCTGTTGGTTGATTCATGCAGCGTTGTGGTCTTTAAGATCTTCTTGGTTCTTTCGGTAAAGTCACGTAGAAGGGAAGTAATAAAATAATTTAAAAAAAGATGCTCCAAGCCTGGGGTTGTCATTCAGACTCTGTCTTCTCGACAGACCTGTTCTTCGCCTGAGGACGGCTGCTTGCGTTGTGGCCGAAACGTCGTGAGAATTATCTTATTATGTTTTATTTTTATTATTTTATTACTTCCCTTCTACGTGACTTTACCGAAAGAACCAAGAAGATGAAGCCCTCCGCTTTGCCAACACCGCACTGACCGGGCGTGGTGAAGTATGATCAAACAGCTCACGTGACCCGCAGTGCATGGCATTGAGTGGCATTCGTTTCGACGTGGATTCGGCAAAAAAAGGGGCCGAGCGTGATTTAATAATTATTTAGTTAATGCTTATCTCTGTGACAGCTCGCACAGTGCACAGAAATGTTGATTCTATCGCTTTTCGCAACAGTGCGTAGTTTGTGTGACATTGTCCCGAGAGCTTGGACTGTACAATGCGGCTGTAAGTGCCAGAACAACCGTGGAGCTGGCGAGCTAGCCATGGGCCAGCTATGTGGAAGCTATGGGCCAGCTATAGGCCAGCTATGCGGAAGCTATGGTCCAACTATGTGCCAACTGTGGGCCACCTATGTGCCAGCTATGGGCCGACTATGTGCCACCTATGTCCCAGCTATGGGCCAGCTATGCAGCAGCTATCACCCAACTATGTGCCAGCTATCACCCAACTATGTGCCAGGTATGGGACAGGTATATGGTAGCTATGTGCTATCTATGGGCCAGCTGTTGGCCAGCTATGGCCCAATTATGTGTCAGCTATGGGCCAGGTATATGCTCGCTATGAACCACCTATGGGCCAGCTATGTACCAGCAATGGGCCAGCTATGGCCAAATTATGTCCCAGCTATGGCCCAATTATGTGCCAGCTATGGCCCAACTATGTGGCAGCTATGGGCCACCGATGTATCAGCTCATGGGCCAGGTATGTGGCAGCTATGGGCCAGCTGTGGCTCAACTATGTGCCAGATATAGGCCAGATATGTACCAGCTATGGGCCAGCCATGGGCCAGATATTGACAATTCCTGCAATTCTTAGGTATCCACCGAAAAGTGAAATTCTCGAATAGGGGAAGCGAGTTAACGTTGCTCTATTTGCGTGTTTTGTTCAACGCGATGTCTGACGTTTTGCTGCACGTGCTGGAATCTCGTTCAGCAAGTGAATTGAGTTCAGTTGAATGTTAATCCAGTTCCCGAGCCATATTCCAAACAAGTGGCGCGAAACGTCGGACATTATTACAGTACACACATTTTTTTTCGAACGACCAGATGTACACATTCGGTTGATTGCTGAGTGGCATCGGCCACGCGAGTCGGTCACCGTGGTGCAGTGGCGTTTAATCACATACCAAAATGTAATTACATGACATGCAGGCTGTGTGTGGCGGGATATATAAACTTTTAGGTTCAGGTGTAGATTTGTGCAGTAGTTTCAGGCTGCCGCGCCCGCCGCAATAAGTTATAATGTGACGTTGTAAGCCTAATTTTGGCGCCCCTTAACCTTGGCGCCCGGGGACATATGTACCCCCATGCCCCCCCCCCCCACCTAGCTACGCCTCTGCCGTGGTGTGGCGGGTCCACGTCCACGCTTCCAGCAGCCAGCGTTGGCGATTAGACCGTGCT
This sequence comes from Lethenteron reissneri, assembly GCF_015708825.2. Taxonomy (NCBI): domain Eukaryota; kingdom Metazoa; phylum Chordata; class Hyperoartia; order Petromyzontiformes; family Petromyzontidae; genus Lethenteron; species Lethenteron reissneri. The sequence continues at coordinate 6,994,555 of NC_083834.1, forward strand.
GGTGAGTCATAAGACGACCAAACCCGCGTCCTGAATTCTCTATCACGAATTGGCCGTTTCGTGTGTGCCGGCGTCATGGTCCAGATTTGCCAAATTATGATTTCATTAATTGACAACAACAACAACGAACTACTCACGAACAACTCATTACCCCCCTGCGAAAACTTGGCAGGAACACTCAGAGCTAGGGAGAGTATTCGAGATTTTTTTTTTAAACCTATGAACTATTTTTGAAAGAATAGGTTTTACCCTTTCTGGCAATAAAACAGGTGTTAAGATGTGTGGGTTTAACCACATTGACCACAATCATGTGTGGTTAATGCAGACGTGATTCCTTGCAAAAGGTTTCAGTTTCGTGTTTTAACATCTTAACACAACTGTTTTATTGTCAGAATGGGTCAACCCTATTCTTATATTTTGATACTGGCAAGGGAGGTCCCATGATGTTTTACCAGGTAAGGCCCACTGAGCTGTATAGCTCTTTTTCATAAGCGACCTGCCGATAACAAATGACAACCCAACGAAGTGGCTTATCACGTGGAAATGTATAGCAGCCTAAATAGTCCAAACGCGTGATGTTGATTTTAAATGTAGTTGGGTGAAAAAAAATTCGGAGGACCCAGAGAAAAATCCACGTGACCACGGGAAGAGAGAGAGAGACACGTAAAGTCCAAATATACAGCAGGCGTCAGAGTCGGGATCGAACCCACGACCTCCTGTATACCAGGCGAGGAAGTTAACATCTCCTAGCCACCGTGATGATGATGAGAGAGAGAGACACATAAACTAAAATTGTACAGCAGGTGTCAGGGTCGGGATCGAACCCACAACCTATTGTATACCAAGCGAGGTAGTTAACATCTCCTAGCCACCGTGCCATGCCCTCAAATGCCCTATCTGTCTCACCACAAGTAAAACGACACCCCGCCCCTCCCCATGAGACGAAATAGAATAAACAAAAGTAAGCACGAGCAACATTCGAGAGTGATAGAGCCTAGCGACGTTGTGTCAAAACCCGACTTCTAGGGGCCGGTGTTTCTCAATCGCGCCCGTCGCCTCTCGTGTGATTTTAGGGAGAGATTGCTGAAATACAGACGGGGTGGTTGGTTTTTTCATGCTGCTGTTGTTGCTACTGTTGCATTTTTTTTATGGTTAGCCAAGTCGCGCAAGATTCATTTGTATACAGTGGCGGCGGGAGGCATAAGCGACCCAAGGAAAGAAGCTTCGTCCCAATCTTGATTTGAAGCTTTCGTGACTGCAGGAATCCATACTCTTTGGTTCTTTCGGTAAATGTTTCGGTAAATGTTTTATTTCTACCTACTATTGTTTTAATCTTAACTGTGTGCCGATGTGTGTTCTCTCTCTCTATGTATCTTTGTGATATCTCTCTGCTTATATGTCTGTCTATAGTTTTCTGGTTAGATTTTTGTTGCTATTTTTTATACCTGATGGTGATTGCTTGTGTTGCAATCGAAACGTCGTATGCTATTACTTAATTTATTATGTTATCTTTATACGTGACTTTACCGAAAGAACCAAAGAGTACTATTGTTTTATTTGTACCTACGTAGAAATAATACAATAGTAAAGCTTCGTTACCCCAAGTGGCTGCAACCGGCTAAGGACTCCATGAACACAAATTGTGGACGCATGAAATATCAGTTCAAACTTCTGCACTTGATAAAACAACCACATGAAAGTTGAAATAAAAAAATTAACCCGTAAAAACAAAGTTTTTCACTCTAAATCCTTTATATGCGTGGCAGCTAGAGTCCTCTCGTCCTCTGGCTTGAGATGACTGCCACCTATGGGTCAGATGATTGTCTGCCAGCATTAAGCAATTGGTAATTAAATATTTTAAAAATTTCCCTAAACAGTGTAAAATTTTGGGAAAAATTTTTCACGAAAATTAATTGTCACGCACAACGAGTCTGTGTGCAAAATGTCAGCTCGATTGGATCACGGGAAGTGGGTTAAAAAACGACCGAAAGATTTGCACGGTCGTAAGCAAGCAAGCAAGCACGCAAGCACGCAAGCACGCAAGCAAGCAAGCGAACTTAATATAAAGGATTTAAAAACACACTCCCACGGAATCTAAATCTTATCTGCAATTGTCTTATCTCATCCTCACTACGTGTCTGTGTTGATCTACATCGGTCTTATCGAGCGATATGTCTCGTCTGTATCTCTTCTATCATCTCACTAGGATTTTATAAGTTGATATATATATAAATGGGCGAGCACCACAATTTGAAATAACACGAAGTGGCGGTGACGTCCCCACGGCGCTTGTGCCAGGCTAGGTGCACGTTGAGGCCACGTGAAGTGTCGAACGCCCGCCGGCAGGAGGCCACGGAATAAACCCAGATGCCACGGGTCGACTGGACTGACGTGCCCAGCTGTTCTCCTCCGCTGTGCCCACGCGCTAGATTTTATCTGCCCGGCGCTCCGCTCGTTGTTGTGAGCGTCGCTCCTCCGCCGTCCGCTGTTGCTGGAGAGCGACTGCCTCCAACTGCACAGTAGTAGCAGCGTCCTTCACGAGCCTCCTACACAGGCACACAGATAAAGATCCCCCGTATAGACATAACAGTCCTTTGGGGAAAGTGCTGCGAGCAGCTATGAAGGCCGGCACGGCACACGAGGAGGCCGCCTTTGTCTCCCTACTGGCAATGTTTACACACAGCACCACGTACTAATTTGAGGCTTAGTCGACCTAGGGGAGGCCCAGGACCGGTGCAGATAATCGTCACTGGTGTTGGTGTCCGTGAGCGGGAATCGAAATGGGATTGCCAGGCTCGTAGCGCAACGCGTTAACCGCTGCACCACCACTCCTCCTACACACACAAACAAAGACAAAGATACCCCGTATAGCCTGTAACAGACTGTTGGGGCAAGTGCTGTTAGCGAGCACATACACACACACACTGCGCAAGCGAACGCATTCGGCCGAAGGAAAGTGTCCCCATAGAGAGCTGGAAACTTTAATCGACTGCCAACAAACCCACCCGGGGCTTCTGACAGCGGAAGGAAAAAAAAATTAACCCGTAAAAACAAAGTTTTTCACTCTAAATCCTTTATATGCATGGCGGCTAGAGTCCTCTCGTCCTCTGGCTTGAGATGGCTGCCACCTATGGGTCAGATGATTGCATGGCACGATTAAGCAATTGGTAATTAAATATAATGTTTTTTTCCTAAAAAGTGTAAAGTTATGGAAACATTTTTTCACGAAAATTGTCACGCACAACGAGTCTGTGTGGAAAATGTCAGCTCGATTGAATGAGGGGAAGTGGGTTGAAAAACGACCGAAAGATTTGTACGGTTGTAAGCAAGCAAGCAAGCAAGTGAACTTATTATAAGGGATTTAAAAAATTAACCCGTAAAAACAAAGTTTTTCACTATAAATCCTTTATATGCGTGGCGGCTAGAGTCCTCTCGTCTTCTGGCTTGAGATGGCTGCCACCTATGGGTCAGATGATTGTCTGCCAGCATTAAGCAATTGGTAATTAAATATTTAAAAAAAATTCCCTCAACAGTGTAAAATTTTGGAAAAAAAATTTCACGAAAATGAATTGTCTCGCACAACGAGGCTGTGTGCAAAATGTCAGCTCGATTGGATCACAGGAAGTGGGTTAAAAAACGACCGAAAGATTTGTACGGTCGTAAGCAAGCAAGCAAGTGAACTTAATATAAAGGATTTAAAACAACAACAACCCACGTGACGACACTGGTTCGTCAATGGCACCGGGTGGCCTCAACGTTCAAACAAATAATGAAAAGGGTAGCGTATCGGACGATTCTAGATTTGAAAGCTTTCGTGACTGCAAGGATTCATACTCTTAGGTTTTTTCGGTAAAGTCACGTAGGTAAGAAATAAAAATATATAAATAATAATATAAATAAAATAATTACTAAATCACGACGTTTCGGAGGCAACACAAGTCTCCGTCATCAGGTGGGACCGTCACAGCCAGATTTACTGTCTCAAGTGAGACAAAATTCCAAGAGACAAGCTAAATCTAGCTGTGACGGTCCCATCTGATGACGGAGACTTGTGCTTGCCTCCGAGACGTCGTGATTTGTTTATTATTTTATTTCTATTTTTTTTACCTACGTGACTTTACCGAAAAAACCTAAGCGTATCGGGCGATAGTTTTTTTTCCCCACACCACGTAAATGCATCGCCCATCCACGTCGCTACGACGAAGGGTTTGCAGTAATTCCACTTGGGCGCGAAGCAGAACGGTGACAGCGGGAATGGTGTCAGTGTGTAATAAACCTTCTTGAGACGGCTTCCGGAATCAGTCCTTTTTATTTTCAACTTCCACAGTTACACTTTACACACACACTCTCCGTTGCTGGCAGACAACGGAGAGAGGGCAGACTTCCCGCCAAGTCCCCACCGCGCACGTGGCACCCAGAGCCCCCATCCGCGCGTGACTCCCGCTCTGCTCGTTCCCAAGTCTGCTCCCGACTGCCCCCTCTCTCTCTCTCTTAATCCCTTCGTCACGTGGTACCCCCCAGCCAATCCTCCATAGACAGCGTTGACCGTTCCAGATGGTTCCCTGTCAATCCCGGGACCACGCCTCTGATCCGGCTCCCCATTAGCTGAGGCCCCGATTGGCCAGGCCAATCACCCCTGCTAACATGCCGTGATCACGCCGAGGCCATGCTCCCTGGCTCATCCCTTATTGGCTACAAAGCGGGACCGGCAAGCCAATCCCCACGTGAACCCTCTATGGCTGTTATTACAAGTGCAAGGGATCACCCGCCTACTTACGAACGAGTTCGGTTCAAGGGGTCTGTTCGTAAGTCGAATTGTTCGTAAGTCGAATTGTCCGTAAGTCGAGTTGTTCGTAAGTCGAGTTGTCCGTAAATCGAATTGTTCGTAAGTCGAATTGTTCGTAAGTCGAATTTTCCGTAAGTCGAATTGTTCGTAAGTCGAATTGTTCGTAAGTCGAATTGTTCGTAAGTCGAATTGTTCGTAAGTAGAAGGCGGCGTCCCCGCATGAGATGAGTGGAAAGGAGTTTGACAACGTGGGCTTTCGGGGAGAGGCCCACAGTTGCCGACATCACCCATAACTCCCTTCGATTTAAGACCGAAGCAGGGAGGACTTCTCCACGACTCTGGCAGTCGCCTGACGAGGCTGGTTGTAAATCTCCGGCGAAACTTCACAGTTCTCCTCGAAGTGTCAAACGCTGTGGTCGGTTTACTCTCCAAACACACGAACGGGTGTGCCGAAGTATAGTAACGAATTTGCCACGTTTTGTTTGACGTGACAAACCTTGCTCGTGCGGCTGTGTCGGGTGGTGACGGGGTTGAACGACACATTTATCATTTACACAATCTCTAACCCCACCTCCATCTGCCCCCCCCCCCCCCCAAAAAAAAAAAACCTTTACTACGGAAGAGAATTGTCGGGCTGAGTAGCGACGTCATTGAACAGTTCCACAAACACCTGCCGTCGCTCCGACTTGAGTGGGGACTTTGGGGGGGCAAGGTGGGGAGGGGGGGGTCACGGTGGGGGGGGGGGCACGTTGGGGGGGGGCACGGTGGGGGGGGGGGCTCATGGTGGGAGGAGGGGGGAGGCTGCTAGGTGGTATAGCCGCCGTTTAGAAGAACTGACGCAGCATTCGAAAATAGAAGCGGCGTCTATTAATAGCGCGCGCACAGAGGTCAGCGAGAGGGAGAGAGAGAGAGGGAGGAAGGTGGTGGTGGTGGAGGAGGAGGAGACTCAGTCCGCTGTGTTCACAGCACTTCTCCCTGCGACTCGCTTTAGGGGGCTGGTGTGGCCATTCAATCATCGTCGCCGTTCAAACAAAACACGCCGCTTCTGAACAGCTGATGGGACGGCGGCGGTGCTACTCGAAGCGCAGCCCCTGCAGTTGCTTGGCACGCTACACTGCTGAAGGGCGGACAGGGCAGCCCGCTGATAATAAATATTGCTCGCCACGTGGCACTGACAGAGCACGATCAGTAAATGAGTGAAGCTGCAGGCGAAGGACCGTAGCAATTGCTGTCCTCACGCCACTGCAGGGAGCTCCAGACAGCACCCTCCACAGGGTGTTTGGCCTACTCTTCCACGCTGGTCTTGATGGAATGGAACGGAAGGCCTCTCACTTAAATGTCCAGTGTGATAATTCACTAAGTAACACGATTTTTGTTCCTGGTTAGTAAGTGTTATTTTCAATTTCTTACGTCTCAAAAGTACAGAAAATGGCTTTTTATTCCCCATAAACTTTGCTTTTGTGACCAGGACTTTACATAAGGAATGAGACAAATGCACACCACGTGTTCTCATTGACAATAGCTACATTTCAAAATGTCACTGTCCTGGTCACAAAAGCAAAGTTTGTGGGGAGTAACAGCAATTTTCTGTACTTTTGAGGCATAGGCAATTAAAAAATAACATTTACTAACCAGGAATTTTTTTTTATTCTTAGGTTTTTCGGTAAAGTCACGTAGGTACCGAAAAAACCTAAGCATATGAATATTTTCAGTCACGAAAGCTTCAAATCTAGAATTATTTTTTTTTGTTACACAATGTAACCATTTCTAATTGTGTAATTGTGTTATTTTGCCAGCTAAGGCCCCACTGAGCGATGTGGCTCTTTTTTCAGAAGCGACCTGCCCACAAATGACAGCTCAACGGAAGTGGCTCGTCACGTGTGCAAATGTAGAGCAGCAGCCAATTCCTCTTAAGGGGCCGTCCATAAATGACGTCACGCACCTAGGGGGGGGGGGGGGGTCAGACATTTGTGACGATGTGTGACGATGGGGGGGGGGGTGAGAAATGTGACGTCACATCAAAATGCGTAACTTTAAATAAATATATACAACACGTTCTACTTAATTAAATCGACTTTTAAATAAATGTTTTCTCCTACAACATCAGAGTGCAGCGGCACATTAAATACGCACTACAATGACAATAGTTTAAAGCGATTTGAAGCATGTTTTATTTGGGGGGGGGCAGAGCTTTGTGACGTCATATTTGAGAGGGGGGGGGTTTACTTTTTGTGACGCCGTGTGACGATGGGAGGGGGGGGTCAAAAATCGTCCAAAATCACGTGACGTCATTTATGGACGACCCCTAAATGCACGGTGATGTTGATTTGAAATGCGGATGACTTGGAGAAAAATCGACGCGACCACGGTAATAGAGACGTTTAAACTCCAAATCTACAGCAGCAGGCGTCAGGGTCGGGATCGAACCCACGACCTCCTGTGTACCAGGCGAGGTAGTCAACATCTCCTAGCCACCGTGATGATGATGATGAGAGAGAGACACGCAAACTCCAAATATACAACAGCAGGCGTCAGGGTCGGGATCGAACCCACGACCTCCTGTGTACCAGGCGAGGTAGTCAACATCTCCTAGCCACCGTGATGATGATGATGAGAGAGAGACACGCAAACTCCAAATACACAGCAGCAGGCGTCAGGGTCGGGATCGAACCCACGACCTCCTGTAGACCAGGCGAGGTAGTTAACAAAGGTGATTTGTTTACCTTTCTTGTAATTTGGACCGCTATCGTGTTGTTGTAACTGTTGTTGTTGTAATTGTTGTTGTTGTAACGTTCTGACCCTGGTCCTCCGCCTGGATGATTCGGATTCCTCCTGCAGTACAACGCATTCCTGCGGAGGGAGCTGGTAGAAACGTTGGGTTGCTCGATCAATGGCCAGGGTCAACGGCGGCGTGGTGTATTCCGCAAATATGCCCGACTGTGAGGGCGGGCACAAGCCGGCGTGAGTAGGTTAAACGTTGAGTTTTATAAGGGCACCACGGGGTGACCAGCCCCTCCCCACCCAGCCCCACCCCTCCCAGCCCCTCCCCACCCTCCCCTCCCCACCCAGCCCCTCCCTGCACGACGGACACAATAATCCCCTGTGGGCTGGTGTAACCAGGAGGTTCCTACCAGTATAAACACTCTGATCCCGCACGACTTATACAATGTGTATCTCTCACGGCTCTCTCCACGAACTCGGGCTGCCTTGCACGAGACGCTGCTGTTACGTCTCACTCATCTGTCATGTGCTCTTCGACATAGATGTACAGTATATGTATACACACGGTTAAAAATAACTCGCGCTAAATATAAGCACAAAGGAAACACCCAGGGGCTAACCGAACACTGTCCTCCTTAATATAAAACGACAGTGCTTCATATTCTTGGCTCTTTCGGTAAAGTCACGTAGAAGGGAAATAATAAAATAATAAGAATAAAACAATAAAATTCTCACGACGTTTCGATTGCAACACAAGCAATCACACACACGCTCCCTCGTGTAGCCTTAACAGACTTTTGGGGCAAGTGCTGTTAGCGAGCACCTATGAAGGCCGGAACGGCACACGAGAGGGGTGGGTGGCCAGCACCACGCCCGACCGCCTTTGTCTCCCAAGTAGCAATGTTTACACACCGCACCGGGTACTCATTTGAGACTGAGTCGACCTAGGGGAGGCCCAGGACCGGTTCAGATAATCGTCACTGGGTGTTGGCCGTGAGCGGGAATAGAACCCGGGTTGCCAGGTTCGTAGCGCAGCGTAGCGCTAACCGCTACACCACCGCTCCCCCACACACACTCACACGTTCCCCCACACACACACTCACACGTTCCCCCACACACACACACGCACGCTCGGTCCCCCACACACTCGCGCAGTCTCCACTCGGTATAGAGGCACTGCCGGTGTGTGTGTGTCTCGCCTGGCCTGGGTGCTGTCGCTGAAAGAGTCATGTCGCTTGCTTTTTGGAGCGAGAGAGAGCGAGAGAACGGAGAGAGGGGAGAGAGTGAGGAAGTATTCATATTCTTAGGTTTTTTTCGGTAAAGTCACGTAGGTAAAACATTAAAATTAATAAAAGTAAAATAAAATAAAAATCACGACGTTTCGGAGGCAACACAAGCTTCCGTCTTCAGGTGGAACCGTCACAGCCACGACAGCTGTATCTTTCGCTCAACCATTATATATATACGGAGTGGTATCTCCTGTAATCTCTCACTTGATACAGCTGTCGGGCTGTGACGGTTCCACCTGAAGACGGAAGCTTGTGTTGCCTCCGAAACGTCGTGATTTTTATTTTATTTTACTTTTATTAATTTTAATGTTTTACCTACGTGACTTTACCGAAAAAACCTAAGAATATGAATCCTTGCAGTCACGAAAGCTTCAAATCTAGAAAGAGTGAGGAAGGTAGAAAGTGAGAGATGGGGAGAGGGAAAGATGCGCTCTGTGTATACCGACTTCCCCATCAATGTGGTGGTCCAAGATACTGGCAAGTTGGTGCAGATCCGCATCTTCCTGGGGGAGAAGTACACGCGACGCGTGCAGATGAGGCCTGGTGTGACATGTGCCCTCTCCACCAATCAGACGGATGAGCTCATTCTTGAACTCGTCTCAAGTTCTGATGCTCTCTTTCAGCAGGTCCACCACCGTTACAAACAGGGGCGGTTTCTTCATTAGGGCGATTGGGCGACGCACCACCAATCTCATTCAACCACAGAGTCACGCTAGCCGTCACTGTGCCTCTGGATATAGTCCAATCAGCGTCATGTCACGTTCTGTGGAGTACCGCCTCTTTTTGGGCGATTTCACTCCGGCTGAGAATCGCCCCGAGTGGCCCCATAGACTTACATTCAAATATGTTTTTTTTCGACCGGGGGGCGCTCCAATGCATTCTCTATGGCTTCCGGGAGGGCTCGCCCTAACGTGCTTACGTCATCATACGTAAGCACGTTTCATCCAACAATATAATTTGTCGCCACCTAGTGGAATCTTTAATAAAAGAAACTTGAGTGGATTGTATTAATAGTGAGTATAGAAACAAACAAGATGTATTGTAAGAGTCACTTTATTTTTCATTAATATTAAAGAAGTGAAGTTGCCTTTACATGCTTAAGCTGTTAATTTATCCATTGCATGGGTGGACCTTATCCTTATCAATCATCCAGACATTTGCCCCCCCTGAGAGATTTTGCAGGAGCCGCCACTGGTTACAAACAAGGGCATCCGCAGAGGTCCCCCGATGGCATCTACGTGAGCGAGAAGACCACAGTCCAGGAACACGAGAGCCACATGAGCCAAGGGTTCAGCAAGCCGACATGGGGAGGATGATTTCCATCATTCCAAGGCAGTGCTACGAATGGTGAAAGTGCTCTGAAGACCTGTCTGTGTTCTTGCCACCGGACAATTCTCCACAATAAAATGACAAAATTTAATAAATAAAAAGAGAGTGAGAGAAGGGAGAGAGATTGATTTTGTTGCACAATGGTAAAACAGGTAAAATTTTCATTTAAAAATGGGGGAATCACATAAAGCAAAGCAATGGAAAAAATAAAAAAATATAAATTATGAGCGACGGGCTGGGGGTGCCGATGCAGCACTTGTCGTAGTAACAAATATATACATAGAAAACAGGGGGAACATAGACATCGAGTAGGGAGAGAGGGGGGAGTAGGGAGAGAGGGGGGTAGAGAGAGGGGGTAGAGAGAGTGGGAAGGGGTAAGAAGACGGAGCAGAGCTTTACATATATTGTGAAATCTTTCATTTAAACAGGGGGGGACACATAAAGCAAAGCATTGAAAAAAACTAAAACAAAACGAAATGATGAACGAAGCAAAGTGCCGACTACACCGAGCATCGTAAAAAAGAGGGTGGTAATGGGATAGGGAGGGAGAGAGATAAGGGGAGAGGGAGGGTGAGAAGTAGGGATAAATAGAGATAATGAGAGTGGGAGGGAGAGAAAGAGAGGAGAGGGAGGGAGAGAGAGAGACCCAGCGATTACATAAAAATATCTGACAAGCACAGTTCATTTGAGCTCACCACCACACACATGGCACACTCAATTCCGTACAGTGCACGGCTGTGCTGTGGCAAAGCATTTTTCAAAAGCCATGAATTCACACTATAATGTCATCATTACATGCGGCTTGTTTTTGCATTAACGGTTACCGCATACAAACCGGTTAAACCCGATATAGACAGCTTGACCTCAGCATATGAATGGTGAGTAATGCGTATGTGTATGAGTGACAACACTTGCACAGATGGGGTATTGCGGTGTTTGTGTATACACTGCACATGTATCATGTCCATCATAGTTTTTTTGGGGGGTTAGATCGCGTATAAATATTTAAATGTGTCGTTAAACCCCTCCACCACCCGACACAGCCAACTAGTAAGGTCGGTCACGTAAACAGAACGTGGCCAAATTACGATTTAAAAGCTTTCGTGACTGCAGGGATTCATCTTCTTGGTTCTTTCGTTAAAGGGCTGGCCCCAAAAAATTGGAGACGAAACTGAATGAGTGGCTGCCGTGAGCTATAAGAACGGGGGTCGAATACGAAACGAATACGAAACTAATATTAAACTAATATTAAACTACTATTAAACTAAACTAATATTAAACTAACGAATATTAAACTACTATTAAACTAAACGAATATTAAACTAAACTAATATTAAACTAACGAATACGAAACTAATATTAAACTAATATTAAACCAATATTAAACTAAACTAATATTAAACTAACGAATATTAAACTACTATTAAACTAAACGAATATTAAACTAAACCAATATTAAACTACCGAATACGAAACTAATACTAAACGAATATTAAACTTAACGAAGACTAAATTCAACGAACCCATAAGCCGTGCACTCTGACCAGATCCTGTTCACTCAATCTGGAAGGCGTCTTGCACGGGGTTTGGGGGGGGGGGCTCGCACGAGGTGGGAGCGCGTCTCTTCCACGGGCTTGTGTTCATGGCAATGTCCCGGCGGTGAGTGGGAGAATCTCCGCAGGCTACTGCGCCACGCGTGGAGGAATGCTGTGGTCAGTGGCACTGTCATCGGCCGGCGGTGGGAGCAACTGTACCTTGGAAATTAGATAAGTGTAACCCGTAAAAACTAAGTTTTTCACTCTAAATCCTTTACATGCGTGGCGGCTAGAGTCCTCTCGTCCTCTGGCTTGAGATGGCTGCCACCTATGGGTCAGATGATTGTCTGCAGTATTAAACAATTGATAATTAAATATTTAATTTGTTTTCCCTAAACAGTGTAAGTGGGTTAAAAAACGACCGAAAGGTTTGCACGGTCGTAAGCGCGCAAGCAAGCAAGCAAGCGAACTTAATATAAAGGATTTAAAAATACAAATCCACGACATGCCGCGCATACACACACAATGCACCTCCCCCCAGATGTACCCAGATGATAGAGACACGGATGATAGAGACACCGATGATAGAGACACCGATGATAGAGACACCGATGATAGAGACACAGATGCCTCGGTGCTGTCAGCGAGCAACTTGTCACGGGCAGTCGTTTCAGAAGCCCACGGGATCGAGGCAACGTGAAGAGGACCCAGGACCGGTTAATGGATTTCGCTCGCCGCTGCCGCTGATCTGATGCGAGCCGTGGCCGGGATTCGAACTCAGGTCCACCGTGGTTCTTGGTGGGGCGCTCTCGCACACACAGAGGCAAAGATTCGCCCGTGTAACCTTGAAGGGACTGTAGGGGCAAGTGCTGCTAGCGAGTAGCAACCCTATGAAGGCCGGCAAGGCACACGAGGGGGTAGGGTGGTCAGAACCACGCCCGGCCGCCTTTGTCTCCCCAGTGGCGATGTTTACACACCGCACAAGGTACTCATTTGAGGCTGAGTCGATCTAAGGGAGGCCCAGGACCGGTTCAGATAATCGTCACTGGTTGTTGGCGGCCGTGAGCGGGAATCGACCGGGTGCTGCTCCAGCACACAAACAAACACAACAACAACAAACACAACAGAAACAACAAACACAACAACAAACACAATAAGAACAAACACAACAAAAAACACAACAAACACAACAATAAACACAACAACAACAAACACAACAATAACAACAAACACAACAACAACAAACACAACAACAGCAACAACAAACACAACAACAACAAACACAACAGCAACAACAAACACAACAACAACAACAAACACAACAACAGCAACAACAACACAACAACAACAACAACAAACACAACAACACAACAACAACAAAAGACACCCCCCCCGCCCCCCCACCGTATCAACAGACTGTTGGGTCAAGTGCTGTTGGCGCACACAGACAGACGGACAGGCGAGGCAGGCGACACACACACGCGCACACGGCTGCTCTCCATCACATCGCTTCCGCTGCGTGGAAAAAAAAATCTCGCAACGAAGCCTCCAGCTGCGCTACAGTGCGCGCGGTGACATTTCAACACGCGCACGCGCGGGTCACACACACACACACGCGCGGGTCACACACACACACACGCGCACGCACGCGCGCGCGTGGGTCACACACACACACACGCGCACGCGCGCCACACACACACGCGCACGCGCGCGCGCCACACACACACACGCGCACGTGCACGCACGCGCGGGTCACACACACACACGCACGTGCACGCGCGCCACACACACACACGCGCACGCGCACGCACGCCACACACACACACACGCGCACGTGCACGCACGCGCGGGTCACACACACACACGCGCACGCGCGCGTGCACGAAGCAAATGCAAAGTTGGAACCACCCCCCGCCAAACCTCCTACACATTTCACAAGTAGTACTAATCGCATATCTGCATTTCCCATAAATATGCTAAATTCCTCTTGATGTGCACATTATTTTGTCAAGGCGCTCTTCCCCCCTCCATCCCAGCAGCTTAAATAGTCGCTCCAAGCCTGGGGCGTGTCATTCAGACGCTGTCTTCTCGACAGACCTGTTCTTCACCTGAGGACGGCTGCTTGCGTTGTGGCCGAAACGTCGTGAGAATTATTTTATTATGTTTTATTTTTATTATTTTATTATTTACATTCTACGTGACTTTACCGAAAGAACCTAAGAAGATGAATCCCTGCAGTCACGAAAGCTTTAAATCGAAATTTAGTTGGAACCCCGTCATAGCCTTCGACAGAATGTCGGGAGGGGGGGGGGCAAGTGCCGGGTACGGCCGCTGCGTCGTTTGTGGCCGAGTGGATCTAGGCGAGGGCCCTGGTTCCGTTTAAATATTCTCCACCGCCACCACCACCCAGTGCGCTAACCGCTGCGCCACCACGCACCCACACACGCGCCTACAGACGAGCACAGACACGCTGAGCAGACAGCTGGCGTGCCCTCGGCTGTGTGTGTGTCTGTATCTGTCTGTACGCGTTTGTGTCGGCGTGTGACCACGTGTCATGCAGTGTCTGTGTTCGTGTGTGACTGTGTGTGTGTGTGTGCTCATAGGTGCTCTGCTAACAGCACTTGCCCCTACAGTCTGTTAAAGGCTACACGGAGGATCTTTGTCCTGTTTGTGTCAGTATGTGTGTTTGTATGTCAGTACGTGTGTGTGTGTATGTCAGTACATGTGTGTGTGTATGTCAGTACGTGTGTGTGTGTATGTCAGTACGTGTGTGTGTGTATGTCAGTACGTGTGTGTGTGTATGTCAGTACGTGTGTATGTGCCCGTGTGTGTGGGGAGCGGTATTGTAGCGGAACCCGGCGACCCGAGTTCAGTGACGATTATCTGAACGGGTCCTGGGCCTCCCCTAGGTCGACTCAGCCTCAAATGAGTACTTTTGTGCGGTGTGTAAATATGGTGCTGGCCACCCACCCAACCCTCGTGTGCCGTGCCGGCCTTCATAGGCGCTCGCTAACAGCACTTGCCCCTACAGTCTGTTGCAGGCTACACGGGGGATCTTTGTCTTTGATGGACACAGAGAAGCTGACGCATGTGCAAACTCAACGACATTTTCATCATGTCATCACCATCATTAACCACCGCCACCACCACCCCCACCACCGCCACCACCACCCCCACCACCACCGCCACCGCCACCACCCGCCACCACCACCACCGCCACCACCACCACAACCACCACCACCGCCGCCACCACAACCACCACCACAACCACCACCACCGCCGCCACCACCGCCACCACCGCCACCACCACCACCGCCACCACCACCACCGCCACCACCACCACAACCACCGCCACCACCGCCACAACCGCCACCACCGCCACCACCACCACCACAACCACCGCCACCACCGCCACCACCACCGCCACCACCGCCACCACCACCGCCACCACCGCCACCACCACCGCCACCACCACCGCCACCACCGCCACCACCACCACAACCACCACCACCGCCACCACCACCACCACCACAACCACCGCCACCACCGCCGCCACCACCGCCACCGCCACTGCCACCACCACCGCCACCACAACCACCGCCACCACCACCGCCACCGCCACCGCCACCACAACCACCACGACCACCACGACCAGTACCACCACCACCACCACAACCACCGCCACCACCACCGCCACCACCACCACCACAACCACCGCCACCACCACCGCCACCACCGCCACCACCACCACCGCCACCACCACCGCCACCACCACCGCCACCACAACCACCGCCACCACCACCGCCACCACCACCGCCACCACCACCACCACCACCACCGCCACCACAACCACCACCACCACCACAACCACCACCACCGCCACCACAACCACCGCCACCACCACCACAACCACCGCCACCACCACCGCCACCACCGCCACCACCACCACCGCCACCACCACCGCCACCACCGCCACCACCGCCACCGCCACCACCACCACCGCCACCACCACCACCACTGCCACCACCACCACATCACTGCACAGTACAGCAACGCCGTATCGCTGAGCCCGAGTCGGTTGCGACTGAACTTTACGTGAAAAAAAGTGAACAACCATAGAAAGTTTCAGTTTTCGCTAAGTTTACATCTTCGAACACCGTCGCTGGGTGTGCGTCGGTCGGAGTTGATGTTACCTCCGTGCGTGTGTTTGAACTTCGTTTTGACAACGAAATGTCACGCCGCTCCAATTGCATTGTTAAGGAATAACTCATGGGAGGCGGCGGGGTGGGAGGGAGGCAGAGGTGGCAACCGGGTACCCGATACCCGTACCCTACCCGATACCCGGCTATCCGTACCCGTACCCGGCCGGGTGAGTAACTGTTTGTCACTCATTTCCCAACGTCTTGTCTCTTCTCACGATTCAAGTTCCTAGAATCAACCCACCCGCGCCTGCAACATGGCTTCATCCCAGAGGTCGCAATCAGGTGCCCGATACCCGTACCCGGGTAGGGTACGAGTAGGGTACGCACCACACATACACACCACACATATCCCACACATACCCACCACACACACACACACCACACACACACCATACACACACATACACCCCACACACACACCACACACACCACACACACACCATACACACCACACACACCACACACCACACACTCACAGACACCACACACCACACACACACCACTCACACCACACACACCACACACACACACATACCACACACACACACCACACACACCACACACACACCATACACACCACACACACACACCACACACATACCACACACTCACACACACCACATACCACATACACCACTCACACACACACCACACATACCACACACACCACACAAAACACCACACACCACACACACCACTCACACACACACCACACACACCACACACACACCATACACACCACACACATACAACACACACACCACACACACACACCACACACACCACACACACCACACATACACCACACACACCACACACACACACCACTCACACACACACCACACACTCACACCACACACACACACCACACACACACACCACACACACCACACACACCACACACCACACACACAACACTCACACCACACACACCACACACACACACCACACACACACCACACACACATCACACACACCACACACACACCACTCACACCACACCACACACACCACACACACACACCACACACACACACCACACACACACCACTCACACGACACCACACACACCACACACACCACACACACACCATACACCCCACACACTCACACACACCACACACACACCACACACACACCACACACACACCACACACACACCACACACACCACACACATACCACACACACACCACTCACACCACACCACACACACCACACACACACACTACACACACCACACACACAGACACACACCACACACACACACACACCACACACACCACACACACCACACACACACACCACACACACACCATACACCCCACACACTCACACACACCACACACACACCACACACACCACACACACACACACCACACACACACCATACACACCACACACACACACCACACACACACCACACACACACACACCACACACACACACCATACACACACCACTCACACACACACCACTCACACACACACCACTCACACCACACATACCACACACACACCACACACCACACATACCACACACACACCCCACACACCACACATACCACACACACACCAAACACACACATACCACACACCACACCCACATACACCACACACACACCATACACACACACACCACACACACACCACACACACCACATACACACACACCACATACACACACCACACACACACCCCACACACCACATACCACACACACACACACCACACAAACACACCACACATACCACACACACACACCACTCACACCACACCACACACACCACACACACACACCACACACACACACCACACACATACACCACACACACACCACACGCACACACACACCACACACACACCATACACACCACACACACACACCACACACACACCACACACACACACACCACACACCATACACACACCACTCACACACACACCACTCACACACACACCACTCACACCACACATACCACACACACACCACACACCACACATACCACACACACACCCCACACACCACACATACCACACACACACCAAACACACACATACCACACACCACACCCACATACACCACACACACACCATACACACACACACCACACACACACCACACACACCACATACACACACACCACATACACACACCACACACACACCCCACACACCACATACCACACACACACACACCACACAAACACACCACACATACCACACACACACACCACTCACACCACACCACACACACCACACACACACACCACACACACACACCACACACATACACCACACACACACCACACGCACACACACACCACACACACACACACACCACACACACACCACACACACACCCCACACACACACACCACACACACTCAACTTCATTCCTCCCCCCAAAGAAGCCCGGAAAATGATCGGAACCTCAAAACCACATCGGTTACAGTTCAAACAAAACAACGACAAAAAATCAATTCATCGCTACTTTATATTTGTAGTAGACAACAACGAACTGTGCGAATTAATTGGCTCCCGCTCTTAATTGTGGAACATTTTAATTAAAAATTAAGGGGGGCGGGACGGGGGTGTGATACAATGACACGTGAGTTGGTTTCGCCCAATTGCGATGTCAACCACCGCCTCTCCCCCCCCGGCCTGAGTGGAAGATGGAACAGTCCGAGAGAATCTCGCCTCTGCCGGACGTCTCGTGATGGTGGCAGATCTCGCGAGATTGAGTGGCACAAAAGACAAAGGTCCCCCGTGTAGCCTTGACAGACTGTGGGGGCAAGTGCAGTGAGCTAGTAGCCACCTATGAAGGCCGGCACGGCACACGAGGGGGTGGGTGGTCAGAACCACGCCCGGCCGTCTTTGTCTCCCCCGATGTTTCGCACCGCGCTAGGTACTCATTTGAGGCTGAGTCGACCTAGGGGAGGCCCAGGACCGGTTTAGATAATCGTCACCGGGTGTTGGCCGTGAGAGGGAATCGAACCCGGGTCGCCGGGTTCGTAGCGCAGCGTAGCGCTAATCGCTACACTACTTCACACACCACACACACCATACACACCACACACACACCACACACACGCACACTCACCACACACACACTTACCACACACATACTCACCACACACACACTCACCACACACACACTTACCACACACATACTCACCACACACACACTCACCACACACATACTCACCACACACACCACACACTACACACACACCACACACTACACACACACCACACACACCACACACACACATCACACACACCACACCACACACACACCACACCACACACTCACCACACACTACACACACACCACACACACACACCACACTCACCACACTCACCACACACACCACACACACACACTCACCACACACACCACACTCACCACACACACACACACCACACACACACCACACTCACCACACACACACCACACACACCACACACACACACCACACACATACACCACACACACACCACACACACACATCACACACACCACACCACACACTCACCACACACACCACACACTACACACACACCACACACACACCACACTCACCACACACACCACACACACACACTCACCACACACACACCACACTCACCACACACACACACCACACACACACCACACTCACCACACACACACCACACTCGCCACACACACACACCACACACACCACACCACACACACACACCACACGCACACTCACCACACACACACCACACACACACCACACACACACCACACGCACACCAAACACACCACACACATCACACTCACCACACACACACCACACTCACCACACACACACTACACTCACCACACACACACCACACACACCACACACACCACACACACACCACGCACACACACCACACACACCACACATACACCACACATCACACACACCACACACCACACACATCACACACACCACACACACCACACACACACCACACACACCACACACACGCACACACACACCACACACACACACGCACACACACACTACACACACCACACATCACACACACCACACGCACACCACACGCACACTCACACCACACACACACACCACACTCACCGCACACACACCACACTCACCACACACACACCACACACACACTCACCACACACACCACACACACACCGCACACTCACCACACAGACACTACACTCACCAAACACACACTACACTCACCACACACACACCACACATCACACACACCAAACATACACCACACATCACACACATCACAAACTACACACAAACCACACACACACCACACACCACACTCACCACACACACCACACACCACACACACACCACACTCACACCACACACCACACTCACCACACACATCACACACCACACACACACCACACACACCACACATCACACACACCACACTACACACACACACCACACGCACACACACCGGCGACATCCGTGTGCGTGCGTGATTCCGTGAGCTGTGAGCAAATGCGAGACACAAAACACGCCACGCGCACACACGCATTGACATGCACGCGCACACACGCATTGTCATGCACGCGCACACACGCATTTACACGTGCACGCGCACGCACTCTCTTATACACACAGATGCTTACACGGGCATACGTATGTATGTTTAAGGGGCCGTCCATAAATGACGTCACGCGTCAGAAAAAGTCAGACCCCCCCCCCCCCAAAACCATATTTCCATTTTGGGGGGGGGGGGGGGGGTAAAAAATCTTCCAAAATCGCGTGACGTCATTTATGGACGGCCCCTAAACTCCACATCACGCACCGTGGTTTGTATGCACTCACGTCGAACTTTTTTCGCACCGTACGTATCCAACCGCTCTAATCGGAGGTCCTGGCGAAAGGATAACAAACTGAACGCGCGAAAAAAGACGCAGTTCTAAAGGAATTCGTTCGTCAATGTAGACGATGTCAAAGTGCACACGGCTTCAGCCGTTTGCTAATATCGGAGGTGCGTTCCAGACGGCCACAGAAGGGCATCAGCCCAGCCACCCGAAACAACCACAGACACAGCCGTGATGATGTCCGTCGCATAAGTAGTACTAGTCACATACCGGCATTTCCCATATCCCCTCCCTTTCATGCTGCTAATCCTGCATAATGCACGGGCATAAGTAGTACTCATCACATACCTGCATTTCCCATATCCCCTCCCTTTGATGCTGCTAATCCTGCATAATGCACGGGCATAAGTAGTTCTAATCACATACCTGCATTTCCCATATCCCCTCCCTTTAATGCTGCTAATCCTGCATAATGCACGGGCATAAGTAGTACTAATCACATACCTGCATTTCCCATATCCCCTCCCTTTGATGCTGCTAATCCTGCATAATACACGGGCATAAGTAGTACTAATCACATACCTGCATTTCCCTTATCCCCTCCCTTTGATGCTGCTAATCCTGCATAATGCACGGGCATAAGTAGTACTAATCACATACCTGCATTTCCCTTATCCCCTCCCTTTGATGCTGCTAATCCTGCATAATGCACGGGCATAAGTAGTACTAATCACATACCTGCATTTCCCATATCCCCTCCCTTTGATGCTGCTAATCCTGCATAATGCACGGGCATAAGTATTACTAATCACATACCTGCATTTTCCATATCCCCTCCCTTTGATGCTGCTAATCCTGCATAATGCACGGGCATAAGTAGTACTAATCACATACCTGCATTTCCCATATCCCCTCCCTTTGATGCTGCTAA
The DNA here is from genome assembly GCF_015708825.2 of Lethenteron reissneri. Lineage (NCBI taxonomy): Eukaryota > Metazoa > Chordata > Hyperoartia > Petromyzontiformes > Petromyzontidae > Lethenteron > Lethenteron reissneri. The sequence goes on from NC_083834.1 coordinate 7,016,189, forward strand.
TCCTGCATAATGCACGGGCATAAGTAGTACTAATCACATACCTGCATTTCCCATATCCCCTCCCTTTGATGCTGCTAATCCTGCATAATGCACGGGCATAAGTAGTACAAATCACATACCTGCATTTCCCATATCCCCTCCCTTTGATGCAGATAATCCTGCATAATGCACGGGCATAAGTAGTACTAATCACATTTTTCATATCCCCTCCCTTTGATGCTGCTAATCCTGCATAATGCACGGGCATAAGTAGTACTAATCACATACCTGCATTTCCCATATCCCCTCCTTTTGATGCTGCTAATCCTGCATAATGCACGGGCATAAGTAGTACTAATCACATTCCTGCATTTCCCATATCCATCCCTTTGATGCTGCTAATCCTGCATAATGCACGGGCATAAGTAGTACTAATCACATACCTGCATTTCCCATATCCCCTCCCTTTGATGCTGCTAATCCTGCATATTGCACGGGCATAAGTAGTACTAATCACATACCTGCATTTCCCATAAATATGCTAAATTCCTCTTGATATGCAAATTATTTTGTCAAGGCGCCCTTTCCCCCCCCCCCCCTTCCAACCCAGCTTAAATATATGCTCCAAGCATGGTGCTGTTTGATTCAGACGCTGTCGCCTCGACAGACCTGGTTTTCACCTGAAGACGGCTGCTTGCGTTGTGGCCGAAACGTCGTGAGAATTATTTTATTGTTTTATTTTTTATGATTTTATTATTTCCCTTCTACGTGACTTTACCGAAAGAACCAAGAAGATGATGTCCGTCTCTGTCGGTGGCAACCCCACGGCTTTGTAACTCGACGAGATTGCCGCTACCAGCGAAGCGTCCGTCGTCAAGTGAATTCCCACGGCCTCTTCGCTAGATGTCGCTCTGGATAGATAAGAACCCCTCTGAATGGATAAAACGGTAAACCCAAACAAAACAAAAAAAGTCACGTTCCTCGATAATATTGTGGGCTTTTGATTTAAAGCTTTCGTGACTGCATGGATTCATCTTCTTGGTTCTTTCGGTAAAGTCAGCAGCCGGCTGCTTGCGTTGTGGCCGAAACGTCGTGTAGCTACTACACATGCAGCTACTACATGTGTAGCTACTACACATGCAGCTACTACATGTGCAGCTACTACACATGCAGCTACTACATGTGCAGCTACTACACATGCAGCTACTACATGTGCAGATACTACACATGCAGCTACTACATGTGTAGCTACTACACATGCAGCTACTACATGTGTAGCTACTACACATGCAGCTACTACATGTGTAGCTACTACACATGCAGCTACTACATGTGCAGCTACTACACATGCAGCTACTACATGTGTAGCTACTACACATGCAGCTACTACATGTGCAGATACTACACATGCAGCTACTACATGTGTAGCTACTACACATGCAGCTACTACACATGCAGCTACTACATGTGTAGCTACTACACATGCAGCTACTACATGTGTAGACTACACATGCAGCTACTGCCCATGCAGCTACTGCACATGCAGTAGCTACTACATGTGTAGTAGCTACTGCATGTGCAGTAGCTACTGCACATGGGAGGGTGAGCAACCACACGAACTCGTTCGAGTCGCCTCCTCTTGTCGCCACCAACGTGGTTACCGATCTCGACTCAGCGATTCACTCGCAGTCACTCGCTCACTGGCGGTCAGTCGCCTACTTATCACTCTTCTATCGCTACTAACATGGTTACCGATCTCGTGATCTTGACTCAATGATTTATTCCAGTCACTCACTCACTCACCAATCACCCCCTTATCACACCACGGCTGACATAACGTGCAGATAGATGCCTTTACCCTCCCAGCAATGTATTGACCATGGCTGAAAACTATAACACTGGAATATTATAATTCCTAGCATGTAAGCATTGGGTGCTTCTAAGAAAGTGATCTGTTCTATAGATAAATATTGCACTTCAAAGCTGTAATATGATAACACCGACACACCAATCTGGCATCAAAAATTATAAATGGGATACTTTGCTTTTGTAAAATCGATCATACATATGGATGAGCTTTCATCTGGTTAAATAGTAATGAAGTAAAACGATAACCAAACAGACGGTGGAACACAAAAAGCCATCCGTAAAAATGCCGCGCCCAGTAGATTCATTTTTTATTTGAACATTCCCGGCGAAGACATTTTGACGTTTCATTCGTAGTGTATAATTTAAAGTTGGCAACAGAACGTCACATTACAATCGTACCACACACTGGGCTGCAGAGGAAAGCAGACCAACCACAATCACATTGGGGGATCACTTACAAAACTTTGAATACAGCACATTAAAAAAAAGATATAAACACGAATTAATGTTGTACAATAATTATTATGTTTTGAACCAAAGAGGAAAGTGGGAGGGATTGGGATCAGAAAGTCGTCACGACATATTTGTTCAATATAAAGTATGCGGCGTAGAAGCAAGCGCAGCAGCCAAGGTGTGCATAACAAAAAATCATGGAGGTCGATTTCAGATTATGATTATTTTAAACCCTGTCAGACGAGCACACCCCTAATGAATATGAAACCTCCTGTGATACTCATCAGATTCCCAGCTCATCCCTTTGTCTATCTCGGCCCACAATCACTGGGTCTAAACTAAACTTCTTAGCTCAAGTAAGTGCTGTGTATTGCGTACAAGTTAAAGGTGCAGCCCTGCAATTGCTCGCTCATGCCACTGCTGTTGGAAGGGTTTCCACTAGCCCAGAGTTCTTCACAAATTTTCAGAGGGGGGGGGGGGCACTTTCGCCGATAAGACAACATCAGTGTGAGGGCCGCCACGCATTTGAAACCATTGTTGGGTTTCACAGCAACACGATGATGGGGGCTGTTTTCACTTGTCGTGTGATTGTCTCAGGCTGCACGTCAGGGGCCACACTAAAGGCCACCAGGGGTGGCCAGTGGCCCACGGGCCTTACGATGAAGACCGCTGCACTAGAAAGAGGATATCCTGGGAGCTCTCCCAGAAGGTATATGGCCTCATCTTCGACGCTGGCCGGATGCGCAACCTACACCGCTGGGTGGACACAGGTGTGGGGGCATTGAAGAAAGTTTCTGCCATTGATTCAATTGCTGCGATGGAGATGGAACCGGCGACCTCTGGATTCGCAAGTCTATTGTGCTAAACGTACCACCAGGGCAGCACCCGAGGTGCTGTACTTGTACACGTGTGCTTGGAAAATCGATGGGACAGGCATAAAAAAAAACCACGATTGTGCCTCCTCGAAACGCAAACATTAAGACGAATATTTACGCCTCGATTATTTCTGCTTGCGACGCATTTGAAAACACGGCGCGCAATAAAGAGACGCGCTCTTCTATCGATACGAGCAAAGGGATTCCATTTTTAAATCCTTTATATTAAGTTCGCTTGCTTGCTTGCTTGTGTGCTTGCGTGCTTGCTTGCTTGCGATCGTGCAAATCTTTCGGTCGTTTTTTAACCCACTTCCCGTGATCCAATCGAGCTGACATTTTGCACACAGACTCGTTGTGCGTGACAATGTATTTTCGTGAAAAAAAAATTCCAAAATTTTACACCTTTTAGGAAAATTCTTTTTTATATTTATTTACCAATTGCTTAATGGTGGCAGACAATCATCTGACCCATAGGTGGCAGCCATCTCAAGCCAGAGGACGAGAGGACTCGAGCCGCCCGTTTCAAAGACCAATGTGGGCTTGGTTGTGGCGCATTGAACACGCATATAAAGGATTTATAGTGACAAACTTTGTTTTTGCGGGTTAATTTTTTCTCTTTCCTTTCTCCCCTCCTCCGACGGAAAGCCGGCGGATGGCGAGGTCGACGACAGTGCTCTGGAGGACTCCCAAACGAACGCTTCACTTGCCAATCCCCGACCAACCCCAGCAGCAAATCGCTTGGTTCCCCGCGTGCGCATTCAACCGGCCGTGCCCGATGACCCCAGCCCCGCTCCGAAATGCCAACCATCGGGCGGCATCGACGGATCTGACCGTATCCCGTGAGCCCGCAGGTTTGGCTTAAGTACCCCGCACCCCCCGCTCACCCCTCGTGAAGCTCACCGTGTTCACGCCCCACACTCGTCACCTCCGTTTAAGCATCGGCGACACCGAGAAAGCTCAGCTCCGTGGTCAGATGCGTGGGAGCAGCGATCAGCGCCACCCACCCTCTGGAGGTCACGTGTTGACCGTAGGTGGATGACGGTACAGCAAGTAGGGCACGGATTCCGTTCACGTTTGTTTTTTAAAATCCTTTATATTAAGTTCACTTGCTTGCTTGCTTGCGCGCTTACGACCGTGCAAATCTTTCGGTCGTTTTTTAACCCACTTCCCGTGATCCAATCGAGCTGACATTTTCCACACAGACTCGTTGTGCGTGACAATTAATTTTCGTGAAAAAAATGTTGCAAAATTTTACACTTTTTAGGAAAAAAAAAATATTATATTTAATTACCAATTGCTTAATGCTGGCAAGCAATCATCTGACCCATAGGTGGCAGCCATCTCAAGCCAGAGGACGAGAGGACTCTAGCCGCCACGCATATAAAGGATTTACAGTGAAAAACTTTGTTTTTACGGGTTAATTTTCTTCCTTCCTGTACACAGATTTTCGAGCACCGTCCCTCCCACTGTTGCGCGTGGGTTTTGTTCAGCCGGGGCATTACGGCGCTTCTCCCGTAACACGCGAAACTCGGGAAGGAAACGGCCACACACACACGTCTCGACATTTTTAAAACAGAGGGAGAGACGCGCTCGTTGTCACGGCGTTACAATGAGAGCAAAAATAACATGCGAGCAATTGTATTCTTGTTTCTTTCCGTAAAGTCACGTAGAAGGGAAATAATGAAATAATTAAATAATACGAATAATAAACAATAACATTTTCACGACGTTTCGACTGCAACACAAGCAATCATCATCAGGTGCGAAATCCACAACTTTTTTCAAAATTTCTTGCTGTGGATTTCACACCTGATGATGATTGCTTGTGTTGCAGTCGAAACGTCGTGAGAATTTTATTGTTTGATATTTTTGTTATTTTATTATTTACCTTCTACGTGATGACTTTACCGAAAGAACCAAGAATATGAATCCCTGCAGTCACGAAAGCTTTAAATCTAAATTTAAATACGAGCAATTGTTAAACACGTGACGTACAATGTCTTCATCAGGATGGATTTCACTGTCCAGAGCTCCCTTTTTCCCAATCCACTACTGGATGAGGACCGGTGCAAGCCGTATGTGTCATGTGACCAGACTGTATCACGCTGCCTTCTTGCTCAGGGTGGGGAGCATAGACGTTGGAGCAAGGTACAGTAACAACAATGGATATTGCTGCACTGCCCTCTGCTGATAACGGAGCTCCGCAGAAGCCTGTAGCAGCTGTTTATACGCAGCGGTTTGCCCATCCAAGTACGATACCAGGCTCAAAGCCTGCTTAGCTTACGAGATCTGGACGAGATCGGGCACGTTCTGCGTAATTCGGTCGGAGATTTCGCTGGAACCCACCATCAAAATCACGTCCCAGGCACCGCCACTAACAGAGCAGATGCAATTGGTTGTTTATTTCTTGGGGGAACGATCGATGAGATCAACATTGGCACGTGCGTAGAAGACGCACGCTCCGAGGAAGAGTGAATCTTCGTCATATATCGTGTAGAACCATTTTTGTTAAATCAAGCGTGCAATGGAATCATCCCATTTGTCATTATTCGATGAATTGTCATAATTTAAGCAGGACGATTTGCTTCAAGAATCAATAACTTTCTTGTTTTGTTCTACCTCGGCCACTACATGAGCCCAAAACGTAGCGTTTGCATACGATTTGCGCAAATTGCTAAATACTATTATTGGTACACACGCGCAATGCGATACGTGTATCGCAAGCGTAATCATTGATTTGAATTCGTCAACAGTTACGTGCCTCGGTGGAGTAGCCATCGAGAATGTGCAGGCGCTGTGATCGCCAGAGGTCGCAACCGGGTACCCGATACCCGTACCCTACCCGATACCCGGCTACCCGTACCCGACCGGGTACGGGTACCCGTATGTGACCCTGGTGTGGCCGGGTATGGGTACAGGTAGCCGCACGTGACTCACCCCAACCAATGAGTGAGAAGGCCGTGAGTCACTGGTGAGTAACCGTTTGTCACTCATTTCCCAACGTCTTGACTCTTCTCACAATTCAAGTTCCTAGAATCAACCCACCCGCGCCTGCAACATGGCTTCATCCCAGAGGTCGCAATCGGGTACCCAATATCCGTACCCTACCCGATACCTGGCTACCTGTACCCGGCCGGGTACGGGGTACGGGTACCCGTTTGCGACCCTGGTGCGGCCGGGTACGGGTAAGGAATCAAACCCCGTTTGCGACCTCTGGCGATCGCACAGCAGTCTGGAGACCAGTGGGGCCCAGGCTCCGGGCTATGAAGGGGGGGGGTGTCTGTGTCGTTATTTGTACCAAGGCTCATGTCAACCACGATATGCAACTACCTACATAAAATGATAGAATTTCTCCAAAAAAAATCTGTATTTGAAAAGCTTTCTGAGCAGAGAGAAAGAGAAGGGGGGGGTGTAAAAGAGTTTGCTTTTGCAAATGTAGATAATGTTGAGCGATGCCTTCAAAGCAACGGGCTGTCTGACGAGCAGCGTTTGATTGGCTGGTCACCGAGCTTGGCCCCACGTGATTGGCCGCTTGCCCCACCGATGGGAGGTGTTTGGAATCGGTCGACACGCGCCATGCACCGTAACAAAGTTTGGCGCTGCAAGTGCCGTTTTAAAATACCACCGGGTGGGTGGGTCATTCACTCGGGCCCCACGGCTCCCCCACGGTGCCCCGCGTGAAGACAGCAAACCCACCGCGACCTGGCCAGCCAAACGATCACGGGGGGGGGGACACGCGGCGTATAATCTCGTTGCAGTGATGACGTGCAAGCGTTGAGATGATTTGTATTAAGTATTCATAACGGGAGCTTTTTGATTTTAACTTCGTACGGTTGTCTCCGTCGTCTCTTCCCCCGTTTAGCCAACGCGCTGTGGCCTTCCGTAAGAGCAACAGGTCTGCCGCGATGGAATCGATTTGATTCGTGGCCGGGGCGCCCGAGACAGGACGCGGCAACCGCCCTTCCGTCGACGCCACGGCACGGCACGGCACGTCGTCCTCCTTCAGAGCGCCAGCTCTTCGACATCATCGTCCGGCGAGTCGACGGCCCTCACGGCGGGCCGCGTGCTCGTCACGGTCGTCGCTAGCCGCCCGTTGTGCGTCCGGAACGCCGCCGCCGTCGTAGCCGCCCCCCCTCCTCGGTCTCCCGCCTTTCGCCGCGCATCATCGCCCGCCGCCTCCTCCTCCTCCTCGTCGTCGTCGTCCCACGGGAACGCCTTCTTCCCGGCCGCCGGCGCGGCCACCGTCTTCGCCTCCCCGTCCGCCGCCGCCGCCGCCGCGACCTCGCCCGTGCCGAACAGCTGCTCGATGAGCCCCAGTTTGTCTCGGGAGCCGGGCGGCGTCGGCCGCCCTTTCATGGGGGAGTTCTCCCGGCGCTGCTCGAGGGGCAGAGTCTCCCGGCCCGAGTGGCGCCCGAACGACGGCGCGTAGCTGCCGAACGCCAGCTCGTCCGCCGCCGACGTGGGGCCCTCGCCGCGCCGTTGGCGCCGGCGCGACTCGCCGCCGTCTCGCTCCGCGCGCGCCGGGACGCCGTTGTGCAGGTTCCGCACCGGCTCCGAGAACTTGTAGCCCCTGTGGCTTCCCTGGCCGTTGGAGTTGCTGGCGTCGGTGTCATTGGTGGTGTCGGTGGCGGTGTCGGTGGTGTCGTCGTCACGCAGCAGCAGCGAGCGCGCGGGTTTGCGGGCGATGTCGTCCAGAGTCGGGGACGGCGAGCGACGGGGAGAGGCCGCCGCCGGTGCCGACATCCGCTCGTCGATTTCCCGCATCTTGGCGAGGAGGGCGTCCTTACGGCGGCGCTCCTCGCCCAGCCGTGCCCACTCCGCCGCACCGGCCGCCTCCTCCGCCTGCCGCTCGCGAAGCCTTCGCTCCGACTCCTCACGCTCACGTTCTACCACGCGCAGAAACAAAAACATCGCGGCCGCCGGCGTGAGTTTAATCTTCCTCCAATTACAGTAAAACCTTGGTCTGCGAGTGTTTTGCAAGACAAGCACATTTTTAAAATAAATATTAATTTGATAAACGAGCGAGGTCTTGCAATACCAGTACTGTAGCACGTACAGTATACGCTTTGTCTGCTGAGCGTCACGTGATCACAACTGAGCCGATGGTTCTTCTCTCTCTCTCTCGCTGCGGGATTGTGGGTAATCGTCTCCCATGCTCGGTCTCAGTCGGCGTGCCTCACTCGTATAGTCAACATTCGTGCGAGCGTATACTGTTTACTATAGTGTTGTGACCACGTGTGTGTGTGCGTAAAGCATTTTTTTATTTTGTGTCCAAGTGTAGTGACTGTTCTTTAGTAACTGTACTGCAAGTGAAAGTCGTCCTGCACAATAACCCTCCTCTCCTCTCTCTCGTCTCCCTCACACCAGCCACGAATAAATTTAAGTAATGAATTTGATTACTTTATATTAAATTTAAATAATAAAAATATTAAAAGGTATTTTGTATTAATCATTTTTATATGAATACAGTATTTTTGGGTTGTGAAACGAATCATCTGAGTTTCCATTATTTCTTATGGGGAAATTCGCTTTGATATACGAGTGCTTTGGATTACAAACACGTTTCTGAAACGAATTATGCTCGCAATCCAAGGTTTTACTGTATGTTGTTGGCTTTTTTCCTCAAAAAGAGAAAAGGATGAACAAGCCGCAAGTTGTTTGCACAAGAGCGACGCAGATGTGTCTGCTTTATCGAGGGCATTTCCTATTTTGAATTGAGCCTTTCCAAATGTGGCATTGTCAAGCGACAGCCACAAATGGCTTTACAGTCGTAGTCATCAGGCAATGCCACTCACCTTATATTCTTGGTTAATTCGGTAAAGTCACGTAGAAGGGAAATAAAAATAAAATAAATTAAATTAATAGAAAAATAAAAATAAATTCATATTTAAAAAATTTCTCACGACGTTTCGACTGCAACACAAGCAATCCCTTCTACGTGACTTCACCGAAAGAACCAAGAATATGAATCCCTGCCGTCGCAAAAGCTTTCAATCAAATGCCGCTCACCTTCTCGCAACTTGCGAGCTTTGTTCTCCAGATCGCGCTCCTCCTTCTCCCTGCGGGTTCGGTCGTCCCTCTCGCGGTCCCACCTCGCGGCACCGACATCCGAATCCTACGTTGTGCGAGAAACAACAACAACAAGATATTCTTAGGTTTTTTCGGTAAAGTCGCGTAGGTGAAAATTTTAATTTAATAAAAGTAAAATAAAAATAAAATGTTGCCTCCGAAACGTCGTGATTTTATATTTTTATTTTTTTTACTTTTATTAATTTAAATTAAAAAATTTTCACCTACGTGACTTCACCGAAAAAACCTAAGAATATGAATCCTTGCAGTCACGAAAGCTTCAAATCTAGAACAACAACAACCACAAGAACAACAACAGAAGCTTCACTTTTCCTCCGACTCTCGCTTCAGAGATGGCTTTGAAAAGCAAGTTGACACGGGTAGAGTCCAGGCTGTGATGCACGGCTTAAAAGCCACTCGCAAGTTTTTCAGCGAACGAATGCAACACAGCGCCGCCTACGTGCCTGCGAAGATCCACGCGCTGCCCAAACAATTCGCGAGAAACCTCGACGGCCGCGATGGGAAAACGATTTGGACACACTCTTAGTTCTTTCGGTAAAGTCACGTATGTAAAAAATGAAATTAAAATTAATAAAAAATAAAATAATAAAATCACGACGTTTCGGAGGCAACACAAGTCTCCGTCATCAGGTGGGACCGTCACAGCCAGATTTGCGGTATCAAGTGAGGCAGGGATTCCAAGATGCAAGCTCTTAAAAGCAAGTTAAGGGGGAGGAGAGGGGGGGAGAGCTTATCAGAATGTGGTAGCCAATGAATGGAACGTATCGGGAGGGGGGGGCGGGGCTAAAAGAGATCACGAGGTGCTCATAGGCGTCGACGTGGACGTGTTTGAGCCAGAATTAAAATGGTAAGAGTAACAATAAAATATTACAGAGGGTAATTCATGCTAATTGCATCACGCAACTCTTTACATCTATATATATAAAATCGCAAATCTGTCTGTCTGTTTGTCTGTCTGTCTGTGTGTGTGTCTGTGTGTGTGTCTGTCTGTGTGTCGCCGGACCATACGCAGTTTTATTGGACGGCGGTTGCCCCTGGCAACGGGTAGCGACGCATTCGCTGCGGGGTGGACGCCATTTTTTATTCCCGTTAAAAATATGCGCACGCATTAACACGCGACTCTGAGGTAAGTTCATCAAAGTTTCACGTCCTCTTCACTCCCCCCCCCACCTCAATGTGTGCAATTACTATTATAGGGTCGGTAGATAATAAAATTATAGCGATTAGACAGTATTATTGTAGCGCGGGGGGGGGGGGGGGGGGGAACGGCACCCGTACCCAGCCTCAGCCGGGTGGACAATTTAGGCGAGGCCGGAGGCTCTGCACGCTACTAGGCCTCGACACCCACCACGCGACTCTGAGGTAAATTCATCAAAGTTTCACGTCCTCTTCACTCCCCCCCCACCACAATGTGTGCAATTACTATTATAGGGTCGGTAGATAATAAAATTATGGCGATTAGACAGTATTATTGTAGCGCGGGGGGGGGGGGGTAACGGCCCCGGTACCCAGCCTCAGCCGGGTGGGCAATCTAGGCGAGGCCGGAGGCTCTGCATGGTACTAGGCCTCAACACCCCACCACACTATAGGCCGTACATACTACTGCACAGCGGCCGAGGAGATCGTGGCTGGGGGGGGGGCAGGGGTAGCAGCCCATCTGTGTATATATGTAAGGTTATTAAGAAATATATTTTTCACCCGGGCAACGCCGGGTACTTATGCTAGTTAATTATATATAAAGGGCCAAATCCGATAGTGTCATGGCAATTCAATGAACGTTGGGGTGGGTTTAGAGTATTTGGCTGATGTAAATTTCCACATGATGACAAGTTGAGCTATCATTTGTGGCCAGGTCGCTTCTGATAAATAGCTGTGCAGCTCAGTGGGCCTCAGCTGGTAAAATACAAAATAGTTTTTTTTTCATCATCATCATGATTCATGGGCACAGAGCCCATGGGTGTCCACTGCACATTTTCTAATTCGTTTCCACTTTCCTCTGCCCTGTGCCAATCTACTCAAGTAGCGCGCCACATCTTTCCTGCACCAATCTCTTGCGATGTCGTCGTCAAGCCGTTCTCTGCGAGGTCTTCGTCACTTTCCGATTCGTTCCATTTTCCCAACGACACATTTTTTTAAATGTTTCTGTTGTTGTCCATCCTGCGTGCGTGTGTCCAATCAGTGCCAGTCTCTTCATCGTCACTGCCGACGTCAGCTCTTCTTCTATGCACAACCTTTTTCTTACCGAGTTTAGTTTAATAGTAACTTTGATTGTAATTACCAGCGAAACGTCGTACTACTCAAATTTTTAAATGCTGTTAATTCTCTCTTCGACACACCGGTGGGCTAAAGAAGTGCATTTTTTTTTTTTAACGTGACACATTTTTTTACTGTTTGGCCGTGTCGGGTGGTGGAGGGTTACGACACATTTATAAACAACGCGATCTGACCCAAAAACCTATATTATTTATAGTAAATCGTTACACGGCTACTGCTCACGCTTGGGTCGGGGGGAGGGGGGGGGGCACGAGAGGCCGTCACAAGAGGGCGTGCGGTCCGTGCGGTCCGTGCGGTCCGTGCGGTGTGTGCGGTGTGTGCGGTGTGTGCGGTGTGTAGCGGTGCGTGCGGTGCGTGCGGTGTCTCCACGGTGGGTGCTGCGTGCCGACCTTGGCTGCGGGGATCTGCTGCTTGGGATGAGGTGGCGGCGAGAGCTGCGGTGGCGGCGGCGGCGGAGGGAAGTTGATCGTGTCGAAGTAGTCGTCCGTCTGGACTGCCACCGTTGCCGGCTTGCCCGCTGTGGCAACCGATCAATCAAAACGAGTTGATTACCGCTTTTAAAAATATATAGATTCCACTCCCCCCCTCCTCCCCCTTCCGATTGCTTTATTATCACGTTACTGGAATCATGTAAACTAAGCGAGCGAGCAAACGCGTTCTTGCTCGGCCACTTCACTATAAACACCATCAACTATCTAGATTTCATGTTTTCGTGACTGCAGGGATCCATACTCTGGTTCTTTCGGTAAAGTCACGTAGGTATAAAATAAAATCAATAAAATCACGACGTTTGGGACACAACACAAGCGTCCGTCATCAGGTGGGACAACCATAGCAATAAACAATTGCTGAAGTGGGCAAAAGGGCTGCTGTTGTCCCACCAGATGACGGACGCTTGTGTTGCGCCCGAAACGTCGTGATTTCATTTATTTTATTTTATACCGACGCGACTTTACCGAAAGAACCAAAGAGTACTATCAACTATTTTTATTTTATCAGGTAAGGCTCACTGAGCTATGCAGCTCTTTTTCAGAAGCGACCTGGCCACAAATGATAGCTCAAACAAGTGATCTTTCGTGTGGAAATGTATAGCAACAGCCAGATACTCTAAAAGCACGTCGATTCTAAATGCGGAGGGAAAAACCGCAACCACGGGGAGAACATGCAAACTCCATATATGCAGGCGTTAGGGTCGGGATCGAACCCATGACCTCCTGTATACCAGGTGAGGTAGTTAACATCTCGCCACCGTGACGTAGGATGACAACATTTGATACTTTTTTAAATAAGTAAAGACGTAGTTCAAATTTAAAAGGTCATTACGAGCAACGCAACTGAAGCCATCACTCCTCGCCATCGCTTCCCTAACTTCTGCTAGATCCACAACTGCTGCACGGTTCCACGCAAGTCGCCCTCGACGGTCTAGACCTTACCAGTGGCGTAGCTAGGATATTTTGCGCCAGGGGACGAACTATAAAATTGGCGCCCCCCCCCGTTTAATCACATACCAAAATGTAATTACATGACATGCAGGCTGTGTGTGGCGAGATATATAAACTTTTAGCTTGAGGTGTAGATTTGTGCAGTAGTTTCAGGATGCCGCGCCCGCCGCAACAAGTTATAATGTGACGTTGTAAGCCTCATTTTGGCGCCCCTTTACCTTGGCGCCCGGGGACACGTGTACCCCCCTGCCCCCCCCAGCTACGCCTCTGGCCCTTACAGCCTCCGATCATCGGGCTTTAGGTCACAAACCCCCGGGTGCCACTGCAGCGCCCGTCTCAGCGAACCTGCTTCCCTCCTCCACCCCAGTACTCAATCACAACCTCCTCCCGATTGCATCCCGTATAATTTCCCCTACATCATCCTTACCGCGAGTCGGATCATTTAGTTACATTTCTGATCGTCGTAAAACGGGCACGGGTGCCTTCCGTGATTTTTTTTCTCTTCGACGGAAAAGATCCTAAACTAAACGATGTTTAATTTTACCAGGCAATGCCCGCTGAGCTATAAAGCTATCACGAACGATAGCTCGACAAAGTGGCTTATCGCGTGGAAGTTTAAAAGCAGCCAAATACTCTAAAACGCGCGACGTCGATTCGCAATGTGGAGGGAAAAACCGTAGGGCCCCCCGGAGAAAAATCCATCCTACGACAATGGAGCTGGTAAAGGACAGAAGGAGCCATAAGCGTCAGTCAATGAAATAACGCAAACGATGGGGGTAAGGAGGGGGGGGCGGGGGGGTGGAGGGCGCGGGGGGCGGGGGGGGAGCACGGGGGGGGGGGGTTTACCCTTTTTAGGGGGCCGAGTGCCTCGTGGCGTGACCTCCGTGTCCTTCCTCGGCGACGCTTTCAGCAAGCGGCTGGCGTAGATGTTCTTCACGTCCAGCTCGCGCTCCTTATCCTGGCGTGATGATCACAACGAGAAGACAAAAAGAGAGGTTCAGACGTTTTGAACCAAGACCAAAGCCAAGGCGTCGAACACGTTGCCGGGGTACAGACGAGACGCGCCGATTAAAATGTCTTCTTATTCTCACTACGATGCCGTAACGTCGAGAGATGGAGCGGCAGCCAGGCTTGGAAAAGCGCCCGAAAGTTGTAGCCACCCGCAGAGATGGAGCGATGAAACAAGCTCGGCTGCAGGCGCTCGGTGGATCGTTAGATCGCAGGATCGTGATGACGGCATGGGGATGCCTTCATCCAGTAGGGGAACGATCATGCCTATCGATGGTGAGGGCGATGATGATGATGATGTTGTGAATCGAATCGCGCATTTTAAACTTGTACACAGGATTACAAAGCCCATTTTACGAGCGATTGTTTCAACGAGTTACATTCTACGGCTTCCATTCACGAAGAAAAGTGAAACTTTACATTACAGAAGTGGGTCAAGGATGGAGAATGTGGAAGCAACCCCCATTATCACAGCCGATCCTGGAGAGGAATCATTTGCTGCTTCACGTCACCGCTAGAAAATGAACAGCACCTCCTAGATGTGTCAAATCCCTCCTAAACTACAGAAGCTAAGGAGGTTTCAAGCCTGGATAGGGCTTGGATGGATGAGCACCATGCATGTAACAAGTGTCGTAGACTGCTTTGGAGATATATATTTATCGTACTGTACTTCTACGCTCCTACATCTAAAAAATAAATGATTTTCCCTTCATAGTAGATGCACAGATTAATGTCCGATTCATGGAAATTATACGTAAAGTATAAAATCCATTGTGTTTCTGTGCTCCTACATTCTCCCCACCTTCACAAACCGCACTTATATACACCGCCAAGGAGGTCCTTGAGATCTTATGATCTCCTTCTTAGTCATAATAAAGGTTTTTGGGCGAAAGCCTACGTATTCTTAGGTTTTTTTCGGTAAAGTCACGTAGGTAAAAAAATTCAATTAATAAAAGTAAAATAAAAATCACGACGTTTCGGAGGCAACACAAGCTTCCGTCTTCAGGTGGAACCGTCACAGCACGGTAGCTGTATCAAGTGAGAGAAATTCCAAGAAAACAGTCCTTGTAAATATACTGGTTGAGGTTGGGAGGAGCCAAGGTAGGCGCTGAATATTATTTTTGTGAGGTTCGGTGCGGCTAAAGCACGCTGTTAGGAATGTTTACTTTTATTAATTAGAATTTTTTACCTACGTGACTTTACCGAAAAAACCTAAGAATATGAATCCTTGCAGTCACGAAAGCTTCAAATCTAGAAAGCCTACGTGTTAAACCTCCTTCTTAGTATTCTGAGGTCAAGGCTCCATTCCTGGGGGTGATTCGGGGCCTTTGCCAGTGCAGCTCCAAGAATGTGGAACGCGTTGCCTCTGACAATGAGACAATCAAAATCTTAAGTGCCATTTAAATCCGCCCTGAAAATGGTTCTTCCCCATCGTTTTGGTCGTTTACGCTGCTGCCTCCGTCTTATATCCCCGCTTTCCATACACGGTGGCACATTGCGATCCTTAGATTAAATGCGCCTTGCAAATGTAAATGATCATATGATTATATCACTTCTAGATTTGAAGCTTTCGTGACTGAAAGGATTCATACTCTTAGTTCTTTCGGTAAAGTCACGTAGGTAAAAAATGAAATTAAAATTAATAAAAAATTAAAAACAATTCAATCACGACGTTTCGGAGGCAACACAAGCTTCCGTCTTCAGGTGAAACTGTCACAGCAAAATATCTGTATCAAGTGGAGAGAAGTTCCAAGAGGTACGACCTTATATACTGGTTAAGGGGGGAGGAGCCAGGAAGGGCCGCGGGAGAGGAGGAGTTGTGAGATGATTATATTACTGCCAAGCCAAGCGAGTGAAGTCTATCTTCTTGGTTCTTTCGGTAAAGTCACGTAGAAGGGAAATAATAAAATATTAAAAATAAAACATTATAAAATAATTCTCACGAAGATTTTTTTGTCAAGGTGCTCTTCCCCTTCCAACCCAGCTTAAATATACGCTCCAAGCGTGGTGGTGTTTCATTCAGACGCTGTCTCCCCGACAGACCTGGTCCTCACCTGAGGTCGGCTGCTTGCGTTGTGGCCGAAACGTCGTGAGAATTATTTTATTATGTTTCATTTTTATTATTTTATTATTTCCCTTCTACGTGACTTTACCGAAAGAACCAAGAAGATGAATCCCTGCAGTCACGAAAGCTTGAAATCGAAATTAAATTATGTTTTATTTTTATTATTTTACTAGATTGACTACCCGGCTTCGCCCGGGTCTTGGATCCACGACGCCCGGCCGCCTTTGTCTCCCCAGTGACGATGTTCACGCACGACAGCAGTTACGCGCTTGAGGCTGAGTCTACCTAGGGGAGGCCCAGGTCCGGTTCAAATAATCGTCAGCGGTGCTGGGCGTGAGTGGGAATCGAACTGGGGTCCCTCAACCAGCTTAATGACTATTTGTCCAAAGAACATTTAAAGAATCGATTATAATAAGCAGGCTACAGTCTACATTATAGACTGCCAGAACACCCACGCAGCTGAATAAGCAGGCAACAGTCTACATAATAGACTGCCAGTAGACTCAGGCAATTTAATAAGCAGGCTACAGTATACATTATAGACTGTCAGTACGCTCACCCAGCTTAATGAGTATTTGTACAGTCACCATTTAAAGAATAGATTATTGGCGCGTAGGGTTTGAAAGTAATATAAATTGCACACATTGTGTTGGGGGGGGAGTGAAGAGTACGTGAAACTTTGATGAATTTACCTCAGACTCGCGTGGTGGGTGTCGAGGCCTAGTAGCGTGCAGAGCCTCTGGCCTCGCCTAAATTTCCCACCCGGCAGAGGCAGGGTACGGGTGGCGTTTCCCCCCCCCCCCGCGCTACAATAATAGTGTCTAATCGCTATTATTTAATTATCTACGGAGCCTATAACAGTAATAGAACACATTCGGGTGGGAGGGGACTGAAGAGGACGTGAAACTGTGATGAATTAACGTCAGAGTCGTGTGTTAATGCGTGCGCCTATTTTTAACGGGAATTAAAAATGGCGAATGCGTCGCTAGCCGTTGCCAGGGGCAACCGCCGGACCAATTGTGTGTCGCAATGCAGGGGCAACCGCCGGACCAATCGTGTGTCGCAATGCAGGGGCAACCGCCGGACCAATGGTGTGTCGCAATGCAGGGGCAACCGCCGGACCAATCGTGTGTCGCAATGCAGGGGCAACCGCCGGACCAATGGTGTGTCGCAAATCCCTGACATTTCGTCCAATGAAAGTGCGTATGGTCCGGCGACACACACACACACAGACAGACAGACAGATTCGCGATTTTATATATATAGATTACTTCCCTTCTACGTGACTTTACCGAAAGAACCAAGAAAATGAATCCCTGCAGTCACGAAAGCTTTAAATCGAGTGAAGTCTAATCAAATAACTACCACGGCGCCTGCATGCCGCCGGGTGGAGGGCCCTATCTGTCATCCAGCAGTGGAGCGACAAGGAGGGCTTGTGCATGTACGTCCCTCTGACACCTTCTCGGGGTAAAACTTTGCCACAGGCCCAGGCCGAGAGCGTGGAGGCTGCCTGCCGTCGAGACCGCTGCGTTGGTCGTTCAGGGCTCTTGTCGAGGCCAGATGGGGCAGGTGCCCTCCACTGATCAAACACAGGAGGCTTAGTGGCTCAGCTTTGTTGCAAACTCGGGCGATTTCCTTTCCCAAGACCGAGCAAACTTTTTTGGCGTTTTCCTAAAGTGACAAAAACTCCGTCAAAAGCGACTTGGTGACAACATTTAGAGACGTTCTAGGCCGAGGAGTTTTACAGCGGCCCCCTTGTTCCAATCCACTGCCGGATGAGTGGCTCCCCGTGCCGTATGGGTCGTGGGGGTGCTGTGATCACACTCGGCGGGGGTTGGTAAAGGCGTGGAGCATAGATGTGGGAACATAGAAGCACGGCACAACTAAATATTCTGCTGCGCTGGGCGCCCTGCTGCCCGCGAACGTTGCCACGCAGTCCTATGACAACCTGATAATTGTTTTTTTACCCTTTCATCTGGCAACAAAACTGACCCCTTTTTTACAAGGAGTCATGTTTGCATAGACCACAATACCTGCAGTCATAATGCAAACAAAAAACATAACTCTGATAATGTATGCACTGTCCTTGAAGTTGATTGGTCCATACCCGAGACAGCTTTCCTTAGAGCCTAGTCTCACATGGTGTTGGACCAGATGACGCCAAAAGGCGCACCTTGTAAAAAAAGGTGTCAGTTTTGTTGCCAGATAAAAGGGTAACAAAACAATTAACATATTTTTTACTGGCAAATGAGGTTCCAATGGTGCCTACGACAGCCTGTTTGTTCATGGCTGTTGCCCATCCAGGCACGGCGAAGCCTCAACCCTGCTTAGCATTCGAGATATGACAGGATCCGGATGATCCTGCGCCATTTGGCCGTAAGCGTAGTTCACGCTAAAGTTTGGCTCATACTGGATCATGGGTCGCCGCGGTGGAGAGATGTTAACTCTCCCTCGGTTGGTATGCAGGAGGTCGTGGGTTCCATGCCGACTCTGGACATCTGTATAATGTCGTTTTAAAGTCTCTCTCTTCCCGTGGTCGCGTGGATTTTTCTCCAGGTTCTCCGGTTTTTCCCCTCCACATTTACGAACACGCGTTTAGAGCATTTGGCTGCGAAACACTTCCACATAAAGCACTTTGTTGAGCTATCATTTGTGGCCAGTTATCTTCTGAAAAAGAGCTACCCAGCTCAGTGGGGCCTTACCCTGTAAGTTTAAATAGTTGTTAATATTCTTTGTCACATAGAAGGGAAATAATGAAATAATGATAATAAAACATAATACAATTTTCACGACGTTTCGGCCACAACACAAGCAGCCATCCTCAGGTGAAGAACAGAGCTGTCGGAAAGACAGCTTCCTAATGAACACTGCTAAGCTTGGCAGCCTATTTTAAGCTGGGTGGGAGGAGCAGAGCGCCTTGACAAAGGAGTTTACATATCAACAGAGGAATTTAGCATATTGACGCTAAAGAACTGTTTCTACCCTACTACCATACAATAAACCGATGTGAAAAAACTAGGTATAAACTACATCAGTAGTCGTTAACGTTTCGGAGATTTGACGTGCCTCGCTACAGACGGACGGACAGAGCTAAAGCATAATAAACGCTCTTAACTTTGGAGCTTTCGTGACTGCAGGAATTATTCTTTGGTTCTTTCGGTAAAGTCACGTATAAAGAAAAAATAATAAATTAAATAATAACATACGACGTTTCGATTGCTTGTGTTGCAATCGAAACGTCGTATGTTATTATTTAATTTATTATTTTTTCTTTATACGTGACTTTACCGAAAGAACCAAAGAATAATAAACGCTTTCAACCTTAGTTGTCAAGCATTGATGAGGTCACGTGGCCCAGCAGTTTCCCGTTCCTCACCTTGAGTTTTTGGGTAAGCCTCTCGATCTCCTCCTGCAGGGCAGTCACCTGCGCCTGTGCCTCCTGAGTTTTGCGCCGTTCTGCCGCCAGCTGCCTCTGGTAGCTGTTTGTGGTCAGTTCGAGGTTTTTCTCCAGGTCCTGCGGGTGGGAAGGGAACAGCGCGGGTAGATTGATGTGCGGCAGGCAGGTCGCAAAGGGCAGCAACGCAATCCTCGGCACCCGATGGAATGCACCAGAGAGTCGAGGCAAATCAACGGCGCCCTCGGACTCAAGGTGCGCTGTGAGTATAAGGGCATTGTCAAAAAAACGTTGGCTCATTATTCCTCTTAAGGCCACAGTATTATGAATGAAAGTGTCGAGTTTTTTGCGAGGATGTTATTACTCAGGAAAGAGCATTACAACATAAACCTGCTCCGCTTAAATTACATTGCAAGAAATATTTTTTTTACTGATCAAAAACGTCGTTTGACACTGCCCAATCCTACAAAAAAATACAAAGACCCCCTGGAAAGCATTACCAGGCTCTTTGGGCAAGTACTGTTAGAGAACACCTATGAAGGCTTGGAAAGCACACGAGGGGGTGGGCGGCTGCAACCATGCCCGACTGCCTTTGTCTCCCCAGTGGCGATGTTTTTAAACACTGCACCAGGTACTCATTTGAGGCTGAATCGACCTATGGGAAGCCCAGGATCCGATTCAGATAATCGTCACCGATGTAGGCCGTGTGCAGGAATCGAACTCGGGCCGCCGGGTACATAGCGCAGCGCCCTCACCGCTACACTACACACCCAATCCTCCTCTCGCCCCCCCCAACAACAACAACCGTCATTCGCCACCAAGTGGTGGTGACGTCACCACGGCGCTTGTGCCAGCCCAGGTGCACTTTGAGGCCACGTGAAGTGTCAAAAGCTCGCTGACAGGAGGTCACGGGACAGACCCAGGTGTGATAGGTTGACCGACTAAAATCCCCCCCCCACACACACACACAAACCTCCGATTCGCACAGTTGGCTATGTACGGCGCGAAAGAAGTTCCACACACATAACAATAACTGCTGATTTAAAGCTTTCGTGACTGCAGGGATTCATCTTCTTGGTTCTTTCGGTGAAGTCACGTAGAATGGAGACAGCGTCTGAATGACTCTGTCTCCTCGACAGACCGAAACGTCGTGAGAATTATTTTATTATGTTTTATTTTTATTATTTTATTTTTTCCATTTTACGTGACTTTACCGAAAGAACCAAGAAGAACAACAACTGCCATTCGCCACCAAGCGGCGGTGACTGTCACCGCGGCAGTTGAGCCAGGCCACCTGCACTTTGAGGCCACGTGAAGTGTCCAAGTAGATACACACGTGAACGCGGGCGCGCATGCACGCACACTCGCGCACCTTGACTCGTCGCTCGCTCTCATCCAGCCTGGTCTCGGCGCGTGCCAGCGAGCGCGACAGCTCCTCACGCTCGCCCAGCCCGCGCTGCTCCGAGAGCCGCTGGAGCCGCTGGAGGCTCTCCCGCGTCGTGGCCAGCTCATCCTGCGCCGCGCGCAGCCTCCGCGCCGCGTCGCGCTCCGCCTCGCGGGCCCTGCGCAGGCCCTCGCGCAACGCCCGTGTCTCTCCCGCGTGCCGGGCCAGCAGCTGGGGCAGGTCGCCCTCCTGGGACTCGAACCGCGCCAGGGCCTTCTCCTGGCGGTGCTGCGCGTGCGGTGATCGCGAGTGAGTTTGTTTGTTGGCAAAAAATACAACGAAAAAAGTGAACCGCTCCGTGATAGCTAGCCTAGATAACAGCCTATTGGCTTTTTCTTCTTGGTTCTTTCGGTAAAGTCACGTAGAAGGGAGATAATAAAATAATAAAAATAAAACATAATAAAATACAATTCTCACGACGTTTCGGCCACAACGCAAGCAGCCGTCCTCAGGTGACGAACAGGTCTGTCGGAAAGACAGCGTCTGAATGAACACCACCAGGCTTGGCAGCGTATATTTAAGCTGGGTTAGGGAAGGAAGGGCGCCTTGACAAAGGAATTTGCATATCAACAGAGGAATTTAGCATATTTATGGGAAATGCAGATATGGGATTAGTCACTACTTGTGGAATGCGTAGGAGGTGGGGAGGGGTTTCAAAGTCATATTATGCCCGTGCATTATGCAGTATGCAGGATTAGCAGCATCAAAGAGATAGCTAGCCTTTTTTATAAATAAAATATAAATACAACATATTTTGGTCCAACAGCCTATTGGCTTTCCAGACCGATATTATCCAGCAACATTTATTTAAGCAAGCAAACTCTGAACCAGTTTTTTTTTTACTTTACGAGCCTCATTTAGCAGTGTCAGGCTTGTCAATGGACTACAAATATTTGTAATTGTTTGTGGAGACAAAGAACGGAGTACACACACGTATAACCATAACAACAGTGCATCATGAGTTTCCTATTTGGTTAGAACAACTTAGTTTGCCAGAAGACTTATTGGAAGCTTTTAGCTCGGGCACGAAGAGTTGTAAAAACCTCAGGGCTCTTCATCTCAGATGACCCTCGATATTTACCCATCACTGCGAGCACCTCAGCCGATTTAATCGAGTGCTCGAGAGGGCAATATTATCGATCCTGGCAACAACAAAGTGTTTCGATATTAGCACACTCAGTCATTTCTACGACTGCAGGGTCATAAGGTCATAACAAAGACGACCACAGCATCACGCGCTTTCAGATACGCTTCTGCGGTTGTCTGGAACGCTCTTCCTTACGATATTAGCAAGCTGCTGGCGCAATGCAGTTTTAACAAATTTCTTAAGAAATACTTTTTGTTCTAGATTTGAAGCTTTTGTGACTGCAAGGATTCATACTCTTAGTTCTGTCGGTAAAGTCACGTAGGTAAAAAATGAAATAAAAATTAATAAAAATAAAACAATCAAAATCACGAAGTTTCGGATGCAGCAAATCTGGCTGTGACGGTCCCACCTGATGACGGAGACTTGTGTTGCCTCCGAAACGTCGTGATTTTTATTGTTTTATTTTTACTAATTTTTATTGCATTTTTTACCTACGTGACTTTACTGAAAGAACAAAGAGCATAAATGCTTTTTGTGTTCATTTTGTTGTCTGTCCCCCCACTTCCAATTAGCACGATTGTCTACGTACGGTACAAAAGAAGTTCAATATACATACATACAAGGTGCATGTCCATATCTGGCCCTGAAAAAGAAATTCTAAGTCCCATCCCACCCTCATATTGCAAGCAATTTGCTTCAGCGCCACCTAACGCCCCCCCCCACCCCGCACCACCGCTCACCTGCAGCTGCTTGAGGGCTCGGTTCTCGCGCGTGGCCTCGTCGAGCTTGGCCTGCAACTCAGACACCTCGTTGCGCAGACTGACGGCCGCGTGCACCCGCGCCGAGTGGACGCGCCGCGACACCTGGTCGGGGGCCCCGCCGCCGCCCGTGTACAGCGACGTGCGGCTGCTCTTGTTGCTGCGACTGCCACGGCTGCCACCGACAACGCCGCCGCCACCGCCGCCAACCTTCGTGCCGTTCCCGGCTCGGGGGCCCGCCGGTTTGCGGCCTGGCGCGCCCGAGAGGCGGGGGGAGTGAAAACGAGAGAAATGAAAGTAGTGGGATTGTGGCAAGGTCTTTGATTTGTTTGTTGTGAGGTCGATCGCGTTAAATGTTAATGTGTCGTAAAGCCACCTCCGGCCGACACGGACAATTAGTAAGGTTTGTCATGCGAGCAAAACGTGCCAATTAGTTACGACTTTCAGCACCACCGGAGTGTTGGAGAGTCAACCAACAACATTTACAACTTGATAATGACGCTTCTCTGGTGATTATAACCACCAGCTTCATCAGGCGATTGCCAGAATTGTAATTAAGTCTTCCTGTTTTCCAGTCTTCAATAGAGTAAGGTGATGGCATCACTGTGTGCCTACAAGTGCGAAGAACCCAGGGGTGGTCCCAACACACAACCGGTGTGCTGAAGTGGTAACGAATTGGCACGTTTTATTCACGTGACAAAGCTTACTAATTGGCCGTGTCGGCGGGACACATTTACGCGATCTAACCCCAAACGAAACTTGCGAATGAATAACATTGGTCACTGGAAGCCTACGCGTTAAATTTAGATTGTTACCGACACCCACCTACGACCAAATAACCCAAAATACGCCCCATCTCATGAGACCTCAAAAGTTAAGCTGCGTTGAGCCTAGCCTGTAGAGCTATATATGCATGTCAGGTTATCATAGGGGCTGCTGCGGCACTGTGGTGCGTGGTGGGCAGGAGATGGCATTGCAGGAAAATTCACTGTTGTACTGTACTTACATGCGTCCCGCTTTCACCAACAAAAACTCTCGTGGATATTCGTGACGAGAGAACTCCGCCGACCCGCGTGGTGGGGGAATGTCCTTATCCAGCAGTGGATCGGAAAAATAGGCTGCAACATTAGGGCTGAACGATTAATCGATTTCAAATCCGAAAACACAATTTGAAACAATGCGATTAGCAAATCGCAAAGGCTGCAATTTTTTGCGATTTGAAAAGTCCCATTACTTATTGGAATTTTTTATTTTTTTTATTATTATAACTTTATTTATTTAACTTAACAATTGTTCTATGTTTCATTGTTCTATTTCAATGAAAAATTTTAATATTTACATGTTGCAAGCAATTCATATATTTGAAGTTCGTATTTTGATGGTAATCATGTGGTAATGCTCCATCATATGTTTTAAATCTATTACACATTGAATATTGGAACTGAAGCTTGACTTTAAAAATTTGTATCGCAATATGTCAGAAAAATCGCAATTAGATATATTCCCCAAATCGTTCAGCCCTCCGGAGGCTGTGTCTTTCCAGCATATCGTGATCGAATTAAAAAATATAAGATTTTGTCGTCTCGTTTGCGCCCTCTGAATTGTACTGCTCGTTGTTTGTCTCTCTCGTTGCTACACCCCATTAGCCGATTGGCTACATCACCATGTGCACGCTTACACGTTCAGCCCTCTTGTCGATTCCACTGCTGGATGAGGGCCGCCGCGCGCACACCCGTGCGGGTCACGGGGGTTACTGGACCATACTTCACCACGATGACCGGTCCCGTCATAGATTCAGAAAAATAATCTGAATATTTATTTATGCTGGCGGAATCCGATGAGCTATGAAGCTCTATTTTCACAGATGTCCAGTCGGGGTGGGTAAGAACGTCACAGCAACAAACAGTTCAATAACACGATAGGCGTGCAAAGTATAAGAAAGGTAAACCAATCACCCAAACACATACTAAAATAAAACGAAACAATCACCATCCTACCAGGCAAAGCCCACTGAGGTATTCACTTATTTTACAGAAGCGGACCCCGCTACAAATGATAGCGCAACAACGTGGCTTATCGCGTGGACATTTATAGCAGCCAAATTATCGAAATAATCCCAATGCACGTTTCTGAGTGTGGCGAAACAGAATGTGTGTGGTCCGCTAACCCTTGGATCATGGGCGTCGACAACCATGCCGTGGTTAGAAAAATAAGACGAGCAGTAACATTGGCCAAGAGATAGCAACACTGCAAAGAAGGAGAATTTCTCAAGTGCCTGTCGCCATGGGAGCAGAGTTTCCCCAACGCTCTAAGGCATTCTGTTTACAAATCACAACACTTCAAAAGGCTATGAGAGGAAACATGTCGCAATGTGGTTGTTTAATCAATGACCTCACCGTGCCTATTGGTGGACTCGCCATGCAGATCCCACTTTGACCGAATTTTCACAGTTCCTATGATCACCGTTTCATTGCTTTTATGGACTTTATTTTGGCGATTTCGAAAAGTGTTTTGGTTTGGCCATGTTTGTTTGTTGTAGTACGGAGTTAAACTGATGGCCTTAATCTAAGTTGTCTTGTGGTTGTGGTTGTTGTTTGACTTGCATCCCACTGGGATTTTTGCACACAGCGTTGGTGTACGGTGCTTTTTCTGCAATATTTTGCTGTCTTTTCTTGGATTTTCTATTTGCACTTAGTCAAATAGTCACTTTAAGATGTTTTCTTGTCCATGTTTTTGTCTTTTTTTGTTGCGCTTGCACCCGATTCAAGAGCCGCATGGCTCACAGGGCTATACCTAATAATGAACTTGAACTTGAACTATCTATACTTGCGCTCACTGGTTCTCTGCACCAATGCCCTGAGAGGTCAGCGACCCACTGACCTAACCCCAACTCAGCCACAGTAGCCCACGCGCGGTGGAGGGGATGGGATATGTGATTTGTGTATGTATGTTGATGTGTGCAAGTATGTTGATGTGTGCAAGTATGTTGATGTGTGCATGTATGTTGATGTGTGCATGTATGTTGAACTTCTTTCACACCGTACGTAGCCAACCATCGGAGGTGCGGGGGAAGGACAACAAACTAAACACAAAAGGCAGTTATGTATGCGTAATGCACAATAGCCTTGTGATCATCATGGAACCTCTTTTGCCAGTACCAAAATATACTAATAGGGTTTTTCCCCTTTTTTCTGGCAACAAAACTGACACCTTTTGCAAGGAATCATGTTTACATTAACCACAATACTTGCAGTCAAATGCAAACAAAAAACAATACTCTGATAATGTATGCATTGTCTTTGAAACTGATTGGTCCACACCAGAGACAGCTTTCTTTGGAGCCTCGTCTCATATGGTGTTCGACCAGATGACGCCAAAAGGCGCAATGCATAAATTACCAGAGTATTGTTTTTTGTTTGCATTTGACTGCAAGTATTGTGGTTAATGTAAACAGGATTCCTTGCAAAAGGTGTCAGTTTTGTTGCCAGAAAAAAAAGGGGAAAAACCCTATTAGCCTTGTGATCATTTACTTTGAAGCAGTGAGCGAGTGTCGTTTCAATGTCGCCACATCAGGGTGTATGTTGTACTGCCGGGTTAAGCAAAAATTAAAACCTTGCCAGACAGTTACGAGATGTTCACTACCTCACCTGGTATACAGGAGGTCGTGGGTTCGATCCCGACCCTGACGATGCCTGCTGTATATTTGGAGTTTGCGTGTTCTCCCCGTGGTTGTGTGGATTTTTCTCCGGGTCCTCCGGTTTTTCCCTCCACATTTATAATCAGCGTGCGTTCTGAGTATTTGGCAGCTAGAAATGTCCACGTGA
Source organism: Lethenteron reissneri (assembly GCF_015708825.2). NCBI lineage: Eukaryota > Metazoa > Chordata > Hyperoartia > Petromyzontiformes > Petromyzontidae > Lethenteron > Lethenteron reissneri. The sequence goes on from NC_083834.1 coordinate 7,042,751, forward strand.
TGATAGGCCACTTCGTTGAGCTATGGTTTGTGGCCAGGTCACGTCTGAAAAAAATAAAAAAAAACGCTACATAGCTCAGTTGGCCTTACCTGGTTAAAAAAAAGTGAAGTTTAAAATGCCAGTCTTCCAGTCACGACTGAACGAGAGAGCAATAGTGTACACAAAGTGTGACTTGAAAAGCACTCTGAACAATGAAGACAATTAGTCGGTGGCCAGGTGACTCAAGAGGTCTAAGCGCACGGCTGGCACCGTTGGGAATCTGGGTTCGAATCGCGTCTGCCGCCCCGTGATTATACCGGGCTCTCAAGTGCAGCGAGGTCGATGGTCTCAGGCCGGCCACCGATGACTGCGCAAAATAACCATCACATTACAACTTGTGTTTTCCACTCGGTTCCGACAATAAATAATATCGCTTTGGCTGTCATGCAACGAACTTTGTTCTTTTTCGATTTAAAGCTTTCGTGACTGCAGGGATTCATTAACCGCCACTACGGGGTGGGATTCCACAAAACTTTAAGATCTTTCAACAAACTCCGGGATAAGAAGGCTCAGCTAATCGAGTCTCTCACCTTTCTGAAGAGATGCCGCGACTAAGGTAATATGCAAATTATTTTGTCAAGGCGCTATTCCCCCTGCAACCCAGCTTAAATATACGCTGCCAAGCCGGGTGGTGTTCATTCAGACGCTGTCTTTCCGACAGACCTGTTCTTCACCTGAGGACGGCTGCTTGCGTTGTGGCCGAAACGTCGTGAGAATTATTTTATTATGTTTTATTTGTATTATTTTATTATTTCCCTTCTACGTGACTTTACCGAAAGAACCAAGAAGATGAATGTTGTTCTCTCGGGCGGAACGGTTGGGGAAGCAGCGGCGCTCTAGACTGTGTCCAACAAAAGTCCTTTGAAGGTATCTTAGAGGTAGCTCCGTGTGACACCTGCTTCCACGGACCGTCCGCTAACACGAAGGGTTGCGCTGCCCCGAGACAGAGTGTCCACGACACATTCGGGATAAAATTGGTGTGGAAATAGAATTTTTAAAAAAATATTCGAATAACACAAAAACAAAATAGAGAGTAGAACCCAAACTCAGCACTTACCTTTCCCGAAGCAACAAACATCACTCGGTGTGACGTCACCAAAGTAAACTCGTTTGGACATTCTCAGCGGAGGGCAGCTTCGTGGTCACGGTCGACTTCCACTGTGGGAGGCTACCGAGGCCAAGCAAACGCGGGGCGCGTGCATCACAGGCGCGTCCATTCAACGAGGGCGCCCGAAGAGAATCGGCCCGCGTCGTTAAAGTCTTCCCTGTCGGACCGGCGGCATTGTTTGCCGGCACGCTCTTAACAACGGCAGCCTGATGTCCCCTTCTCGTCCTCCATTCGTTAACGGGTTGAAAAGCCACAGCGGCTCAGCGCCCGCTACGGTATCCACTCCTCCCTCCCCCCCCCTCCTGCATATCACGGGCTAAGCCACTCCATCAATAAATTACGGGCGCCAGAGGCCACCCTCTTGAAGTTACGCTGCGAAACGCGACCGGGGTGACATTCACATTTAATGGGGCACTGCGGCCAGCCGACCCGTACTACGCGAGACAGTCCGCGCTTGCAGGGTAAAGCCATGGTGGCTCCGCGTCGTGGGCTACCTTGAAATTCTCGTGGCGGAAGGACGCGCCAGAGGTCGCAACCGGGTACCCGATACCCGTACCCTTACCCGATACCCGGCTACCCGTACCCGGCCGGGTACCCGGCCGGGTACGGGTAGCCGTTTGCGACCCTGGTGCGGCCGGGTACAGGTACGGGTAAGTCGTGAGTCACTGGTGAGTAACCGTTTGTCACTCATTTCGGGTAGGGTACGGGTACGGGTAGGGAACGGCTACCCGTACCCAGCCGGGTACCCATTTGCAACTCTGGTGCGGCCGGGTACGGGTAGGGAATCAAAACCCGTTTGCGACCTCTGGGACGCGCCCGCCAGCGGAAGCTTGAATTCAGTAGCGCGTTTTAAGCTTCGGATTCGTGGTCTTAGCGTAGTTGACGACGACCTGTGGAATTCTGGGAATTGGACTTCGTTTTCAATAATTCTCTGAGTTGTTAGATGTTTGTTTGTGGGGTTTGCGATTAACACCCTCCCCCGTCCCCCTCAAAAAAGTGTATCTGTGGACAAAAATTATACGTACGTACAAAGCTAATTTGACATCAATTCTTGTCTGTTTACATACGAGTACAAGTCTCCCTATATCATTATGCAAGTCTAAAAATAATTTGCCCAAAGCGAACTTATCGCTTACTGGGAAGTTTTTACTCGAACACAGATTGATGTTTGCGTAACATTTTCGATTTCTTTTTCACACAGTTGTTTTTTGTTCCGATTTCTATTCACTTCATTGCTGCACTTTGTTTCATTTGCTTGTTTTGCGACTGTGATTGCAGTCACCTAAGGCCACTCTTGCAAGACCACTATCCTGGCCTCTTAAATTCCTTCATTGCACCGTCACCTCCAACAATGTTACTAAAATGATCTCAGTCTGCACCTTCATTCAGGCTGCATAATTTCGTCTCGTCATCGTCAGTCTTTGTCGTCATTGACGAGTCATGATCTAAACTATTCAAACAAAAAAAATGATTGTCCGAGGTAAGGCCCACTGAGCTATAACGCTCTCTTTTATAAGCGACCTGGCCGCAAATGATATCTCAATGAAGTGGCTTACCATGTGGAAATGTTTAGCACCAAATACTCTAAATGCACGTTTTTACATGAAGGGAAAAAACCGGAAAACCTGGAGAAAAATCCACGCGACCACGGAGACAGAGAGAGAACACGCAAACTTCAAATATCCAGGCGTCAGGGACAGGATGGGAATTGAACCCACGTGCTCCTGCAAACCGGGCGAGGTAGTTAACATCTCGCCACAACATCGTCCCTCTCGCCGCCGCATCGTCGCTGTCATCATCATCATGATGGTTCATTTTCGTTCAACCATAGTCATCGTTGACCAACACATATATAATTTGCATGACGAATACTTTCATCACTAGTTTTATTCACAAAATAAACACCGGTCATCATCGGTCGAGTGCCGTAATGCTGTGTGCTGCCAAGATGGAGCTGTTTTTTCTGAAGATCTCTCATCCATAGCTATTACCCAAATAGCCTCTTGTGGTTCATTAATGAAAACAGTTAACCCCAGCCAAAGTTGACTTGCGCACCTGCAAGACCCACAAGCCCGGACATGCATGGTCTAACCACTTGTGCGTCAAACGATAACACGCCAGCGAATATAGTATGTGTGTGCGTGGGGTGCTTGTGTATGCACGTGTGTGTCTGCGTTGGTTTTTTTGTGGGGAACGGTAGCGTGGCGGTTTACACGATGCGCTACGAACCCGGCGACCAGAGTTCGAATCCCGCTCACGGCCAACACCAACGACGATTATCGGAAGGAGTCCTGCACCTCCCCTCAGTCGACTCAGCCTGAAATGAGCACCTGGTGCAAGTGTGTAAACATCGCCACGAGGGAGACAAAGGCGGCTGGGCGTGGTGCTGGCCACCTACCCCCTCGTGTGCCCTAGCCGGCCTTCATAGATGTTCTCTAACAGCAACGGTCTGTTAAGGCTACATGGGTGACCTTTAACTTCATCTGTATTTTTAGATTTAAAGCTTTCGTGACTGCAGGGATTCATCTTCTTGGTTCTTTCGGTAAAGTCGCGTAGAAGGGAAATAATAAAATAATAAAAATAAAACATAATAAAATAATATAATAAATATTGTATTATGTTTTATTTTTATTATTTTATTTTTTTCCTTCTACGTGACTTTACCGAAAGAACCAAGAAGATTCATCTGTATTTTTAATAGGTTACTTAAAATCCAACTACGCAGGTGAAAGTGCCTATATATATACAGTGTTGCCCGAGGGTTCGCATTTAAACTTCAGCATTTTGACAGACAGGACGCCGATATGCAGTCTCATCAGCGTCTCACCTAGCACATCGTCGCATTAGAATCAACACGCCTACTCTCGCCTAGCCAAGTCCCGAACGCAGTGCACTGCGTTTACAAGAGATGTATCGGTGACGACGCACGTCCCTGCGTGTAACTGTGGCCGATTCCAGCTTAAATTATTCATAGGCGTTAAAAGGTTTGCTTCGTTCAGAGCAGGACGCTGAAATGCTCAAGTTCGGACCGTGATTGTTTGAGAGACAAAACTGCTAAGCTACTACAACACGAGGGCTACAGAAAAATTCTGTGGTATGAACACAGAAAGCAATGAGTGGCCTCGATAACCCTTTATCAGTCCACTGCTTGATGAAGGCCTCCCCATGGGGGTCGTTTGACCATACTTCACCACGACGTTCGCCGTGGCCGGGAATTTAACTCAGGTTACAGGGTTCAAATTTGAGCGTGCCTTGATGAAATTGTGATAGACGTGGTCCCTACTCTTTGGTTCTTTCGGTAAAGTCGCGTAGGTAGAAAAATAAAACAAAATAAAAATAACAAATCACGACGTTTCGATCGCAACACAAGCGATCGTCCTCGGGTGGAAAAAATTATCCAGCAGTGGGACTGCTGAACCAGCGAGAGAGCTGTTACAACGCAACTGACGTGCTTGCGTCCGTGGATGGAATTCCTTTCCAGCTCAGACCCCGCTTGCTTGCCCATCACCACATATATAACCTCGTTGTAACAGCTCTCTCACTGGTTCAGCAGTCACACTGCTGGATTATTTGTTCCGCCCGAGGACGATCACTTGTGTTGCGATCGAAACGTCATGATATATTACTTTTATTTTGTTTTATTTTTCTACCTACGTGACTTTACCGAAAGAACCAAACATTATGGATTCCTGCAGTCACGAAAGCTTCAAATCAAGATTAGACATGGTCCCTTTAAAGTGCAATACACTTGGTTCAATATATATTCCAAATGTTTTAATCCCTGCCCAGGATAACTCTTTTTGACAGCACACATCATTTAGTGATGCTGATGATGACGTAAATCGAATTGTGTCTATCTGTGTGTGTAAAATATGGAGAGCGGTGGTGTAGCGGTTAGCGAGCTGCGCTATGAACCCGGCGACCTGGGTTCGATTCCCGCTCATAGTCAACACTAGTAACGATTATCTGAAGCGGTCCTGGGCTTTGCCTAAGTCGACTAGTGATGGTGGTGGTCGTGGTGGTTGTGATGGTGGTGGTTGGTGGTGGTCGTGATGGTTGTGGTTGGTGGTGGTCGTGATGGTGGCGGTAGTGATGGTGGTGGTCGTGGTGACTGTGGTGGCCAGTCAACACCAGTGACGATTATCTGAACCGGATCCTGGGCTTCCCATAGGTCGACTCCGCCTCAAATGAGTACCTGGTGCAGTGCGTCAACATCGCCACTCGGGAGACAAAGTCAGCCAGGTGTGGTGCTGGCCACCCACCTCCTCGTGTACCGTGCCGGCCTTCATCGGTGCTCGCTAACAGCACTTGCCCCAACAGTCTGTTAAGGCTATACGGGGGATCTTTGCCTTGTATTTTTGTACAATGTGCTTATTCCTTATTCGCGCACAGTGGATGTGATCAGTCCGTGGAATTATTATCACCTCCGGAACCCCCATCGCCACTGCAGACTCTTACAAGCACCGCCATTGCCAAATCGAAACGATTCTCGAATCTGCGTCGCGTCAGTGCAGCGCCCGCGGCGTGCCGTTACCGGGAGAGCCGTACTTGCCCACGACCGGGCCCCGCTTGGCCGCCGGCGCCGGCCTCGTCGCCTTCCGCCTGGGCAGAGGGCTCGGCGACGGCGTGAGCGTCGGCGACTGCGATGGCGAGCGCCGGCGGGAAACCTCCGAGGACCAGTCGTCGTCGTCCTCGTCGTACTTGTCCGTGCGGTACGAGGAGGCGGCGTCGTTGTCGTCGTTATCGCCGTGACCTCCTCGGGTCCCGCGGCCGCCCCTGCGGCTGGCGTCGCGGGTTCGCGAGCGCCGGGAGGCCGGCGAGGGAGTGCGGGAGGCGCCGTCACGGTCGCGCGCCGGGGTGGACGACGCAATTCCCGGCGACGCCATCTTCGCGCGGGCGTCTTCAGAAAAAGGTCGAATAAAACGAGGGATTAAGAGTCGCGCGTGTACAACTGCTTTGGCGTATTTCATAACGTTTTTAAATCCTTTATATTAAGTTCGCTTGCTTGCTTACGACCGTACAAATCTTTCGGTCGTTTTTTAACCCACTTCCAGTGATCCAATCGAGCTGACATTTTGCACACAGACTCGTTGCGCGTGACAATTTATTTTCGTGAAAAAATTTTTCCTAAATTTTCCACTTTTTAGGAAAAAAAAATTTTCATATTTAATTTAAAATACCAATGTGATAAAAATAAAACTCCTACTCAAGAAAAACAGAAATGAATAATAAAATAAAACCAATGCCACGCATATAAAGGGTTTATAGTGATCATTATCAGAGTTGTTTCTTTTTGTTTGCATTTTGACTGCTTGTGTTGTGGTTATTGCAAACATGATCCCTTGTATAAAGGTGTCAGTTTTTGTACCAGTTGAAAGGGTAAAAACCTATTACTATGACTTCGTACTGCCTGCTACATCACGTGTCACAAAATGGATCTGAAACGTGGACATTAACAAATAAAACGCAATGTGTGCAAAGAATGGAAAGTGTCCAAAGAAGCGTGGAGAGGTGCGCACTTGGAATTGCGTTGCTCGACAGAACGAGGGACGCGGAATAGAGATTATATGCAGGCAATAGACATTTCAAACTGTTACAAAAGTAAGTGGACTTGGACATGACAAGTTACTGAAAGGGATGATGGCCAGTGGTCCAGAATTATGACAGAGTGGTCGCCAAGGGAGGAACGTGCCTGAGGAGTAGACCTGCACCGCGGAGATGGAGTGATGAAATAAACTTTTTTTAATGAAAATGCGAATGCGATCCGATGATGAAAAAAATATTTCATGCTTAAAAACTTCCAGAACAATGCGGCAGTTGAAATGTGCTCGTGTAATTAACAAACTGCCTCCACACCTTTGATGAGCACGGTTGGCTACGTACGTTTAACACGTAGGCTTTCGCGACCAATGTTATTCATAATCAACGTTTTTGGGTTTAGATCGCGTTATTTATAAATGTGTCGTAACCCTCCACCACCCGACACGGCCAATCAGTAAAAATGTGTCACGTTGACAAAGACAAATAGTTCACTGCTTTAGCCCACCGGTGTGTTGAAGCCACAACATTTACAATTTGAGTACTACAATTTGAGTACTATTTGTCTTTGTCAACGTGACACATTTTTACTGATTGGCCGTGTCGGGTGGTGGAGGGTTACGACACATTTATAAATAACGCGATCTAAACCCAAAAACGTTGATTATGAATGGCTACGTACGGTGCGAAAGAAGTTCAAAATAAACACATATAAACAGATATAGCCGATTTGCAATGTCATTTACTGCTCCCTGGCTTTCCAATACATGCTCTCATTGGCAAGGCTTCAAACTTTGTATCGCACAGTCTGTGAAACAAATATATTCACGAATAAAAAGTGGCGTGCTGTGGTTGGTATGGACCCCGGCACAAAGAATCAAAAGGGGCAACTCCTGTCTGCCATCACCCCATTTTCATATCTGCCGACAGGGCCAACTCCAGCACCGTGGGAGCCCCAGTGCAGCTGCACCGCCTGCACACTCGAAAGCTGCGCCACTGGTGGCGCGCAAGATCACTCAATTTCGATTTAAAGCTTTCGTGACTGCAGGGATTCATCTTCTTGGTTCTTTCGGTAAAGTCACGTATTACTTCCCTTCTACGTGACTTTACCGAAAGAACCAAGATCACTCAATTTATTTTGGGGTTGGAATCTTCGTTGAATTATGCGAGTGCCACCACGAGCAATGAGATAGATATTGATTGATTGTTACCTAAACTGATGTCGTGTAAAAATGTTTGGACGATTACAGTTTTTGGCAGCGTTTCCACGGGAGGCTGGCAGTGTTTGTTCTATGGAAGGAATTGGCTCCCTACTGCAGGAATGTGACCACCGCCAATGAAGCTGAGCACCACCTATTGATCGCATGAGTGTGGAAAAAAACAACTTTGAATTTCGATTTAAAGCTTTCGTGACTGCAGGGATTCATCTTCTTGGTTCTTTTGGTAAAGTCACGTAGAAGGGAAATAATAAAATAATAAAAATAAAACATAAGAAAATACAATTCTCACGACGAATTAACGTTCATTCAGACGCTGTCTTTCCGACAGCCCTGTTCTTCACCTGAGGATGGCTGCTTGCGTTGTGGCCGAAACGTCGTGAGAATTATTTTATTATGTTCTATTTTTCTTATTTTATTATTTCCCTTCTACGTGACTTTACCGAAAGAACCAAGAAGACGAAAACAACTTTGATTTTAACTTTATTCAATTAAAATGCCTTTCGGGTCGGTCCTTGGTTGTGCAACAGTCAGTGGAAGGGAATAGGCAATGGCTAGGTTTCGTTGGCATAAGCGTGTGGATTTGTGATTTTCTTCTGAGCTACCCATTTTTGATTGTGCTGCATGCAATTCATTTCACATGAAGGCCACTCATTTTTAAATCCTTTATATTAAGTTCGCTTTTTTGCTTAGGACCGTGCAAATCTTTCGGTCGTTTTTGAACCCACTTCCCGTGATCCAATCGAGCTGACATTTTCCACACAGACTCGTTGTGCGTGACAATTAATGTTCGTAAAAAATTTTTCCCAAAATTTTACACTTTTTAGGACAAAAATATTATATTTAATTACCAATTGCTTAATGGTGCAATGCAATCATCTGACCCATAGGTGGCAGCCATCTCAAGCCAGAGGACGAGAGGACTCTAGCCGCCACGCATATAAAGGATTTATAGTGAAAAACTCTGTTTTTACGGGTTATACTTACTTATATTGAATCATCCGACGTACTTAGTAGTGTTGGCAGTCCTGTAAATCAGCCTCAACAAGGGTGCCTATTTGTAAATGGGTGCAATCACTGATTCAATAAGAGCAAACGGTGAAGCTATCAGCACGGCTAAAACAAACAGGATTGCTTTCAGCTTACATTCTCTTCATAGGGGCTCTGTCATAGACTGCCCGTGGCAGATTGCAAATGTAAAAAATGCAAGTTAATATTTTACAAGTAGAATGTTGTGACGTATAGGTAAAGTCACGTAGAAGGGAAATAATAAAATAATAAAAATAAAACAGAGAATTCTATTATTATATTATTTTATTATGTTTTCTGTTTATTATTTTATTATTTCCCTTCTACGTGACTTTACCGAAAGAACCATGAAGATGAATCCCTGCAGTCACGAAAGCTTTAAATCGAAATTTGTGACGTATAGTTAGAATCCAGCACTGCGAAGGCAAGGGTTGGTGGATCAGATGTTGAAACGTCAAACCTCACAGGGTTGTGAGGTGGCCTGATTGCTGTCCAACAGTGGGTTAATGAACCCGTCTGTGCAGAACTTTGAAGAGTATGCCCTTGTGCAGGTATTGTACTCCATTTTACATCCATACAGAAAACACTCCATCTGAATTAGCCCCCGAACTAAGGGGGCTGTGGTTGGTACCACCTCACATGGCAAATGCTAACAGTATGCACTTGTAAGTATAGTATCCACATACAGGCAGTATCCACAAACCAGAGAAAGCTTAGAGTGTGTGCCGTGTTTTAAATGCGCACTTTATGTATTTCGAAAATGTCTCATAACACATCCCCCCCCGCCTCCCCCAAAACGACATTCTCTATCAAACATACTTGGGTACTCTTTTTTCTTGAAAGATTTCTAGTAAATGTTTTTATTTTTAAAGCAACCAGGGTCACCTTACTATCATACATATATGTGATCTAGAGATAAAGTGTTTCAGGAAAAATATTGTGAGAATATGCCACCCTGGGAGTTACCGATAAGCCATTTTTGGCCCATTGCCTCAAGGTCCAAACAGAGGGCCCCATTGAAAAGTGGTATTCACATTGAGTAAAACCTTCCTGAAAAATGACATTATGGGTACAATAAACACAGTACTGCGGAGGGAGCTGGTAGGAACGTTGGGTTGCTCGGTCAATGGCCAGGGTCAACGGCGGCGTGGTGTATTCCGCAAATATGCCCGACTGTGAGGGCGGGCACAAGCCGGCGTGAGTAGGTTAAACGTTGAGTTTTATAAGGGCACCACGGGGTGACCAGCCACTCCCCACCCAACCCCACCCCTCCCACCCCCAACCCAGCCCCACCCTCCCGACCCAGCCCCACCCTCCCCTCGCCACCCAGCCCCACCCTCCCCTCCCCACCCAGCCCCTCCCCTCCCCACCCTCCCCTCTCCACCCAGCCCCACCCCTCCCATTTTTGGATGCACGACGGACAGACACAATAATCCCCTGTGGGCTGGTGTAACCAGGAGGTTCCTACTAGTATTATTACAATTAACTGATATTGTTGATAACTTTCAGGGGGAGCAGAAGCTCAGTTATTGTGACAACCTGGTTAATTTACTTTCTTAATAACATGCGGACAATGTGAGTGAGCACAAGCAGCATACGGAACAGTAAAAGTGAAAATGACGCTGCCCGAAAGTTCAGAATCAGAATATTCATTTACACTGGAGGAATCCGGTGAGCAGATTTCCAGGAGGGGCAGGTCAATAAAACTGCTTGCTCATGCCGATGCTGGCAGATGGGCCTCCATGAGAGGGAGCATTGGAGTGCCCCTATTTGGCCTACTCTTCTATGCCCGCTAGATAGACATCTCGGACAAAGTGGCAGCACGCACACTTTAACCGACCACACGCAGCCTGCCAAACAACTAACATTCAGTGCGTACTCTATTTATAGGGTATTACACACCCGTGTATAAATGGGTCAACTTCAGCTGTTTTGCGGATTTAATGTAACATGTTCAAATGGCCAAAATCAGCAGCCACAGAGAGACTGTGATGGGAATTTGCACGCATGCCATTCTAGAAATGATTCGAGTAGTCAGCCAGATAATGGATAACCATTGCACCCTTGTGAGCCAACATTTCTAAGGAAACGATGTACACCGAGTGGCACATGCCTCTAACCAAACAAAGCTGGCCTCTGCCAAAAGGGCCATAACCAAGCAACGCAGCGGGCGTCATCATTCTCATCGGAGGTGTTACGCAGCACTGTATGTAGAACTTCTTTCGCACCGTACGCGGCGAACCGTGCTAATCGGAGGTGCGCGAGGACAACACACCGAAACACAAAAGGCAATTCTAGGGGAAATGAGTGTTTAAACTCGATCATTTAAAAGTGCATAGCTCCAGTGGCTTCCTAATGTCGGAAGGAAGAGCGTTCCAGACGGCCAAAGAAGCGCATCTGACAGCTGATCAATCCACTGCTGGCTGCAGGCCTGTGCAAGCTGCTGCTATCGATCGCTCGCCGTGCTGTGATGCAGCAAGCCATCGATCTAAGCGCCTGCACGCGAGTTGATTTCACGACTCCATCTCCGTGATTGTTCGTCGTTATCTTGGGCGAGGTTTCCCATATTTTGGTTGCCACGCTGTTGTGAGTTTCGACCACCCAAGCCCAATTAACATTTCTTATCAGTCAGTATGAGGTCTCTAACTTGTATATCCGTATATGCTCTCGGAGTCGTGCATGCCTCTGCTTGTCAGTGTCATTAAAACTATAAAAACCAGTCCATTTTTATTTTACCAGGTAAGGCCCACTGAGCTGTATAGCGCTTTTTCAGAAGCCACCTGGCTATGACAAATGATAGCCCTATGAAGTGGCTTATCATGTGGAAATTGACAGCAGCTAAATAGATAATTACATGTTTCTAAATGTTGCGGGGAAAACCTGAGGACCTGGGGGAAAAAATGCACGCGGCCACGGAGAGAGAGAGACACGCAAATACCAAATATACAACAGGCGCTGAGGTCGGCATCGAACCCACGACCTCCTATATATAAGGCGAGGTAGTTAACATCTCCTCGCCAGCGTGATGATGATGAGAGAGAGACACGCAAACACCAAATATGCAGCAGCAGGTGTCAGGGTCGGGATCGAACCTCCTGTAGACCAGGCGAGGTAGTCAACATCTCCTAGCCACCGTGATGATGATGCGAGAGAGAGACACGCAAACTCCAAATATACAGCAGCAGACGTCAGGGTCGGGATCGAACCCACGACCTCCTGTATACCACGCGAGGTAGTTAACATCTCATAGCCACCGCGGCGCACCAAGCATGCATCTCGCCATGCTTTCCCATCTGCAATCATGATCTATCCACTGCTGCATGAAGATAACAAATTATGTATTTCATCTGCATGTGTCCTCGAAGCCACGCGTTCCTCTCAGTATAATTCCTAGCGTGCATAATAATTCGAAGCAGTGCACAAATATTACTTTGACTCAACGCACATTTTACGTTATCTAGCAAAGCCTTACAGAGTCTCGAAACTATACACATTTTTTAAAGATCTTAAGAAGAAAACTTTTCATTAACGGGCCTTTGCCAACGTTGTCAAATCGGACTATGATAGAGCCCATCTCGTCGGAATTTAGAATTCAAATTAGCGGCTCAACAGGCAAATGAGACGTACGTCAATAACTGAATTTGACACATTAAAGTGTGCGCATGATACTTTTGTAGAATTGTAAATTTAATTTATGTCAAAAAAATTTCGTTAAATCGCAAGTGCGAATGACGCTCTGATTTTGTTACAACTAAAAGATGAAACAGCACTCCTCTTAATAACGCAAGGTACACTGAACGCTACCGAGGTTAAATTAAACATTGTAATCGTAAACATTGTAGAGTATCGTTATTATTAAGCATTTTAAATGTAAACACAAGCGGAAGGGGGGCGGATGTCACAACGAGCATCAATAGTCGTTTATAACCACAGCACATTTCGACATTTAAAATAGAATACCTCACCAAAACTAAGGCTTTTCTTGAGAACAAGACTTCAAACGTCCTCCTCCGTCACGTTTCGCGTTGCCTTCGACACTTAAATGGTTAAAAAATGTTAAATTATAGACGTTTTAGAGCCGCAGATTTGCGCTCGCTCCGCTAGTCGAGGCAGAGTCCGCGACTCTGAGCTGGGCCGCGCTTATGTTTCGTCGCCACGGCAACGGCGGGTGCGGTTCAGAATTCATCACGCGGATAAGCCACGGTGCGCCGCGCCTATTGGCGAAGGCGTCGACGGAGGGGGCGGGGGGGAGGGGGTCGCGCGCATGCGATGTACGATTTACAAACGGATCGTGGCTAATGCCCCCCAGAGGATTGAATGGGGGATTAGTGGGGCAATGCTCATTGGGTCGACATAAAGGGGCCGTCCATAAATGACGTCACACGATTTAGGACGATTTTTGACCCCCAACCCCTAGTCACACGGCGTCACAAAAAGTCAGACCCCCCCCTCCCTCCCCTCTCAAATATGACGTCACAATGCTCTGCACCCCCCCACCCACCCAAAACCATATTTGCATTTTGAAAATAAAGCATGCTTCAAATCGCTTTAAGCTATTGGCATTGTAGTGCGTATTTAATGTGGCGCTGCACTCTGATGTTGTAGGAGAAAACATTTATTATACTTCGATGTAAAGCTTTCGTGACTGCAGGGATTCATCTTCTTTATTCTTTCGGTAAAGTCACGTAGAAGGGAAATAATAAAATAATAAAAATAAAACAGAATAAAATTTCGATTTAAAGCTTTCGTGACTGCAGGGATTCATTTTCTTGGTTCTTTCGGTAAAGTCACGTAGAAGGGAAATAATAAAATAATAAAAATAAAACATATACAATATTTTATATTATTATGTTTTATTTTTATTATTGAAAATAAAATATTTTATTTTATTATGTTTTATTTTTATTATTTAATTATTTCCCTTCTACGTGACTTTACCGAAAGAACCAAGAAGATGTTGGCCTGACGTTGACCCAACGTCCCACGATCACTGGGTTAGTGTCTGCTAATGTATTTTGTATTGGTCACCACGACAACGCAAATGACCTGCAATTTAAGGGCATTTAAAGCCCCCTGTTTTGTTCAACAGAGGGCACTGCACTCACGCTACGTATTTCAAACACGGATTGCTTAATGCGTGAACATGACTCAAAACTTCTAGATTTGAAGCTTTCGTGACTGCAAGGATGTCATATTCTTAGGTTTTTTCGGTAAAGTCACGTAGGTAAAAAATTAAAATTAATAAAAGTAAAATAAAATAAAAATCACGACGTTTCGGAGGCAACACAAGCTTCCGTCTTCAGGTGGAACCGTCACAGCCACGACAGCTGTATCAAGTAAATGAGAGATTTCAGGAGCTACCACTTCGTATATATAATAGTTGGAGAGGTGGGAAGGGCCAAGTACGGCACACTTTTTTATTAATATGGTGAGGTGAGGCTTAAGAGGCTAAGCCTTTGTTATGGAGAGGTACGGTTTGTGACTAAGCCTGGCCTACATAACAATAGTGTGAAAAAGAAACAACTAAACATGGTAAAACAAGCCTGGATGTCTATCAATAACCTGTAATAGTTGTCTGTCAAATAAGATTGGCCAAATAAGTGTAGTTAAATCTTTTTTGCATGATTACTCAGTTTGTAACCATCATCACGCAGTCATCCGATCTAAGACATTGGCAGGTCCTCCCCAATCCTCCAGTTATTCATCAACATCAGCTGATGATGTATATCGACTGCTGGACGAAGTCCACGCCGCGCTGTCATCCCCCACGATCGTGCGATGCCACCACAGTCAATCCCAGTTACGGGTACGATATTCGTAGGTTTTTTCGGTAAAGTCACGTAGGTAAAAATTTTAATTAATAAAAGTAAAATAAAACAAAATAAAAAATCACGACGTTTCGGAAGCAACACAAGCCTCTGTCTTCTTGCTTCCGAAACGTCGTGATTTTTATTTTGTTTTATTTTATTTTTATTAATTTAAATGTTTACTTACGTGACTTTACCGAAAAAACCCTAAGAATATTAATCCTTGCAGTCACGAAAGCTTCAAATCTAGAATTACGGGTACGATGTTGAGCCAACGTTGGGATGTGGTGAGATCTGTGGGCCCAACGTTGACTCAACGTTGGCTCCACCATCCAATCTAAGTTGTCTTGTGGTTGTTGTTGTTGTTGTTGTTTGACTTGCATCCCACTGGGATTTTTGCACACAGCGTTGGTGTATGGTGTTTTTTCTGCAATATTTTGCTGTCTTTTCTTGGATTTTCTCTTTGCACCTAGTCACATATTCACTTTAAGATGTTTTTTGTTCATGTTTTTGTTTTTTGTTTGTTGCGGTTGCACCCGATTCAAGAGCCGAATGGCTCACAGGGCTATACCTAATACATGAACTTGAAACTTGAAACCATCGTTCCACGTGTCTTCCATTATAATTCAAAGCATGCTACTTGATTCACTGAAATTGTAGGTGACGCAACTCAACAACGTTACTGCCAGACAATGATATTTAATCCAGCTAAGTGTCTGTTCGTAATGATTGATGAGTTTGAACTGAACTCCCGTTTGTTTTACGAATGTACAATAGTAGGGGTAGTTAGTAGGCATCGGAGTTAATTGGCGAGACTGTGTTAACGGACTTTATAAAGCACTATAAGGACGGTACCTAAACACATTCCTGCGGAGGGAGCTGGTAGGAACGTTGGGTTGCTCGGTCAATGGCCAGGGTCAACGGCGGCGTGGTGTATTCCGCAAATATGCCCGACTGTGAGGGCGGGCACAAGCCGGCGTAAGTAGGTTACACGTTGAGTTTTATAAGGGCACCACAGGGTGACCAGCCCCTCCCCACCCAGCCCCACCCCTCCCACCCCCCACCCAGCCCCACCCTGCCCACCCAGCCCCTCCACACCCTCCCCTCCCCACCCAGCCCCTCCCCACCCAGCCCCACCCTCCCCTCCCCACCCAGCCCCTCCCCACCCTCCCCTCTCCACCCAGCCCCACCCTCCCCTCCCCACCCAGCCCCTCCCCACCCTCCTCTCTCCACCCAGCCCCACCCTCCCCTCCCCACCCAGCCCCTCCCCACCCTCCCCTCTCCACCCAGCCCCACCCCTCCCATTTTTGGATCCACGACGGACGGACGGACACAATAATCCCCTGTGGGCTGGTGGAACCAGGTGGTTCCTACCAGTATTAAGGTTCTTGTAGGCCCTAGGCACTTATGTTTCGTAGGCCTTCAGCAACAACCTCATACAGTTGGTGCGGCTGCCCATGTTACTATCACCGCTGTTACGCATTTGATTGTGCGAAAAACACCCCTTGAAGATTTTATTGCTAAATTTAGCAATTAAAAAAAACATCTCGAAAAGTTAATCTCCTGTGTTAAATTTCTCTCACCTTGTGCAAAAAAAACCGATTGACATTGACGTGACTCTGCCTCTTTGTAGAGTATATACACTGTGCCTATCCTTGCTATAAAAACATTTATTCAAGAAAATATGTTGGTTATATCTTGTTATCATACAACCAAAAAAAACATGGTAAAAAAATATTTTTGTAGACCCTTTGGTTTTCGTAGGCCTTAGGCGCACCGTAGGCACTCTTGACTATTTCACAAAAAGGCTCTGAATAGTTTATGTTCAAACCCTGCGTAGGTTCTGATACATGACGGAGTTGGGCGAATTGAACGCCGCATGATTGTACTTAAGCCTTTGCTTTTACATTTCCTCTGAGGCAGTCTGAGATGAGCGAAGTTGTGCTGAGTGCTTGTTTTCTATGCCCGAGAAACAATAACCCACCTATTGGCGTCTGTCCAGTGTTACAACCTTGGACGAGGTCTCGTGCACGATATTTGTTACGTGATTTCACAAGAAAAGAACGGTTGCGTAATGATGCAGCGGCCAACTAACTTAACAATAAGACTAATATCGCGTGCGGTGGAAACCTGTAATAACTTTGGTTAAAAAAACGACATAGGTATGAGACAAAGGCACAGCCCTGCAATTGCTTGCTCACGCTGCTGCTAGAAAAAGGGCCTCCGCTAAAGGGAGCTTTAGAGAGACCCGCTAGAGGTTATTTTGCCTTACTCCTCCACGAGCATGACTACTCTATTCAGGGGAAAATCCACACTGCACAGACTAAACCGCACATACGGATATGGCACAGACTAAAACTCAACACATGTGTCCATAACAACACTTGTTATGACTAATCCCAATTCATTCCAGAAATGTGTTGGTTATTTTATAATTTGACAAATTTGGGCCGTGGAACCTGGCACACGATGGCTTCCTATCAAGCAGACGGTGCTTACTTAAAAGTTAATACGTGACACTGCAGTGATAACCGGGGTGGCCCGCTGGATTCGAACCAAAAACCTCTGCAACAAGCGAGCAAACGTGTTCTTGCTCGGCCACTTCGCCATAAAAAACATCAACTATTATTATTTGATCAGGTAAGGTCCACTGAGCTATACATCTATTCTTTTCCCAGAAGTGACATGGCCACAAATGATAGCTCAACGAAGTGGCTTATCAGGGTGGGAATTTATTGCAGCCAAATACTTTAAAACCGGAGGACCCGGAGAAAATTCCACGCGACCACTCGGAGAGAAAGTTTCCTGTACACCAGGCGAGGTAGTTAACATCTCACATCGGGGAGAGAGAGAGAGACACGCAAACTCCAAATAAACAGCAGGCGTCAGGGTCGGGATCAAACCCACGACCTCCTGTATACCAGGCGAGGGAGTTAACATCTCACCATGGGGAGAGAGAGACACGCAAACTCCAAATAAACAGCAGCAGGCGTCAGGGTCGCGATCAAACCCACGACCTCCTGTATACCAGGCGAGGTAGTTAACATCTCACCACGAGGAAAGAAAGAGACACGCAGACTCCAAATAAACAACAGGCATCGTCAGGGTCGGGATCGAACCCACGACCTCTTGTGTGGCGTGACACTCACCAATACGCAAGCACAAACCGGCCCTGAGAGCCACCATAAAAGCCTCCCATAAAGTTTATCCCAAAAAAAGCAAAATGCAGTGCACTGCATGAGGTCACTTTTTGGCACCACGAGTGTTGTGCAAGTTCGATGGCTGCGTATCGCTATTGAGGACATTAGTCATCAATTGTACCTGTGGGCATATACAGCTGTCTGTCAAACCACTGTTGGATCAAGGCCTCCCAAATGCCATTTGGGCCCGGGGTAGGTGGGGTTATATGACCATGTTTTTCCGTATTTTATTATGTTTTATTTTATTATTTTATTACTTCCCTTCTACGTGACTTTACCGAAAGAACCAAGAAGATGATACCCTGCAGTCACAAAAGCTTTAAATCGAAATTATATGACCGTACTTCACCCTGCTTGTCAGCGCGGGGTGTTGGTGGGGTGCACAGACGTGGACGCGTAGCAGTACAGGGCTACAATCGATTGTTCACAGTGTTGTGACGAGCGTAGGGACAGGCAGACGCTACGAGCTGGGACCACCCCCCCCCCCCCTTTGACAACCACCACAATATTTGTTTTCAACAACAGTGGCTAAAGAACAACAACAACAACAACATGTATTTAAAACGCGGTTTAAATTTATATTTCGTGAAAATGCTTTCATTTACGGTTCCACGTTGGTTTCTAAAATTTTCATTTAATTCAAATCAATTATTTGGGCGTCCCACCTGATCGATTTCCGCAACCCCCTGAGCTGATCGTGTGGTCACGCGGGCACTGATTGATCTCAGCTGATCGTGTGGTCATGCCCCCACTGATTGATCTCTTCTGAGCTGATCGTGTGGTCTCGTGGCCACTGATTGATCTCAGCTGATGGTGTGGTCACGCCGTCACTGATTGATCTGAGCTGATCGTGTGGTCACGTGGTGACTGATTGTTCTCAGCTGATCGTGTGGTCACGTGGTGACTGATTGTTGTCAGCTGATCGCGTGGTCACGTGGTGACTGATTGTTCTCAGCTGATCGTGTGTTTACGCCCCCACTGATTGTTCTGAGCTGCTCTGTGCCGACAACGTAGCTCCATCCAAAATAATTTTTTCTTGGGTTAGATCGCGTAAATATAAATGTGTCGTAAAACCCGCCGCCACCCGACACAGCCAATTCGTCACTAGTACAGCAACACCGGTGTGTTGGAAAGCCAAGCCACAACATTTTCAATCTGAGTACGACGTTTCGCCAGTAAATTACAACGAGCTTCATCAGGGGGACAGCCTCCAATCAGCATCTTGAGGACACCTGCTTTTGCAAGGTGATCGCCCATCTAAGCAATGATCCGAAATCAAAACCCCGCTTAGCTCTCAAGATCTTACGAGATCGGGAGCATTCCAAATGATTCGGTCATGGGTTCATAGTGTACGTGCTGTTGTTATATAGTAACTCCATTATTATGTTTGCTTTTTTGACTACTTGTGTTGTGGTTATTGCAAACATGATGCCTTGAATAAAGGTGTCAGTTTTGTACCAGTTTAAAAGGGTAAAAACCTACTACTATATTTTGCCACTGGTAAAAGAGATCTCATAGAGTATGGGCTGGTGTGTTCTCAATAGGCACATTCAACGGGGAAAGTGAGATCAAATTGCACTCATACATTTACAAAAACACAAAAACTAATTTCGATTTAAAGCTTTCGTGACTGCAGGGATTCATCTTCTTAGTTGTTTCGGTAAAGTCACGTAGAAGGGAAATAAAAAAATAATAATAAAAAAGAAAAATGTTTTATTTTTTATTAATTTTTATTATTTTTATTTTATTATTTTCCTTCCACGTGACTTTACCGAAAGAATCAAGAAGACAAAAACAAATGTCCAGGCATTGAAATCTCACCTTTTCATGAGAGACCCATGACAAAGGCAAAACTCCCCCGGATAGCCTTAACAGAAGGTTGGGGCAAGTACTGTTAGCGAGTAACACCTATGAAGGCCGGCAGAGTACACGAGGGGGTGGGGTGGCCTGCACCACACCCGACCGCCTTTGTCTCCCCAAGTGGAGATAGAGAAGGGGTAAGAAGGAGGATAAGCAGATGTTTTGTGTCTATACGAAGAAAGTAGCACAGATTGATTTTGCTGCACAATGGGAAAATACCTAAAATATTTCATTTAAACAGGAGGGGGGGCGGGAGCACATAAAGCAAAGCAATTGAAAAAAACTAAAAAAAAGAAAGAAACTAAATGATGAACGAAGCAAAGTGCCGACTACACAGATCGTAAAAAAAAAAGAACAAAAAGAGAGAGGCCTGGCTCAGAGGGAGGGGAGAGAGAGGGCGAGAGAGGCGTGGTTCTGCTCGCTCTGCTTCGGCTAAAGGAAGGAAGTTGAACGTTTGAATAAAAAAAAGAAAATAATTTATAAAACAAGGGAGGCAGTGGGTCGTCGTAGAGGGAGGGAGAGAAGGGAGAGAGAGAGAGAAGAGAACGAGAGAGCGAGAGAGAAAGTGGCGGTGGGGTTGGTTCAGAATTATTCTCCATCCTGACCCCCATTCATTGTGTGCGAGAAGGCGGCATCCCAACATCATCAGCAGCATCATCAGCAGCATCATCATCGCAATCTTCGTGGTGTGTGACTCTCTAACCGCATGGGTTTGCAACTAATACAGTCATAAGCACGGTAAGCTCGTTGAATTATCGTCTTTTACACACTGGTTGTGTGTGGTTTTTTGTTGTTGTTGAACAATTGTAGGTGGGTTAATGATACAGTGCTTTGTGCGTTGCTGCTAAACAGACACGCTTTGGTGATTGTGACTTTGTTTGCGTTGTTGCAGAGTTGTGTGTGTGTGTGTGGTGTGATTCATGTTGGACTCTGGTCACGTTTTGGTTATTGTAAGTGTGGGGTTGGCAAAGTCGAGCTTATACAAGGACCGCTATGCGCGTGTGTGTGTAGAACACAAGTCCTGCTTTGTGTACACTCCATACAGCCCTTGTAGAAGGCGGATCACACACACAGAGACACATACATATATACACACACATACAGACACACACACATATATACACACACATACAGACACACACACATACAGACACACACATATACAGACACACACACATAAAGACAAAGATCCCCCGTATAGCCTTAACAGACTGTAGGGGCAAGTGCTTTTAGCGAGCACCTATGAAGGCCAGAACGGCACACGAGGGGGTGGGTGGCCAGCACCACGCCCGACCGCCTTTGTCTCCCCAGTGGCTATGTTTACACACCGCACCAGGTACTCATTTAAGACATACAGACACACATATATACAGACACACACATACAGACACACACACATACAGACACATACAGACACATACACAGACACACACATACATATACAGACACATACACAGACACACACAGACAGACACACACATACACAGACACACACATACATATACAGACACAGACACACACATACACAGACACACACATACACAGACACACACATATACAGACACACACACAGACACATACAGAAACACACACATACAGACACACACACATACAGACACACACACACATACAGACACACACACACATACAGACACACACACACATACAGACACACACACACATACAGACATACACACACACATACAGACATACACACACACATACAGACATACACACACACATACAGACATACACACACACATACAGACACACACATAGACACACACACACATATACACACATACATACAGACACATACATACAGACACACACATACAGACACACACACGACCGAGTGAGATCTCTTTTCTTTTAATAAAACCGCCGATGCATAGCTGACACAATAGACCAACAGACCTCTGGGTTTTGTCTGATGTACATCATCATCAGCACCGCTGTTGATTAATATAACAACAACAGCAGCAGCAACAATAACCCATAGCTAATGCAATATAGACGCAATGGTGATGTGAACCCGTGGCCACATGGGATAATGTCTGATTCATAACTGGTGCAGACATGCGAGCTGCTGCTGCTGGTGGTGGTTTATAGACTAGAAAGACAGCCACAGCTTTCGTATAATAAAATAAAACAGCAACAATTATTCGAGCAGATGCAGTAGGAGTTTTAGTGTGGACACAGGAGGTAAAGCCACGATGTTGATAGACACATGGGGACATCAGCTGATGTGTGTGGAAGCTGTGTACTGCTGCATGTACAGTCCACAACACAAGCCTAATGCCCTCTGTGAAGTGAAAGCACAGATTAGGGATAATAGTGATGGTTGTAAGGCTATTCCACACATCCGATGAAGACACGTGGCATTGCTGATGGACATACAGCCTATTGCATGTCAGCTGTGTGTACTGCAGCCTTGCACATGTAGAGGAAACACGCAGCTATCGTTAAGCGGAGGCCTCGGATAAGGACATTATAATTCAGTGCAGCTGGTATATGACATGGAATGTGCTGTGCATACTGCATTGTAGTTGACAGGCATATGTTGATTAGACATCTGTGAACAAAGAGCTTCAGAGCTCATCGGATTCATCCGACGGTCATGCATATTCCGATTACAGATGGCTGGTACAGCTATGCACAGCATCTGATCATTATACTGGTAGGAACCTCCTGGTTACACCAGCTCACAGGGGATTATTGTGTCCGTCCGTCCGTCGTGCAGGGTGGGTTTGGGTGGGGAGGGTGGGGCTGGGTGGGGAGGGGCTGGGTGGGGAGGGAGGGGCTGGGTGGGGAGGGGCTGGGTGGTGAGGGGAGGGAGGGGCTGGGTGGGGAGGGGCTGGGTGGGGAGGGAGGGGCTGGGTGGGGAGAGGCTGGGTGGTGAGGGGCTGGGTGGTGAGGGGCTAGGTGGGGAGGGGAGAGTGGTGAGGGGCTGGGTGGGGAGGGGAGGGAGGGGCTGGGGAGGGAGGGGCTGGGTGGGGAGGGGCTGGGTGGGGAGGGGCTGGGTGGGGAGGGGCTGGGTGGGGAGGGGCTGGGTGGGGAGGGAGGGGCTGGGTGGGGAGGGCTGGGTGGGGGTGGGGAGGGGCTGGGTGGGGAGGGCTGGGTGAGGAGGGGCTAGGTGGGGAGGTAGGGCAGGGTGGGGAGGGGCTGGGTGGGGAGGGACTGGGTGGGGAGGGGAGGGTGGGGAGGGGCTGGGTGGGGAGGGGCTTGTCACCCGTGGTGCCCTTATAAAACTCAACGTTTAACCTACTCACGCCGGCCATATTTGCGGAATACACCACGCCGCCGTTGACCCTGGCCATTAACCGAGCAACCCAACGTTCCTACCAGCTCACTCCGCAGGAACGTGTTCGGTACAGCAATGCGTGTATAGCCGTGCACCTATTGCAGTATGAACACGGGCAAGCTAATTCTGTACACACAACTGTTGGTTCTACATAGACGTGGATAGGAATAGAGGGACAGCCGATTTGGACGCCCATCAGCTGATCGGGGTAACACGGTTCAAGCCAGCACGTCCAGGAAACTACTGCAGCTGATGGACTCAGCAAGTTGGAGAAACAAAGTGTTGGACACTGATAAGATTTTGTACTACTTCATGGCATAACATGCTACAGCGCCTTTTGGCGTCATCTGGTCCAACCCATGTGAGACTAGGCTCTAAGGAAAGCTGTCTCGGGTGTGGACCAATCAACTTCAAGGACAGTGCATACATTATCAAAGTTATGTTTTTGGTTTGCATTACGACTGCAGGTATTGTGGCCTATGTAAACATGACTCCTTGTAAAAAAAAGTGTCAGTTTTCTTGCCAGATAGAAGGGTAAAAAAACAATTATCATGCTACAGCTGATTAAGGGTATAAGACGGACAAACAAGCACTCGCAAACTCATTGTATACCGCTGATCAAGGCCGTAGACATGAAGTCAACATTGGGGGGGACCAAATCTTCCAGGGTGTCTGGGGGTCCCAACCCAGAAAAAAAAAATCTAAATTTGGAAACTCATTTCCTGCCAAAAATATTGAAAAATTCACTAACACATGGGATGGACTTTTTATTTTTTTTTTTACAATAATGTCTAATAGTGTTTTGTATTACATTGCTCTGATTTTATTTTTTTTACCTTTTATTGTTTAATTGTATGTAATGGCAGTGATTAGGGATTAATAAAGTACAACCATGACCACAATCATATAAACATAAATCTATGCGTTGATTTAAATGCAGACAAGTCCAGATATTGTGGCCAAGGTTTAGCAAATTGTTGTTTTGATTTACATAGCATAGCAATTTTTTAAATATAGCAATATATTGGGGGGACATTTTGAGCATATTTGAATATTGGGGGGGGGGATGTGTATTATAATTACGGCTTGCTGCTGATGATATATAAACAGAAGGCTAAAAGACAGAGTACAATGTTGAGACACTGGTACAATGTTATTTCACAGCTGCCGAAGGAGACACACTGCGTCTGATGTGGACCAGAAAGACGCACGGATCGATGCAAGCTGTAGCAGATTCCCCCAGTTTGTTAGTTTGTTCATAATCAAGGTTTTTGGGTGTTATATCGCGTTATTTATAAATGCGTCGCAAAAAAAAAGTGTCACGTTGACAAAAGACAAAATAGTTCACGACTTTAGCCCACCGGTGTGTTGAGGAGTGAATCCATAACATTTACAGTTTTTGAGTACGACGTTGTGGGGAGGAGACAAGGTTGGTATGTGGTTGAACCATTGTACCATGCTTGCTGGGTGGTATTGACAGACATCGCTGCTTCTATAATGCAGGTTTTTTTGGGGTTATAACGCGTAAATATATAAATGTGTCGTTAAACCCGCCACCACCCGACACAGCCAACTAGTAAGGGTTGTCACGTAAACAGAACGTGCCAATTCGTCACTAGTACAGCACTTGTGTATAGTGTAGTGTATAGTGTAGTGTATAGTGTAGTGTATAGTAGTGTTTAGTGTAGTGTATAGTGTAGTGTATAGTGTAGTGTATACTAGTGTATAGTGTAGTGTATAGTGTAGTGTATACTAGTGTATAGTGTAGTGTATAGTGTAGTGTATAGTGTAGTGTATAGTGTAGTGTATAGTGTAGTGTATAGTAGTTTATAGTGTAGTGTATAGTAGTGTATAGTGTAGTGTACTAGTACAGCAACACCAGTGTGTTGGAGAGCCAAGCCACAACATTTACAATCTGAGTCCGACGTTTCGCCAGTAATTACAACCAGCTTCATCAGGCGGACAGCCAGATTTGTGGAGAAGTCTAATATTCTAGATTTGAAGTTTTCGTGACTGCAAGGATCCATACTCTTTGGTTCTTTCGGTAAAGTCACATGGGTGAAAATAAAAATAATAATAAAATTTAGTTATTTTCATTTTTATTATTCTTTTTATTTTCACCTACGTGACTTTACCGAAAGAACCAAAGAATAAGTCTGATCTTAGAGAAGTCAAATATTTACCCGATCTAACCCAAAACACCTCTTATGGATGATATTGGTCGCGAAAGCCCCTCTGTGTGTTAAACTTATAGCTGCTTCTGCATGTACCATGATGAACAATGTGACTGCACCATTGGAACCTCATTTGCCAGTAACAAAATATGATAATTGTTTTTTTTACCCTTTTATCTGGCAACAAATCTGACGTCATCCGGCCCAACCCATGTGAGACTAGGCTCTAAGAAAAGCTGTCTCGGGTGTGGACCAATCAACTTCAAGGACAGTGCATACATTATCAGAGTTATGTTTTTTGTTTGCATTATGACTGCAGGTATTGTGGTCTATGCAAACATGACTCCTCGTAAAAAAGGTGTCAGTTTTGTTGCCAGATAAAAGGGTAAAAAAAAACAATTATCAATGTGACTGCAGCTGACTGCACATGTTCCTGGACCAGACACACACAATGGGTGGCATAGATATTCATGACAATTACAGTACAACATGGCAATGCAGTACACGCATAATAGCTGTACGTTTGATTGACATGTCCCCGAGCTCATGGGCAAGATGGCACAGACGTGTACCGTACACAAGGACTTACGTAACACAACACATAGACACATATTGCAGAGACGAGCTTTTGTATGTAGTGGTATAATGTACGTTCGAGATGTACTGGCAGCGGTGCACAAAGACAAAGGTCCCCCATGTAGCCTTCGCAAAACTTTTAAGGCAAGTGCTGTTAGCAAGTAGCGCCTAATAAGACCGGAACGGTACACGAAAGGGGCTGGGTGGCCCTGCACCACGGCCGACCGCCAGCGGCAATGTTTATCCACCGCGGAGCACAAATAAACACGCATATGTGCTATGAGGAAGGGCCATAGCCCGAAACGTCGCATGTTATATATTTGCTTTCTTGCCAAGGCCACACACACACCCGCGGTATTATTGACGATTGCGTCGAGTTTCGAGGTGTACATTGGATGAGGGTGTCTCGGAGTGTTGCCCGGACCATACTTCACCACGCCGGTCGGTGCGTGGGTTTGCAAGAAGCATAGACGTGGGGAGCATAGAAGTGCGCGCACGCAGTACAACGATGAATTGTCTGCAGTGCCCGGTGGTTTTCAAACAAGCCGGTGTCACAGCAACCTTGTGCCTTTCTTTCCCCGGCACGTGCAAATTTCGACATCGCAGAGTTGTGGTCGTTCAAGTGGCAAGGAAGACGTCGCTACCACCGCCGCCGCCCGTATCATCTCCAGCGACGACATCATCATGGTCATCCGGGTCTTCATCGCGTCTTCCTCTGGCTCTACGGCAGTAAGAGACTCCCCCCCCCCCCCCCCCCCCCCCTCGTTGTTGATGCGCTTGTTGTGAAACTCCTCTCATCCGAATGAATATCCCGGATCCTCTTGTCCCACGACGTTATCCGCAGATTCTAGATTTGAAGCTTTCGTGACTGCAAGGAGTCGTACTCTTAGATCTTTCGTTAAAGTCACGTAGGTAAAAAAAAAGTTATCCGCAGATTTACTCGGCTTATCCGCGAAAAACGCTTGTGGGTAATAGGGCGAATTTGCCACTGGAATCCGCTTATCCGTGCAAAATTTTGCAGATAATAGGCACAAGGAAAACGCAATTGCTGACTGTGTACATGCATACGACACAATGAGTTCGTGTGATTTTTCAGCATATATTGATTATTCGGATGTTCTGCGTTACAACAGTTCCGTATATTCTTATGCAAGTCTATAACATCAGAACTAATGTTTTACAGATAATTGGCGAACGTGCTGAATTTAAATATTTACGCGATCTAACCCAAAAAAAAACTCTTATGGATGATATTGGTTGCGAATGTACTCTCCCGTATGAATGTTGTTTCCATGAAGACCTTTGTTAATCCACTGCTGGATTAAGGCCCCCCCGCCATGCCCTGTCAGTCGTGGGGGTTGCTTGACCATACTTCACCACGCTGGTCAGCGTGTGTTGGTCACGGAATAGGCCCGAGTCTGGCTCGTGTATCACTCGCCAGAAATGTCAGCTGTGGCTGGGAATCGAACTCGGGTCACCTCAAGTTCAAGTTCATGTATTAGGTAGAGCCCTGTGAGCCATTCGGCTCTTGAATCGGGTGCAACCGCAACAAACAAAAACATGAACAAAAAATATCTTAAAGTGAATATGTGACTAAGTGCAAACAGAAAATC
This sequence comes from Lethenteron reissneri, assembly GCF_015708825.2. Classification (NCBI taxonomy): domain Eukaryota; kingdom Metazoa; phylum Chordata; class Hyperoartia; order Petromyzontiformes; family Petromyzontidae; genus Lethenteron; species Lethenteron reissneri. The sequence continues at coordinate 7,070,216 of NC_083834.1, forward strand.
CAAGAAAAGACAGCAAAATATTGCAGAAAAAAATCACTGTACACCTACGCTGTGTGCAAAAATCCCAGTGGGATGCAAGTCAAACAACAACAACAACAACCACAAGACAACTTAGATTAAGGCCATCAGTCTAACTCTGTACTACACCTGGTTTATGAGAGAGTGTGCCAACCCCCATGCAACCACTCATCCCCCTGTGAATGGATATTGTGGTTCTTTACGGTATTTAATCGCACGTACATTCCTGCTGTATTATAGTGGTATGCCGATTTGCACGGTTGGCTACGTACGGTGCGAAATAAGTTCAAAGTAAACGCATACATACAGATACAGCCGATTTGCAATGTCAATTCCAGCTCCCGGCTTTCAAATACGCGTTCTCATTGACAAAGCTTCAAACTTTGTATCGTGCAGTCACCGAAACGAATATAATCACGAGTCAAACACACGTGCAATACAACAGTTGAAGTCACCGTTTATAGGGCCCCATTCACCAACTCTGTACATTGGTGCGATCGGCGCTGCAGTTATAGACCGGTGTGGCCATGTGGCCACGTCATGCCATGAGTCATTGACATGCAGATTCCGAGAATGAATGAATGGATTGTAATTGCTGTCCGCTGTAGACGACACAGCCCCCCCCCCCCCCCAATTCATTAAGGCCATCAATTGCATCATCGCCATCATCGGCATCCAACAGTGTATGGCGTTGTACGCTCATGTGAGAGACGCACAGAGCTCGTACCTGTGCTGTATAGGGACTGCAGCATGTCGTGGACGCATCGACTCGTATATCGAGGTCCATCTATTTATACAGAGACGAATAGACTTGTATAGTGATCCATAGCCTCCCTTGTTACAGTCACGGCTCCAAGACTTTGCTTTTTAAATCCTTTATATTAAGTTTGCTTGCGTGCTTTTGCGTGCTTGCGTGCTTGCTTACGACCGTGCAAATCTTTCGGTCGTTTTTTAACACACTTCCCGTGATCCAATCGAGCTGACATTTTGCACACGGACTCGTTGTGCGTGACAATTAATTTTCGTGAAAATTTTTTTCCAAAATTTTACACTTTTTAGGAAAAAAAAAATTATATTTACTTACCAATTGCTTAATGGTGGCAGGCAATCATCTGACCCATAGGCGGCAGCCAGAGGACTCTAGCCGCCACGCATATAAAGGATTTATAGTGAAAAACTTTGTTTTTACGGGTACATTTTTTCCTCTGCCTATTACAACTGTTTCTATATAATATGTATTGGGGGGCGGGGGGGGGTGACCATACTTCACCACGCTGGTCAAGGGTGAGGTCAGGCCCGAGACCAGTTCAGATTATCACTCGCTGGCCTGGAATCAAACTCAGGTGGGCAGGGTCATAGGGCAGTGCACTAACCGCAGCGCCAACGCCACACCCATCGCTCCTTTCCACGGCACCTCCGATTAGCACGGTTGGCTATTTGCGGTTGGCGTGGTTGGCTCTGTGTGGTGCGAAAGAAGTTCAACATACATACAAACTCTAAATATCGGTGTGTCTATGTTAGCTATAATGTGTGTGTAAAATGTATTGTGACCATGTGCACACATGCGTCTCTGTCACATGTCACGGTAACATCCTGTGAGAACAACGCGTGGTATATCTGTGCGTTTTCCCCTTTGTCAGGAAGATTCTGATAAAAAAAAGGGGAACATTTAGGCACAGCTGTTTCCGTAATAGATGTGCGGCCCATTGTCAGTCCACTGCTGGATGAAGGCCTGCCCATTCCATACGGGTCGTAGGGGTTATTTGACTATACTTCGCCACGCTGGTCAGTGGAGGTCGGTGTGTCAATGTAGGAGCATAGAAGTACGGTACAATGGATGTTGAGCATAGAAGTACGGTACAATTGATGTTCACCACATGGCCCTGCAGCAGTGTATCAACAGCCTTCTGTGCAGGGTGGTCATCAATCAAAGCGCTATCCAGGCTTAAACCTGCTTAGCTTCTTACATCTGATATTGGTTACATTCTGGATAATTTGGTTATGACCCAGCCATTATAAATTCTTTAATACTGTATTGTAAACATTTCGATTTAAAGCTTTTGTGACTGCAGGGATTCATCTTCTTGGTTCTTTCGGTAAAGTCACGTAGAAGGGAAATAATAAAATAATAAAAACAAAACATAATAGAATTATTATTTGTCTGTCGGGGAGACAGCGTCTCCCCGACAGACCTGGTCTTCACCTGAGGACGGCTGCTTGCGTTGTGGCCGAAACGTTGTGAGAATTATTTTATTATGTTTTATTTTTATTATTTTATTACTTCCCTTCTACGTGACTTTACCAAAAGAACCAAGAAGATGTATTGTAAACAGTTACGGTTATAGGCCTTGGGATTTTATTGGTACTCAAATGTGTATACGCACATATTAAATTATAAACTTTTTATTAAAATTTTACCCGGTAAGGGCCACTAAGCAATATACAGTAGCTCTTTTTCAGAAGCAATCTAGCTATCACAAATGACACCGCAACGAAGTGGCTTATCGCGTGAACATTTATTGCAGCCAAATACTCTAACCGCACGTTGATTCTAAACGTGGAGGGAAAAACCGGAGGACCGGGAGAAAAAAATCCACATGACCACAGCAAGAGAGACACACGCAAACTCCAAATATACAGCAGGCGTGATGGTCGGGATCAAACCCACGACCACCTGTATACCAGGCGAGGTAGTTAACATCTCCCAGCCACCGTGATGATGATGATGCGAGAGAGACACACGCAAACTCCAAATATACAGCAGCAGGCGTGATGGTTGGGATCAAACCCACGACCACCTGTATACCAGGCGAGGTAGTTAACATCTCCTCTGCTTCGTATGGTTGATGTTGATGTAGACCAGGGGTGTCCAAACTTTTTGCAAAGAGGGCCACATTTGATAAAGTGAAGATGCCCGGGGGCCAATAGTTCCTTCTGACATTGTTTTAACCACAACAGTTACGTGGAAATACATACTGTTATAAAACAATTTGCATTGTCACAATTACCTTTATTTTTCAAATCACAATGTAACCAAATATAAGCCACTCAGGCAGACGGGAACAACTCTAAAAACGCAATTCTGCCTTTCATTCAGTCAGATAACATTGAACAAACTGTATAGAATACCTTAAATTTCCATGACTTTTATGATGTATTTATTCTGACAGAGCTGGCGAGCCATAACTAACACATTATAAGACCGAAGCTTCGGGCCGTATGAAATCTGCCCGCGTGCCGTGATTGACCCGCGGGCCGGACTTTGGTCATGCCCGATGTAGAGCAACAACTCTAATTTTACATTGAGGTTGTTGAGCCAGGTGATTGCGTCAGACGTAACGAAGCGGTCCATCGCAGCTGTGACGAGGCTTCCTTCACGTTTGTGAATTTGGGCATGGAGACCGGAGCGGTGGCGCAGCGGTGAGCACGCAGCACTACGGGACCTGAGTTAGAGTCCCACTCACGGCCACTAACACCAGTGACGATTATCCGAATCGGTCCTGTGCCTCCTCTAGGTCGACTCTGCTTCAAATGAGTACCCGGTGCGATGTGTAAATGTCCCAACTTGGGGAGACAAAGACGGCCGGGTGTGGTGCTGGCCACTCACCCCCTCGTGTGCCATGTCGGCCTTCATAGGTGCTCGCTCACAGCACTCGCCCCTACAGTCTGTTCAGGCGATACGGGGATCTTCACCTTTGAGCCATTACGTGTCCCCTGGTTTGTCGTGGGCGACCGCAGTTGCACAGGATTGCATATTCGGCGCGTCTCTGCGCGCCACGCAAGACCCTAAGACACTCAAAGCTTCGGCAACATTTTGCGGCTAAAGCACACAAGTTTGCGCAGACATTTGGCTGTCGAGCTAGTGAGACATCGGGTCCTTTTGTGCGGCAAAAGACGAACGTTAATAAGTATAACCCGTAAAAACAAAGTTTTTCACTCTAAATCCTTTATATGCGTGGTGGCTAGAGTCCTCTCGTCCTCTGGCTTGAGATGGCTGCCACCTATGGGTCAGATGATTGTCTGCCAGTATTAAGCAATTGGTAATTAAATATTTAATTTGTTTTCCCTAAACAGTGTAAAATTTTGGAAAAAAAATTTTCACGAACATGAATTGTCTCGCACAACGAGTCTGTGTGCAAAATGTCAGCTCGATTGGATCACGGGAAGTGGGTTAAAAAACGACCGAAAGGTTTGCACGGTCGTAAGCAAGCAAGCACGCAAGCAAGCGAACTTAATATAAAGGATTTAAAAAGAAGTTTCCGCGCAGATGCCCGAGCAGAGCGAGAGGGAGCGGGCGAGCGAGTGAGCACGGGCGCGGCAGAGAGAAGAGTGCACGTACTTGTGTTTGCTGGGCGCCATGTGTTTCTAATTTCATTGCCATGGGAATAAGAATGCAAGCGTGCATTCCCAGCATTTCGGCACAGCAACCGTGTCCCAGCCCTGTGCGCGCACACTGGCCCGGCGTAAAGATTTATTCTAGATATTATTTAATTCCATAACAAGTGTTTCTAACCGATGGCAGTTTGCACACGGGCGCGAATAAAGATGTCACAGTTTGTCGATTTGAATCGTTGAATCGGCCAAACATTTCAATCGACTACTGTTCTGTGGTAGATTACTCGGGGGCCCCCCTTAAAAAATGGTGGGAGCCCCCCAATGCCTCCCCCTCCCCCCACCACGACCACCCACAAAAAGCAGTTATAAATAAATTAGTTTGCCAATCTAGATGATGATTTAAAAGTGCACAGCTCCCCAGTGGCTTCCTGATGAGCGTGGCTTTGGCATGAGCCCGTGCAAAGAGTTAAATGGGGGACCCCTTTCCAAATGTTTCAGGCCACGGTTGCCAGCCCCCCTCTGACCCATGTTGGCCTGGTGCAATTGCACTGCCTGCACACTCGAAAGCTACACCCCCCCCCCCCACTGCTGTTTTGTGGTGGAATCTTGCACGAGCAGCCAGGGATGGCCAAACATTCCAATGTAGGAACTTGCCAAACATGCCATTGGCTGAAAAATGTCCGCAGACTCTTTCCTGCGTAAATAAATCACATTGCACGGTGGGGTGATTGTAAATCAATTATGGCGCCTTTCCATCGGTTTATTTGGGGTCAACTACTGTACTTCCCTCAATCCACTGCTGCGTGAAGGTCTTAAAATGATCATCTTATTAATATCACTTTCCAAGCTCCTACTCGCCACCACGACCATCATCAGCCGCGATCTCTCCACTGCTGGATGAAGGCATTCCCAAGCCGATGACTCGCAATGCAGCGATCCGTCTGACTCCCTGCACGCCAGCTGACCTTCATCGCCGACCTCTCTGTGGTGTGTGTCCTCGCGGGCGCCATGCTCGCCTTTGCCAGCCACTCTGCCGTGAGGTCTCGGATCACCGGCCGTCGTCGCTTCCAGCGACGTCTTCTGCCGAACCCCACTTCTTAACCCTTTTGCCATCCTGAGGCATCTGCAAGTGTCCCGGTCGCCGCTGAATCTCGGAACGCGCGAGCGGCTCGGGGTTAATTTTGTTTAGGAAGGCGCAGTAACGCCCGCTGTTTCTAAAGAAGTTGTACTCTTTTTTTTCGATCTAAAGCTTTCGTGACTGCAGGGATTCATCTTCTTGGTTCTTTCGGTAAAGTCATGTAGAAGGGAAAATAAAAAATAAATAAAACATAATAAAATAATTCTCACGACGTTTCAGCCACAACGCAAGCAGCCGTCCTCGGGTGAAGAACACGGCTGTTGGAAAGACAGCGTCTGAATGATCACCACCAAGCTTGGCAGCGTATATTTAAGCTGGGTTAGAGGAGGAGAGAGCCTTGACAAAGGACCTTAGAGTCGCTGCATCTCTTCAGAAAGGTGAGAGACTCGATTAGCTGAGCCTTCTTATCCCGGAGTTTGTTGAGGGATCATAAAGTTTTGTGGAATCCCACCCCGTAGTGGCGGTTAAATTTCGATTTATAGCTTTCGTGACTGCAGGGATTCATCTTCTTGGTTCTTTCGGTAAAGTCACGTAGAAGGGAAATAATAAAATAATAAAATAATAAAACAAATCTCAAAATAATTATTTTATAAAGTTTTATTTGTTTATTTTTTTATTGTAAAAATTTCGAAATATTTATTTTATTATTTTTCATTCTTTTATTATTTCCCTTCTACTTGACTTTACCGAAAGAACCAAGAAGAAGTTGTACTCTCTGCAGAGAACCGTAGTGACACCACCGCGCAGTCTACGATCGCTGGCGACAAACCTTGCTACGCGCCCTCCCTGATGGCCCTGTGGGAGCCTCGGTACCGATAAAGTTACTTTAGTTTAGAAAAATAAGGAAGCCACTTTTAAATCAAGATTGTAAACCCATTTCTTTACAACTGCTTTAGTTTGTTGTCTTTTCCCCCACACCTCCAATGAGCTCTGTTGACTACGTACGGTGCGAAAGAAGTTCAACACATACATACGTTCCATGCGAATCGTGCTGTAACCCACTGCCTGCACCACATGGCACTGTACCGCACCACAACAACAACAACAAATGTACGGAGCGGAAATAAACAATTTCCCCCATCCCCAAGCGTTATGCAAATTTTGACGGTGGTTGGTTCACAAGCACAGCCAGTGACTGTGACTCACGTTGGGTGAAACAATCTCGCCCCGTCGCCTGGGCCGCCCCTTGACCTCGCTATCGCCTCGTCCGGGGCTGCCGTTTATCGGGGGGAGATTTCGGCCCCGGTGAACTTTGCAGCACGTTCATGAAAGTTTTACCCACCTGACCTGACCTCGCTTGTGTTGAAGCCCCAAAGGCTGCCGTTATGTTTCGCAACCGGCGTTGGGTGCGTCCAGGAAAGGGTTTCGGGGGCCGAGGATTAACGTGGAAAGGACAAAAGACGACGGTTTAATTATCGGTGAGATTTGAGCCCAAATAAAAAAAAACGTTACCGCAAAAAAGAGGCAACGGCACAACCTTTGCACGGCAACGAAGTGGCTACGCCGCTGGAAACTTTCCGCCTTTCTTGGCGTCGCGCTGCCCGTTGTCCACAACGACGGTAGCTCGCGATTTTACTGCAGCGGCAGAAACGTCGCGTTCGCCGCCGGCTTGGAGCGAGCGAGTTGCTGAACGCAGCTCCTGCCTACGACGCGGAGACACGGCGTCGGACGCCGCCGTGCAGAGGTTGCAAACGGGTTTTGATTTCTTACCCGTACCCAGCCGCACCAAGGTCGCAAATGGGTACCCGTTCCCTACCCGTACCCTACCCGAAATGAGTGACAAACAGTTACTCACCAGTGACTCACGGCCTACCTGTACCCGGCCGCACCAGGGTCGCAAATGGGTACCCGTACCCGTACCCTACCCGAAATGAGTGACAAACAGTTACTCACCAGTGACTCACGGCCTACCTGTACCCATACCCGGCCGCACCAGGGTCGCAAACGGGTACCCGTACCCGTACCCGTACCCGGCCGGGTACGGGTAGCCGGGTATCGGGTAGGGTACGGGTATCGGGTACCCGGTTGCGACCTCTGCCGCCGTGCTGAAGGAACACGCGGCGCAGCCACGAAGACGCGTCGGAGAGACGCGCAACGGCGCGACCGCCCAGGGGCCCCAGCGGCCGTTGCGGCCTTTTGGAACGCCCGGAACACGTGGCCGTTTGATTAGTTTTGGCTTGTCGGGTGGCCGAGGGCCGTCTTCGTGACACGCATTTGGCAAGATGGTTACGGGACCTGACGAACAAAACAACTATGAATCGTCATAATGGCTGCAACAACGTACATGTTGAGTAAATGTCTTATAAATTCATCTTCTTGGTTCTTTCGGTAAAGTCACGTAGAAGGGAAATAATAAAATAATAAAAATAAAACATAATAAAATAATTCTCACGACGTTTCGGCCACAACGCAAGCAGCCATCCTCAGGTGAAGAACAGGCCTATCGGGAAGACAGAGTCTGCATGAAACACCCCAGGCTTTTTTCCTTCTACGTGACTTTACCGAAAGAACAAAGAAGATGAATCCCTGCAGTCACGAAAGCTTTAAATCGAAAGTCTTATAAATTATTACTGCTGTATCAGCAATGCATAATGTTTCGGCAGTTTCATTCGTTAAACATTTTTTTGGCACACTTCTTATAAAGTGACTAGGGCCAGGGCATCCGATGCCTCCGACTGCCACTCCAACAAAAACTTCCAATGAACTCTTTTGAGTTTCCACGCCAAGAACATCCCAGGCATTTGTCCTCTCTGTCAGTTCATTCCTCGAAACTCGGATCTTTGTTCGGTCGGTACAGCCCCGGCGAAAACCGCGACGGTACTTTTCTCTGTTTTGCTGTTCATCTCTCGCTGTTCTCCGCCAGTGAAATTTTGGCCGATTTGAAAACGTTTCTCACGCCCACGGCTTCGCCTCCTTTGCACGTGCCGAGCTCTACTTCATTGGCTGCCGCTTGAACGGACCGAGCCTTCAGGTTTAACCCAGTGAGCTTTGAAGCACGTGAACGTTAATTGAAGCTATACCCACCATACATTAAATGATTAGAGCCTAAGATGTGCCCTAGAGGTCGCAACCGGGTACCCGATACCCGTACCCTACCCGATACCCGGCTACCCGTACCCGGCCGGCTACGGGTACCCGTTTACGACCCTGGTGCGGCCGGGTACAGGTACGGGTAGGCTGTGAGTCACTGGTGAGTTCAATCAAAGAATAATCACTGGTGAGTCACCGTTTGTCACTCATTTCCCAACGTCTTGTCTCTTCTCACAATTCAAGTTCCTAGAATCAACCCACCCGTGCCTGCAACATGGCTTCATCCCAGAGGTCGCAATCAGGTACCCGATACCCGTACCCGGCCGGGTACGGGTGTAGGGTACGGGTACGGCCGGGTACGGGTACGGGTACCCGTTTGCGACCCTGGTGCGGCCGGGTACGGGTACGGAATCAAAACCCGTTTGCGACCTCTGATGTGCCCTCACGTTTCGGTGCTAGCGTTCCGTCATGCTGCCTGAGCCCAGCCTTGGTTTGACTGGCTCTGTTTTATGAGCGCTTTCCAAATTTAGCCCGGAACTCTAGTCCCGAGCACCCCCACTTATCCCCTGTTCACCAAACCGAGCTGCACCGGGGTGGTGAAGTATAGCCATGGGGGGGGGGGGTGAGATATTTGACCATACTTCACCATGCTTTTCAGTGTTGGCTGGGTGAAAGCACGGTTGGCTGTGTACGGTGCGAAAGAAGCTCGAAGTCCAAACAAAGTTGGGAAACGCTATCCAAAGCGCTAGGCAGGTTGGACAAGCCTGCTTAGTCCGCTTTCAAGTTCCTACATGATTTGGGTGCACGCTGGGTGATTTCGTCACTGGCATGGATGCAGTGTAGCACTGTGGAGTTGAAGGCAACTCTGGCAGTGGCATTGCTGATGACTTGTGAACTGTGAATCGCACACCGCTGCTTAGCAGTGCTACTACGCTCTCTGCCCCGTATGGACTTGTTGAGCCTTGTGCAAACAACTCTTACACACACACACACACACGAGTGTGAGTGCATACCCACAGAGGCCTGGCAGAGGGGAAATGTGGGGCCTCTGTACATAATATTGGTCGAGTGGTCCCGTCTCTTATTCGCCTCGAGTTACCACCTCTAAGATACAAAAAGGGACATTTTATCGAGAAGAAATGTCTCCCAAACATCTCAATGCTCTGTCTTCGCGGTGGATGTGCTCTCTCTCTCTCTCTCGGGCGTGTCCCCTACCTTGGCTGCCACTCTGCACCTCCGATCAGCACGGTTGGCTATGTACTGTGCGAAGGAAGTTCAACGCACGCACGTGCGTGCACTGTCGTTAGTCTCGCTTCCCGGTCACCTTCCCGTTGAGCCGCATGTCACTTCCCTCGCCCGCGTACTTCTCTTAACAGGCAACGCAGTCCGACGTCTCTCGCGTAAGTTCTCCAATTCAAACCTTCCTCGTTGTGTCTCTGCACTACACGGCAGAGGTCGCAAACGGGTTTTGATTCCTTACCCGTACCCGTACCCGGGCGCACAAGGGTCGCAAATGGGTACCCGTACCCGGCTGGGTACGGGTAGCCGTATCCTACCCGTACCCTACCCGAAATGAGTGACAAACGGTTACTCACCAGTGACTCACGGCCTACCCGTACCTGTACCCGGCCGCATCAGGGTCGCAAACGGCTACCCGTACCCGTACCCGGCTGGGTACGGGTAGGGTACGGGTACGGCCGGGTACGGGTACCCGTTTGCGACCCTGGTGCGGCCGGGTACGGGTACGGAATCAAAACCCGTTTGCGACCTCTGATGTGCCCTCACGTTTCGGTGCTAGCGTTCCATGATGCTGTGTGAGCCCAACCTTGGTTTGACTGGCTCTGTTTTACGGCTGGGTACGGGTAGTCGGGTATCAGGTAGGGTACGGGTATCGGGTACCCGGTTGCGACCTCTGCTACACGGTCGAATCGTTTATTCACAAACTCGCACGCAAGTGGGTTGGAGCAGCCGACATACCGCGGCTGCGTACATCGCCGAAGAAATACGTGATGAGAAAAAAATCTATAGGGAAATGGTGGTAAGGGCTACAACACATTACTTTTAGGTTTTTTCGGTGAAGTCACGTAGGTAAAAATAAATAATAATGATAAAATAATAGAAATAATAATAGAATTAAAATAATAAATCACGACGTTTCGGAGGCAACACAAGTCTCCGTCATCAGGTGGGACCCGTCACAGCCAGATTTACTGTATTATTTATTTTTACCTACGTGACTTTACCGAAAAAACCTAAAGAGTATGAATCCTTGCAGTCACGAAAGCTTCAAATCTAGAAGCTACAACAAATTGCCAAAGGGAGGGAAGGGAAGGGGGGTCACATGGTGCTGTTCTATACAATAAATTGCAAACATCAATGGGCGTAGCCACCATCAAGACATCTGGATTAATAACAATTAAAATAAAGCATTCGAACTGTAAAGTGCCAGTCTCCTCGTAGAAACGTCTTACGTGGTAGGGCATGGTCGTGCGGCCGTGAGCGCAAGCGATAAGTTCTTTTGATTTGGGGGTTTGGGGGGGGGGGACCAATGGGTGTAGAATGTGGTCGTGGTTAGATAGAAGAGGGACAAGTCGGTGGCTCCGCAGGTCTCCCAAATGTTTTATTTAGTGCGCATTGCTTGCATGTGAAGTGCAATGCTGTACAGGGCCCAGGTAAAAGATAGGGCCCAGGTAAAAGACGGTACCATATTGTATAATTAACCTGCCGATTAGCACGGTTGGCTACGTCCGGTGCAAAAGAAGTTCAGCACAGATACTTCCCGCTGTGTGGAGTCTCCCATCGTCGAACGGATGAAATCGGTCGCAAGAATGCACACAGACCGCTCACATCTCGTCTGTAACAGCCAGCGTGGAGATGTACAGTGGTTTTTTTTTCAAGCTCGGAAACATTCAAGGCACGCATGCAGGTAAACACTTGATCGTTATCACCCATACAAAAAAACCAGGCCGATGTTGGCATTATGCCCAAGATTGTATAATCTGTCGGTTTGAAAAAAAGTCACCCGATAATTTTTTATTATTTTGGTATTTTTTTCAAATCCGAATTTCATTCCCATTGCGATTTTCGCGTCGCGCCTTTGGCACGAAGAGGTTGTCGCGTCGGAGCCCTCGCCAAGTGAGCGGCGCATCGCTCTGCGCTCGAGGGCGGTCTGCAGAAGGAGACATTGCAGAGCTACTTGTGAGATCCCTTCAGGTGACCTCTTATCCACAACAACAGTGGCTGCTTCACTCCCCAAACACTCCTGCTGCGGAGAGTACTGCTGTCCGTCGTGCGATAGCCACATTCGATATTATTAATTCTCAGGAACGTTTTACAAATTAAGTGACGAACCAAATTGAACATGAAACATTGTACCCGTGGCACCAAGCAATGGGAAGAGGAGTAGAGGTGGTGGGGAGGAGAAATGGCTGAGAAAATGGAACGGATGCTGGGACTGGAAGTCCCCGAGTTGGACAAAGGGGCTCAAGATGAGTAGCAGCAGCAACAGAGAAGGTGCAGCAAGGGAGGAGGTACGACCGTGCCTAGATGTCGGGTGATGATGAGAGGGTGACGATGGTGGTGATGATGATGATGATAGGGGAGGGAAGGGCGGGATAAGAAGAAGAAGAGTTGAAGGAAGGAGCGAGAGTCGCAGGAGTGAGCTGCACGAAGGAGCAGCAGCAGCAGCAGCAGCGTCTGTTTTCACAGTGGGCGGGGCGGCAGGGAGAAAGGGGAGGAGTTGAGAGTGGGAGGTGGCCACACAAGTCACATGACTGATGGGAGGCTTGAGCCGGTTTAGATACATACAGTATATTTCGATGGGTCTTTTGTGTCCAGTCTTGTTTTTTTTTGTTCATGTTTTTGTTTTTAAATCCTTTATATTAAGTTAATTTGCTTGCTTGCTTGCGCGCTTACGACTGTGCAAATGTTCCGGTCGTTTTTTAACCCACTTCCCGTGATCCAATCGAGCTGACATTTTGCACACAGACTCGTTGTGCGTGACAATTAATGTTCGTGAAAAAAAAAAATTTTCCCAAAATTTCCCACTTTTTAGGGAAAAAAAAGTCATATTTTATTTTAAATACCAATGTGATAAAAATGAAACTCTTACTCAAGAAAAACAGAAATGAATAATAAAATAAAACCGATGCCACGCATATAAAGGATTTATAGTGAAAAACTTTGTTTTTACGGGTTAATTTTGTTGTTGTTGCAGTTGCACCCGATTCAAGAGCCGAATGGCTCACAGGGCTATACCTAATAAATGAACTTGAACTTTCATTGGTGGCTGGGTTGAGACCATCACCTCCCTACCCTCGAGAACCAAGTTCAATCACTGGCACCTAAAGCCTGGGTTCAAACCCAGGCGCTCCGTATCAGCGGCTTATTGCTCCGACCCCTAAGCCACCTTCACCACCCTCACCACCTTGCAGTCAAATTTGGGGTGGGGGGGGGGTTAGCAGCCTTTTAATTCCAAGCTCGTGCTTGATCCTCTCTGCTGGATCACGGCCTTGTTAATTCTTCGAGGGATTATTTCACCGGGACACGGAGGGACATTCTACAGAAAATGAAGGCTGGGTGCAAAGGTTTGCTTTTAAACCTATGCCCGGAAATTCCACGTTAGGGTGAGGTTAAGTTTACTACATTTTGACTTAACGCTTTCGTGACTGCAGGAATTCATATTATTTGGGTCTTTCGGTAAAGTCACGTAGATAGGTTAAAAGAAAATGACTAAAAACTAGGACGTTTCGATGACGACCGCTTGTGTTGTGTTGCGATCGAAACGTCGTAGTTTTGTGTTGTTTTCTTTGAACCTATATCCGTGACCTTATCGAAAGACCCAAAGAATATTTACTGCGTTTGTTGAGTCGGCTGGCCAGCGTTGGGCGAAACTTTTCCCACTTTTCACCTGGGAGCAACCGGAAAGTGCAGACATCAGTGTTACTAACCCAACTAACAATAACATTTAATTATCACAGTTAAGAGAAGAAACACCATTTTTACTACTAAAAATATTTTTTTTACTTAAAATCTCACCAACACCTCGGCATTTTGCGCCAACTCCTGGGCCATGTCATCGCCCCAAATACGTTGTCAGTTCTGGCAGTCGGCGAGCACAGCGAACTGCTTGATACGCAGTGTGTCCCCGCCGTAATCTTCCTACCATATTTGGACTTCCCCGTTGCAGCACAGGGCCTCGAACGATGTGTCGCTTCGTCCTCTTGGTGTGTGTCGACGTGGAGGCTGCGGTGGGAGTATAGGGGAGCCGACTTCGCCCTCGTCACGGTCAGGCAGAGGTCGCAAATGGGTTTTGATTCCTTACCCGTACCTGACCGCACCAGGGTCGCCAATGGGTACCCGTACCCGTACCCGGCCGGGTACGGGTACTCGTTCCCTACCCGTACCCTACCCGAAATGAGTGACAAACAGTTACTCACCAGTGACTCACGACCTACCCGTACCCGTACCCGGCCGCACCAGGGTCGCAAACGGGTACCCGTACCCATACCCGGCCGGGTACGGGTAGCCGGTTATCGGGTAGGGTACGGGTATCGGGTACCCGGTTGCGACCTCTGCGGTCAGGCATTGCTGGCCTTCTGGTGGATAGTCGGGCAGAGCCCGTTGCCCTGCTTGCAGATTTTCCATTGAGTCATCCTTTTGAGTAGAATAGCATTTTAATAATGAACAAAAAAAAACCTCGTGGTTGAAAAATATTTCCATCGCCTGATTTTATTAGAAGTTCACATTGCTGCACACACTGGTACACGTTTCCTGAATGCCACCCAGCAGGAGACATTTTGCACAATCGCAGTTCGTACATCGGCAGGTAATGTTTGGTGGGGGTGAAGTGTGGGCATCCGCACCTCTTGCTACGCTTTTAGCTCGCGTGGAAGAGTAGGCCAAGCACCCACCAAAGGGGGCTACTCTTGAGCTCCCTCTGGTAGTGGAGGCTCTTCCACGAGCAGTGGCGTGAGCAGGCCGTTGCAGGGGCTGCGCTAGCACCACGACAGACAGCCGTATCCTGTACAGTACTGGGTGAGTCAGTGTTAGCCGGTGTGGACTCTGCGCTATGAATGCTGCCCGCATCAGCTGGCTGAGTTGGCACAGCGGAGAAAAGAGGGTTTGGGAGCGCACACGTGTTGTGTGTGTGGGGGCTGTCTGCGGGGAGCGGTGGCGTAGCGGTTAGCGCGCTGCGCTACGAACCCAACAGCCCCAAGGTCCATTCCCAGTGTTGGCCACAGCGACGATTATCTGAACCTATTCTGGGCCTCCCCCTAGGTTGACTCGGCCTCAAGCGAGTGTAGTTGTGTAAGCATTGCCACGGGAGAGGCAAAGTCGACCGGGCGTGGTGCTGGCCACCCACCCCCTCGAGTGCCGTGCCGGCCTTCAAATGTGCTGCTCGCTGACAGCACTTGCCCCAACAGTCTGGTGAAGGCTATACGGGGGATCTTTGCCTTTGCTTTGTGAGTAGCGACCGCAGCCATTGGTCTACGTTTGCACTCCCTGCTCACCAACGCCCTTCACTATTGGCCTCCAGGCCCTGTCTGCACCGTGGGCCAGATGGCAGCCAAAATTAATTCTATGATAGCGTTTCAGAAAATAATTATGTTGCAATAATAAGTGAAATTCTGTCCACGCAAATTTTTTTTTTTTTACGGATGAAAAAAAATGTCGACGGACGAAAAAAACGAACGCACGTGGACACGTTACTTTGCTACAAAGGTGGTCACCGGATATGTCCCAATCTGACTCGCCGTGCAAGGATGTCCTGCGGTGAAATGGGTTTCACTCTGGACTCTGCAAACCTACAGTTCGCCACCAGTTGCATTTCTATCTCGGAAGTTACGTGGAAGAGTAGGCCAAGAACACACCGCCAGCAGTGGCGTGAGCAGGCAATTTCAGGGCCGCGGCTGTTTATCATATTTTGATTGCCGCTGCAATCTGAAGACGCGGTGCGGATGACAGGAGATGCACCCGCACACAGGGAAGATTTTGTAATGGGACTGGTCCAAAAGCCGCTGTCATTTTGCAGGGGTCGCTCGTTTTTACAACCCCACGGGGGAGAAACGCTGTGTATGTCCTGTCCTCTACGTTGGACTTCTTTCACACCGTACGTAGCCAACCGTGCGAATCGGAGGCACAGGGGGAAGGACAACAAACTAAACACATGGGGGGGGGGGGGGGGGGAGAACCAGAGGTCGCAATCGGATACCCGATACCCGTACCCTACCCGATACCCGGCTACCCGTACCCGGCCGGGCACGGGTACCGGTACCCGTTTGCGACCCTGGTGTGGCCGGGTACGGGTACGGGTAGGCCGTGAGTCACTGGTGAGTAACCGTTTGTCACTCATTTCGGGTAGGGTACGGGTAGCGAACGGGTACCCGTACCCGGCCGGGTACGGGTACCCATTTGCGACCCTGGTGCGGCCGGGTACGGGTAAGGAATCAAAACCCGTTTGCGACCTCTGGGGGGAACGCACGGCACTCTGCTGCATAGCTCCCCAATAAGGAGCGGCTTTGGATTTCACAGTGTCCCGGCCAAATAATGCGTGGAAAGGAAGTTTTAAACATTCCCCAGGGCCGGAGATGGATTGCTCGCGATTATTAAAGCCTCCCCCGTGGAGGCCCAACCGGCCTTTCGTGCGGGAACGACCGTGTTTGTGGGTCGCCCTCTCTCTTCTCAGCCACCGGGGTGGCCACAGCCACGCGGCGCGAACTGGGGCTGCGCTACTTCTCACGAGCTAATTGGGTTCCATCCCGGTTGGTTATTGGTTACGTTACAGATGCGCAGTAGTGCCGCGGTATTGACTCAAGTTCACAAATCTCTGTGAGAGTGAGTGGATGTCTCTGTAGCTACAGATCTCTATGAGAGTGAGTGGAGCTCGCTGTAGCTACAGATCTCTATGGGAGTGAGTGGAGCTCGCTGTAGCTACAGATCTCTATGAGAGTGAGTGGAGCTCGCTGTAGCTACAGATCTCTATGAGAGTGAGTGGAGCTCGCTGTAGCTACAGATCTCTATGAGAGTGAGTGGAGGTCTCTGTAGCTCACAGGTCTCTATGAGAGTGAGTTGGAGGTCTCTGTAGCTCACATGTCTCTATGAGAGTGAGTGGAGGTCTCTGTAGCTCACAGGTCTCTATGAGAGTGAGTGGAGGTCTCTGTAGCTCACAGGTCTCTATGAGAGTGAGTGGAGGTCTCTGTAGCTCACAGGTCTCTATGAGAGTGAGTGGAGCTCGCTGTAGCTACAGATCTCTATGAGAGTGAGTGGAGGTCTCTGTAGCTCACAGGTCTCTATGAGAGTGAGTGGTGGTCTCTGTAGCTCACAGTTCTCTATGAGAGTGAGTGGAGGTCTCTGTAGCTCACAGGTCTCTATGAGAGTGAGTGGAGGTCTCTGTAGCTCACAGATCTGTGCAGGGCCACAGCAGCTGCAGTGAGGAGGTTGGGGATGTCCTAGCGAATGGGTCCCCACGGTTATTGGTTGGTTCACAGGGGCACAGTGACTTGTTTCTTGTTGCTGTCATTAATCACCGTTGTCCTGCCCTATGCACAACTGTCAAAACTCCATTCAACAAACATTTAATGTTTTGAGACTGCTGAAAATAACGAGTTGAAAATATGTAAAATGAGAACACCGCGGGAGGGTGCAAAGACGTCCGATGTGCAGTTTGGAACGTGCGGGGGGAAAAAACCGGAGTTATTACCGCGCTGTAATTAAATTAAAATATACGCAACTAGCGCTTGCAGACTCGTAGTTTTTACGCGCTGTGATGAAGGGCCGTTGCTAGCTATCACGATAGGTCGCCCGATGAATATTATTTTACGTTTGGGGCCACTGTTGTTGTTGACCGACGTGATGTGTTTTGTGACTTGTACGCTCTTCTTTCTCTAGCGTATGGCAAGTTTGTGGAACTCGCGCGTCCAATTTAAAGTCTGTGAGCCATGCGATCGCTTCGGGAGTTGCGCGACCAATATTGCTCAGTCCGACGCCGAGCGAGGCTTAGGATGCAGTTGGTTCGCAATACGGTGGCTCCATTGTCCGATTCTGGTTGCCGCAGTCACACTGTGTGGGTTGTAACAATAAGTTTTGCCCTTTCTGGCAATAAAAACAGGAGGTGTTGAGATGTTGAACCACGAAATAGAAACCTTTTGAAAGGAATCAAGTTCCTGCATTAACCACACAGGGTGCGTGTGGTGAACATGCAAACAAAACACATGGCTCTGACAATAGAAGCATTGTCTTTGAAACTGATTGGCCTACACCAGAGACAGCGGCCTTCTCTATGGCCTAGTCTCACCACCAGCGTGAGTCCAAAGAACGCCAAAAGTTGGACAGCGCAAAGGCACCGCAGTGTCAGAGTTTTCATATCTCGGGTTCAGCAGCTACATCAATGGGATCTATTTGCCAGTGTCAAAATGATGAAAAAGGTAAGAATAGGCTTCACCCTTTCTGACAATAAAACAGGAGGTGTTAAGATGTTCAAACATCCCAATAGATACACATATTGCAAGGCATAAAATCTGAATTAAACTTAATATACTTGTGGCAATACGTGCAAACAAACATGCTCTGATAATATTGCCAGAAAGGGTAAAGCCTTGATTTGAAGCTTTCGTGACTGCAGGACTCCATACTCTTTTGTTCTTTCGGTAAAGTCACGTAGGTGACTTTCGGCGTTCATGCAGCCCCCCCTACCCCTAACACCCCCCCCTCTCTCTCCCCCCTTGCCCCTCCCCCTTTCTTACCTATATAACATCTTGCCACGGCAGCTCTCTCGCCCACTTCAGCATTTTCTGGCCGTGGTTGTTCCACCTGATGACGATCGCTTGGGTTGCGATCGAAACATCGTGATTTGTTTTATTTTATTTCTACCTACGTGACTTTACCGAAAGAACCAAAGAGTAGGGTAAAGCCTATTTGACACGTAACTTTGAACCTGGCCAAAAAGGTCGCGTAGAGAAAACGAGCGACGTTGCCCTGCCCGGGCGTTACCATCTTCTTTCGCACGGCTGCCGATGTAGACGCAGAAACAGCGACGGCAATTTCACGATCGGGTGGTCAAGCCCAGTCAAGCGCGTCAGGAGTATAACGGAGCTGTGTATTGTCGCCGTGATGATGTCTCCGTCGTATTTGTGGATCCCCCGGGGCATTGCGTCGTTACGCGTTATACGACGGTGTCTGTTCTGGATGACCCACAGTCTCCCGTCACGTGACTCCACGTTTCCCGACATGCCCGCCCGCGCCTGCTGCCACCGACGACGGAGACGCAAGCCTGCCGCTGTGTCCCGTCGCGAGCCGGCGTGTCATCGGTGGGGGACGCTGCTGCCTGCGTCACGGCCGCCAGCGGTCTGTTATTTATTATTATAATGATCAGGCGCGTTCGAGCACGAATTAGCATTTCAACGGAAGGGCCGCCGCTGCGGCGAAGGGCGGCTCAATGTCAGCCGTGGATTGATGCAGGGCCGGGAGGAGGGCGGAAGGGGGGTGGGGGCCGGGAGGAGGGTGGGGGGCAGGAGGGGTGGTTCATTATTTTTTTGTTAATTCGTTCAAGGGGCTCCACGGCGTGCTTTGTCCGCGTGCATCCTCGCTCGCCGTAGCCCCGCGACTGCTGGACCAGGGTTGGGCTGCCGTTGCTGGCGGTGATTGGCAGGGCGTTCGGTGTCTGACCAATTTAAAGGATATCTGTCCCCATTTCCCCCCACTCCACACCTTTTGTTCCGGGATTCATCGGTGAAGGGGACCCCACCCTGCAACTAGCCGATGTCTCTCGGAGCGGGAGCGGGTGAATAAATCAATAACGTCACGATTGGCGCTGTTGGCTACGTACGGCGTGAAAGAAGCTCAACACGCTTGCACACATCAAAGAGCCACAGATTGACGACCCCTGATCTAGCAGAGGTCCAACGCTACACGGACAATTTGGGAATTGGGCCACCAGCATAGTTTATATTGCCGCCACCACTCCCACCACACTCCCCCCCCCCTTCCTCCCCACATGGCCCACGTGTGTGAAATTCCACTTCTCGAAACAGGAATGTTTGTGTGTGTGTGTGAGCGTGTGTGAAAACAGGTGCGGATGCGCCGTCCGTTTCGTGACGGCGTGCTTCTGAGCGAGGGGTCATGTGGGGTGGCGGCCGTGGGGGTCGTGGGGGTCCCGACACCCCCACCCTCCCTCAACCAACACGCCTACTTGTCCATAACAGAGGTTTTTGGGTTAGATCGTGTGAATACAAATGTGTTGTTAAACCCGTCGTGAAACAACACGTTTATATTTACGCGATATAACCCAAAAAATGTCTAGTTATGTCGAAAGAGACCCACCACCCCCCCGTTCCCCCCACGACACTTTGGTCGACGAAAAACAATGCTGCCCTTGCTGAGTTTGCGCGTTTCTCCCTTCCGCCAGGCGACTTAGACGCCGATTGCCCTGCAACCACAGCAGCTCACGGATGGCCGGCAGCCAACAGTTGCGTAGATATCATCACCCTGAATTTCCCAGACCCTTTGTGTAGTCTACCCAGGAACCCCCCCCCCACCCTGCCCCCCACCCAGCCCCCCACGCCCCCCACTTCCCCCCCCCCCCCACCTGCTTCTAGCAGAGCATTCCGGCCTTGCGCAGGCTCATGGCAACTAGTTTCGGAAAGCGGCCCGCAACACCATTGCCACCTTCCTCAGTGGCTTGAGCCAACGGCCCTTCCTTGTCCCGCCGGCCTCGGGAGCTACCGCAGGCTGACCGGCCAGTCGTTGTGAAGCCAAGAGCAAAGAGATAAGGTGCAGGGGTGCAGCCCCTGCAAGCGCTTGCTTGCGCCACAGTGTGGCCACAATGTGGCCGCGGCGCCTCCCACGCCAGAGAGGAGGGGAGGGAGGGAGCCCTTTGGGAGGCCTTTGGGAGGCCTTTGAGGGCCCTTTGGGAGCCCTTTGGGAGGCCTTTGGGAGGCCTTTGAGGGCCCTTTGGGAGCCCTTTGGGAGCCCTTTGGGAGGCCTTTGGGAGGCCTTTGAGGGCCCTTTGGGAGCCCTTTGGGAGCCCTTTGGGAGCCCTTTGGGAGGCCTTTGGGAGCCTTTGGGAGCCCTTTGGGAGCCCTTTGGGAGCCCTTTGGGAGGCCTTTGGGAGGCCTTTGAGGGCCTTTGGGAGCCCTTTGGGAGCCCTTTGGGAGGCCTTTGGGAGGCCTTTGGGGGGCCTTTGGGAGGCCTTTGGGAGCCCTTTGGGAGCCCTTTGGGAGCCCTTTGGGAGGCCTTTGAGGGCCCTTTGGGAGCCCTTTGGGAGGCTGTCTGGGGGCACGGTATTTTGGCCGGCTCTTGCACGGCAGCCAAGACCGTCTTGGAAGAGGCGAGGGAGTTGCCAACGCTTCACCCCGCCACCACACGCGACCCGCCGATCGACCGCTGGGGTGGGCAAAAAGGCCGTTGGAGGTGGTCGGTGTTGATTTAAGACAATGGCTCCCGTTTGCTTCAACTGTCTTGCCCGGGGGGGGGGGGTCAAATTGAACCGGCGACCTCTGCGTTGACGACTTGTGTGAGACGCCCAGCCCAGCGTGTCTCTCAGCGCTTTGGCCGATCGCCATTTCCTGCTTCTGTAGCGGTCAGAAGGCGCAGCGCACTCCGTCACGGAATGCGTGCCCATAAATGACCATAGCGGGGACAGCTAAACAGCCGTGCTGTAGGCGGCTTAATTGCGTCGAGGTCCTTTGACGTACAGCGCCAGAATGCGAAATAACTCGCTGAAATGCGGTATTGACCGCCGTGTAAATTTTAATTTGCCAGGGCTAGGGAAAATATGGTTTATGGGGCAGATCGAAGCCAAGGGCAATTTCGTTTTTTACGACTGCAACAGCTGCTGCTGCTGCTGGTGGTGGTGCTGGTGATTGTCCAATATTGCGTCTGTTGACAGGGAACCGTGAATTCTGGTGACATTGTGCATCTTGTGTTTCTACTTTCAACAGTGGCCATGCTTTCAAACAAAAAAATATCTCGCCAAACAAGGGTACGAAACATTTCGTCTGCGGTCAAGAGGTTTTAGCAGCGATAAAACAAAAATCGGCGAGCAAAACCTTTTTTACGGAACGGTTATTTTTAAACTGATTTTGGGGAAAACCACAATTTTGGAAATTGTAAAATAACAAATTTTTTTTTTACAAAAAATGGAGGAGGCGCCGCTGCTGCTGCTGCAGCCACGACAGTGGTGCATCGGTTATGGCAGAGCGCTGGACTTGCAAACCAGAGGTGCGTGGGTTCGATCCCATCTCTGGGCATCGCAGTTGAAACGCCGTTGCAAATTTCCTTTGCAGACCTCCACCACCACCCGGAATGAGAATCTGTATTTCGATCAGCTATAAAGCTCTTTCACAGATGTCAAGTAGGGGCACGGGGTCACAACATTACAACAACAAACAATACCAACACACGATCGGAGTGCAAAGTATAGGAAAAGTGAACAAAATCACTTGAACAACAAATATATCCAAATAAAACTACGTTATTTTTTATCTTACCAGGTAAAGCCCACTGAGCTATTAACTTATTTTTCCAGATATGACTTGGCCACAAATGATAGCTCAACAAAGTGGCTTGTCACGTGGAAACGTTCACCTGTTAGTCTAGAATCGGCAGGCTGCGTGCGGTTGGGGTAAAGTTTGGGTACTCCCACGACAGCCAAGACATTGGCCAGTGTGGAAGAGTAGGCCAAAAACTCTCCTCCAGTGCTGGGGAGCTCTGGAGTACACCCTCTGCCAAGCGCGGAGGCTTTTTTGCAGGGCTGCGTCTTTGCCACCTTTCGTTAAAACAACCGGGCAGACCGATAAGGCTGCGTGGTGGAACCGTGTGCCAGTCGGTGTGCTGTGGGTGGACTGCTTCCCATACATGGGTAACTGCCCCTTGCGGGACTTTGCCCATATTTGGGCTTCTGCTGGGCTACGTTTCCTAAAGGGCGGTTGGTTTTTTGGAGTGCGAGGGTGTGCTCGTGTGCGTTTGTGCGAAGTCTGGCGAGCGATGGAGTGTAGCGGATAGCGCGCGCGGCTACCCGAGTCCGATTCACGCTCGCGGCGACGATTATCTGGACCGGTCCTGGGCCTCCCCCTAGGTCGACTCGGCCTCAAATGAGTACCGGGTGCGGTGTGTAAACAGGGCGTGGTGCTGGCCACCCACCCCCTCGTGCGCCGTGCCATCTTTCATAGGTGCTTCTCGCTAACAGAACTTGCCCCAAAAAGTCTGTTCAGGCTACACGGGGGTGGGGGAGGGGCGGTGATCTTTGTCTTGTGTAGTCTGCCCCCCTGCGCGGGGCCTGTACGTTGTTGTTGGCTGCGGTGGTAGCAGAGGTCGCAAACGGGTTTTGATTCCTTACCCGTACCCGTCCGCACCAGGGTCGCAAATGGATACCCGTACCCAGCCGGGTACGGGTACTCGTTCCCTACCCGTAACCTACCCGAAATGAGTGACAAACGGTGACTCACCAGTGACTCACGGCCTACCCGTACCCGGCCGCACCAGGGTCGCAAACGGCTACCCGTACCCGGCCGGGTACGGGTAGCCGGGTATTGGGTAGGGTACGGGTATCGGGTACCCGATTGCGACGTCTGGGTGGTAGATTCAGTCAGCATTTTCAGTCGGCATTTTTTCTCGTACTATTCGGCCAAAGAGCTTCCCTACAGTCGAGACGGACAAGCGGCATTAGCCCGGTCGGCGAAACGTGCGCGCAGGCTGGAAACGAGGGTAAATGATACCCCGGCGAGTGCTGATTTGAAGAGAGCAGGCGGTGGTGCAACTGTGACCGGGTTTAATTCACTCGGCAGCTTTAGTTTCGGTCGGAGTTTCGGTCGAAGCGAAGATAAACTGTGGAGTCTTTTAGTGGCTTTCATTCGGTCATTTTCTAAGTCTGGTCAACCAAAGCAGTCCAGAGCTTAGTCGAACATATTTAACCTGGTAGACATGCCAACGTTCAACCAACGTTGGAATTTGGTTTGAAACGTCGGGCTCACTTTTGAATGTGGTTGGAACTGTCGGTTAAAATGGTTTGCCCAACGTTCTATGCTCACTGGGCAGTTATGAAATGTTGATGTCAGGGGGTGTCCAATATTTCACACACCCCTCCGCCATTATAAGCAGAATATCTTCACCCCCCATCATATAAATGTGGAATTTCCACCACCGGCTCAGAATGGCTGTGAACGGGAGATGAGCACCCTCGATCCTCATTTGTGCGGCAGGAGATGACTTTGTGCCTTTTGTTTCGGTATACCGAACTCTTATCTGTGGCCCTATTATCCGCAACTCCTCTAATCCGCAATTATATTGCGGATAAGGGGAGTTGCGCGGCAAATTCATCCCATTATCCCGGGGGTGAGGGGTGGGGGGATATCCGGAAATGTTTGCCCTGCGGATGAACGGAGTAAAAATTGCAGATCATAGGATGAGCCACAATATCGCTCCCCCATGTCACCGCTGATAAGAGTATCCCACACACACATGTACAGTACAGGCAGTCCCCGGCTTACGGACGTCCTACTTCTGAACATCCGCGTTTCCGAAACGGGCTTCCATAAAATATTTTATTTTTTAACCATCCCACTTGCGGACCTAGCCTCTGAACTATTTACTGCGTTGCGTGCGAACGTACGACATCGCTCGTTATTTACGGGTTTAACAATGCTTCCCCTTTTTTTTCTTGAGCCCTCGCCCATTTTATAGCAGGCACTCCGTGGATTTACCGCATGTCGATTTAAATACGGCACGTAAGTTTGTTCCGACTTACGAACCGTTCGACTTACGAATGGCTAACGGGAACTGAACCTATTCGTAAGTCGAGGACTCGTGACCGGCTCTCGGGAACTGGCCCCGTTCGTAAGTCGGGGACTCTCCATGCTCTGAGGTCCTTGATGTTCCGTAAATCCGGGATGTGGCTCCTGGCCCTGGCTACCGCGTGTTTGACTTTAGACCTGCCCGCCCGCCCGCTCGCTCGCTCTCCCGCCAGATCAAGAAGCAGCAGCAGGACGTGCTGGGCTTCCTGCAGGTGAACAAGATCGAGTTCGAGGAGTGCGACATCGTCGTGAGCGACGACAACAAGCGCTACATGCGCGAGCACGTGCCGCGCGACCACTGCCCCACCAGCGGCGTGCCGCTGCCTCCGCAGATCTTCAACGGCGAGTCCTACCTCGGGGTGAGTGTGCGTGTGTCCAGAATCTGGACACGTTCGCATCGGTTGAGCTCCTCCGGCAGGCAAGGTTGCATTGGCCGGGTCATGTAGCCCGCATGCCCAGCCACCGGATGCTCAAGCAGCTTCTGTTTGGCCGGATAGAGGGGGCTAAACAGGCACGACACGGGCTGGAGAAGAGATGGACTGATGTGGTACGGGAAAATATGGAGCGGACTCGACTTGCCGATGACCGGTACCAGCGGTGTCAAGATCGGCCTCTGTGGAGGAGGCTCGTGAAAGACGCTGCTGGGCAGTTGGAGGCAGTCGCCCTCCAACAACAACGGAGGGCAGAGGAGCGACGCTCACAACAACGAGCGGAGCGCCGGGTGGCTAAAGCACAACAAGTTGGCGCAGTAGGGGGCACAGGTGGTGCATCAGACAGTCTTCTCAGTCAGTCGACCCGTGGCACCTGGGTCTGCCCCGTGACTTCCTGCCAGCGGGCGTTTGACACTTCACGTGGCCTCAAGGTGCACATAGCCTGGCACAAGCGTCGTGATATCACCATCACTTAGTGGCGAATGGTGGGTGGGTGGGTGGGTGAGTGGGTGGGTGGGTGGGTGGGTGGGTGGGTGGGTGGGTGAGTGAGTGGGTGGGTGGGTGGGTGGGTGAGTGGGTGGGTGGGCGAGTGAGCGGGTGGGCGGGCGAGTGGGCGGGCGGGCGGGCGGGCGGATGAGCGGGCGGGCGGGCGGATGAGCGGGCGGGCGGGCGGATGAGCGGGTGGGTGGGTGAGTGGGTGGGTGGGTGGGTGCGTGGGTGGGTGGCTGTGCACTTGGCAGCCACTTGTAAACCCAGCACTGCGGACGCAGCAGCGATGGGTTGGTGGACCGCCGCACGGATCTTGTGAAACTGCCTTCCCGTGAGAGTCGAGAACGAGGCCCTTTACCGGGGTTTCTGCCGGGAGAAGGCGTCACAGCAGGAACGTGGACTACTTCTGTCCCGATAAACACCTGAACATATAGAGGACCGCAGAGCTTGGGCGATTGTTGGTAGCGCCGGCTCCTCATTGAGTCGCTGCTGCTGCTGCCTTCCCACTCCCCGTCTGTGGTTCCTCCCGAGTCTCTCCCGAGTCTCTCTCTCTGGATACTCTGCGACGACGACGGCCGAAGGCGCGGCGTAAACGCGGCAGACATTGTAATAGCAATCATTTCTCATTATTATTTATGTAACGAGCGAGCGGAAGACTGGGCGCGGTTCCGCTTCGGACGTTATAAATCAAAACAAAACAAACAGACCACGCCAGGGTTCCACGCTGTTGAGTGCTTTCCCGTTCGTTCGTCCCCACCACCACCACACCCCCCCCCCACCACCCCCCACCACCCCCCCCCCCACCACCCCCCCCCAACACCCCCCCACCACCGCCACCACACCCCCCCACCACCCCCCCCCACCACCCCCCCACCCCCCCAACCACCCCCCCACCACCCCCCCAACACCTCTCGAGAGATTTGCTCCGGCGCTGTCTGTTTCAGGACTACGAGTCGTTCTTCGACGCCAAGGAGAACAACGCCGTGTTCACGTTCCTCGGCCTCACTCCCCCGCCCGGTTCAAAGGTCAGCGAGCGTGCGGGCACACAAACCAAACCCGCACCACCGCCACCGCGCGAGTTGTTGTCATTGTCGTCATCGTCATCGTTGTCGTCGTCATCATTGTCGTCATCATTGTCATCGTTGTCAGCGTCGTCGTCGTCGTTGTCGTCGTCGTCTTCATCGTCATCATTGTCGTCATCATTGTCGTCATCATTGTCATCATCATTGTCATTAGCGTCGTCATTGTCATCGTCGTCGTCTTCGTCGTCATTATTGTCGTCATCATTGTCGTCATCATTGTCGTCGTCGTCATTGTCGTCGTCACCGACGTCATCATCATTGTCATCATCATCGACGTCATCATCGTTGTCATCATCGTCGTCATTGTCGTCATCTATTTTAAACGGCAAACGGTGGGGGGCTGTATTGCATGAACCCAAGGCTCTAGGGCAGCAGGTGAGCCAGCCAGGTTGGCGGGGGCAGTCAGAGACTGAGCACATCCGGTGCCACCGAGATCTGGGGGCGGGAGGGAGGGGGGTGCAGGTGCAGGGGGGTGTGGGCATCATCCAGCAGTGGATTGATCTCGGCTTGTGGCAGCGGTGGTGGTGGTGACGGTGGTGGTGGTGGTGGTGGTGTATTTTCAGGAGGCAGAGGCTCTGGCTCGGCAGTAGCCGTGGACGGGGTCTGGTGCCCCCGCTGGGAGCTGCTCCACATTCCCTCGCGGCTTCCGGCGGAAGATTCCTCGGGGGAATCCTCCGGCATTCCGCACAGAAGAAACCCAGACGGAATTCCTCATGGAACAAGAAAATCCCCACCCTTCTTTTTGATCCTCTGTAAGGATTTCGTTGTTTTGTTGTTGTTGTTGTTGTTGCCGTTGTCGTCGTCGTTGTTGTTGTTGCAAGTTTACCCGTGCTAATATATTTAACGAGCAAATGACAAACGTTTTGTACGCGCGCGCGCGCGCGCGCGTTCACCTGTAATACACACACGCGCACACGCTCGCACACACTCAACGCTTGTCACCGTGACAGCTCCTTCGCCAAGAGACGAAACGTCTCCCGTGTAGCCATACAGAAGATTGAGCAAACTGCTGTTCGTAAGGTAGCGAGTCGCGAGCACCTATGGAGGCCGGCACAGCGCACGAGGTGGTGGCGTTGTGGCCGGCACCACGCCCGGCCGCATTAACCGCTCGTGTTTACACACTGCACCAAGGTACTCTTCTTTTTGTTTAAAGGTTGAATTGACGTAGGGGAGGCCCAGGTCAACCGTGGCCAGAACTCGAACTCGGGATGCCAAGTCCATATCGCAGTGCCCTCTCCGTGAGGCTACCACTCCACCCACGTGACCATACGCAGAACGCTCATATTTCCTACACAGACTACTGGGACAATTCCTGTTCGGGACTACAAAGATAAAAGACAAAGATCTCCCGTATAGCCTTCACAGACTTTTGGGGCGAGTGCTATTAGCGAATAGCATCGATGAAGGCCGGCACGGCACGTGAGCGAGTGGGGGGCCAGCACCACGCCCGGCTGCCTTTGTCTCCTTAGTGCCGATGTGTGTACACCACACCCAGGTACTCAACGAAGCTAGTGGGGAGGCCAAGCACCTGTTTAGATAATCATCACTCGTGTTGGCCACGAGCGGGAATCGAACTCGTGTCACCGGGTTCATAGCGCAGCGCGCTAACCACTTCGTCGACACACACACGCACATTGTGAAATGTTCACCAACGTCAGATTAACGCGCAGGCTTTCGCGACCAACAGCTACCATCGTCAGGTGTCAGCCACATTTGTGTTTCACCGATGCCTTGACGCTTGTGTTGTTTGTTCGAGGCTGTCGGCGCCATCGGTTAGTCAACGGCGAAGCCGCGAGTCTCGGCAGCGCAGTCCCATTCGTTCATTGGCCCCCACACGCCACGGCTATCTCCGAGATACGCAGCAATGAGCGGTGGCGTACAGATACGAGACAACGATTGCCCCCGTATAGCCTTGACACTGTCGGGGCACGTGCTGTTAGCGAGCTGCTCCTATGAAGGCCGGCACCATGCACCCTCCGCCCCACCACCTTTTGTTTCCCGAGTGGCGATGTTTGCAGATTGCACCAGGTACGCGTTTGAGTCCGAGTCAACCCATGGGAGGGCCCAGGACCGGTTCAGATAATCGTCAATCTCAGACGCACGGCTCAAGCACACGGAATGAGATGGGGAAGCTCAATAATTTAAAGTAAAAAAAAAACCCCATTAAACTGACTTCTGCACCTCTTTCGGTTAAATTCCATTTCCGAGAATTCGAATTACGTAGTTTGACCGCCATGCCACGGACATTACTCCCGGTGCCAAATCGCGTGGCAGAGTGCTGCCCGCCGATGGGCGGGAGCAGAAGTCACCTGACGGTGATCTCGGAAGTAGTTCTGCGATGTCCCCTTCCCTGGGCCGTTCGTCTGATATCGAGTTTGCACTGCCCTGGACGCGTCATCGCGCGACGTGGATGCCGACGGCATGACTGAGATAAAATTGGGGGGGGGGGGGGGGGGGGGAGTTTTTTGAAGTCCATATGAGATGCCAATGCTCTCCACGAACTTAATGTCCTGGGCTTCTCCGTTCCTCACCGATCGATGCCTCCGTTTCGATCTGTAAGACTGCTTCCGTGTAAATTGCAAAGGGGGGGAGGGGGGCCGGTTTGGGGAGGTTGACCCCAGGGGGTCACAAGTAAAATCCGGTCCACATTTTTCGCAGGCCGTTCGAGACTCACGGGAGACTCCGAATCCTTGGCACGCCGTGCACCCCCCACGCCACCCCGCCCCCCCCCTGGGGCATTGGAACCGTGTTTTAGGGGGGGGGGGAACAAAACCGTGCGCTGGATCGAAATTCGAGGGGAACCCGGAGTCTCGGCTGAACTCCTCCCAAAAAATATTTGCACGAAAAAATACATTCCGCTCACGATTTAAGCGAACAGCTGTTAGATGGATTCTTCTTTTGGATGGGAGGGGGGTGTTTTTTTTCTTCGTCACAAATTCTCTTTGCTCGTTGGTTTTTTTTCTTGGGGGGAGGGGGGGAGTAGTCCAGATCCCCCCAGATGAAGTCATTTCCCCTTCCTGTCAAGCCCCCCCCCCCCCCCCCCAGACTCCGCTTTAAACGTTGCACAGACCGCTCGCTCGCTCGCTCGCTCTGACCCTGTAGGACCCACCCCAGGATCTGCCTGCGTCACTGCCACGTCGTGGTAGCGTGTGGACCTCCAAGACGACTTAATGCGTTCCTTGTGTGTGCGCGCGCCCCACGAAGGCATACAGCAACTATATGTGTACCGTGTCATAATACCCGAATCTGTGGCGTTTGATCACGTGAGGAATTGGCGTTTGCCGAGAGGAGTAACGGTTTGGCGAGATGTGCACAAGTCGTGAATTAAACGTGGCCATAATGAAATGTTGATAGGTGAGCGTGGGGGGAGGGGGGGCTTTAATGTTTGTGTTACGCTGCTGTTTAAATTTCGCTCGTTGGCAATTCGCGAAAACTTTCGAGCACGCGGTTCCAAAAACGACGCCGTGCTCGCACGCACACAGGCAAATATCCCCCCCCCCCTGCCCCCCTGCCCCCCTCTTGGGGCAAGTGCTGTTAGCGAGCACCTATGAAGGCTGGCACGACACACGACGGAGTGAGTGGCCAACACCACGTCCGGCCGCCTTTGTCTCCCAAGTGGCGATGTTTACACACCGCACCAGGTACTCATTTGACGTTGAGTTGACCTCGGGGAGGCCCAGGACGGGTTTAGATAATCGCCACTGTTGTTGGCCGTTAGCTGGAATCGAACTCGGCTTGCCGGGTTCGTAGAACAGCGCGCTAACCACTCCACCACTGCTCACCCACCACTCCACCACTGCTCACCCACCACACACACGCGCGCACACACGTGCGCGCACCATACAGACACGCGCGCGTGGCATGTGCATACGGTAACTCACAACGATAACGCGTCGTGGAAGCAAATCACAAATTCGCCGAGGTTGATCGTAACCGCCAGCCAAACTGATGCGTCTCTAAATTACAATCCAGAGTTGAGAATTCGCGCGGCGGAAACCTCAACGCAGCATCTTGGACATCGACTTGGCGAACTTATCATTCCTCGCGTCTCCTATTACTCTTGTTATTTCTGCCCGTGAAACGTTCTATCGTTCGTGAGCGGCGTTGTCTTATATGGCCTAACAAATAACTGTGATTTCTGTCTGTGTGCAAGAGTAATCCGTGTTGGTATTATTAGTGTTACTATTGCGTGCGGTCTACTTTGTTCGTGGAGGAAAGTGACTCCCGTAGAGGAGGATGCAAATCGCTTTGCCCCCAGCTCCGAATATATCGAGTTCATTTTGTTTGACCCCCCAGCTGAGAACCCTGAAAAAGAGACCAGGTTAGCCAGGAGGGGATAGAGGTGATGGATAATGATTGCTGCGTACGATCCCAATCGAGCAATTTGCGGTGTCATCTTCAGAAGACTGTTTGGCAAATGTGCACCCTGACGCCGGCACACAGCAGCGAGTGGCGCTCACTCCTGCGAATTACGTCCGATAATCTTTTTTTTTAAATCCTTTATATTAAGTTCACTTGCTTGCGCGCTTACGACCGTGCAAATCTTTCGGTCGTTTTTTAACCCACTTCCCGTGATCCAATCGAGCTGACATTTTCCACACAGACTCGTTGTGCGTGACAATTTATTTTCGTGAAAATTTTTTTCCATAAATTTACACTTTTTAGGAATTTTTTTTTATATTTAATTACCAATTGCTGAATGGTGGCAGGCAATCATCTGACCCATAGGTGGCAGCCATCTCAAGCCAGAGGACGAGAGGACTCTAGCCGCCACGCATATAAAGGATTTATAGTGAAAAACTTTTTTTTACGGGTTAATTTTTTAACGTCCAAAAGCGATGGCAAAGGGGAGCATCATTGTCGGATTGGATGGTTGTCACACTCGACTCTACGACCGAGCGGAGGTCACCGGGGTTCGATCCTCCGACACCGCGGTTGAAACAACGGCGCAAGTTTTTTTTATTTCTTCAAATCCCAACCACCCACTGCTCGTGGTCCTCCCGGCAGAGGTTGCCACGGTGGCCAGGAGATGTTAACTACCTCGCCTGGTATACAGGAGGTCGTGGGTTAGATCCCGAACCTGACGCCTGCTGCTGTGTATTTTGAGTATGCCTCTCTCCTCGTGGTCGCGTGGATTCTTCCCTGGGTCCTCTGCTTTTTCCCCTCCACGTTCAGAATCGACATCACGCGTTTGAGATAATTGGGCTGCTAAAATTTCCACGCGATGATGATGCTGAGCTGTCATTTGTGGCCAGGTCGCTTCCGGAAAAAGAGCCGCATAGCTCATTGGGCCTTATCTGGCATAATAAAAAAAATTAACCCGTAAAAACAAAGTTTTTCACTCAATCCTTTATATGCGTGGCGGCTAGAGTCCTCTCGTCCTCTGGCTTGAGATGGCTGTCACCTATGGGTCAGATGATTGTCTGCCAGCATTAAGCAATTGGTAACTAAATATTTTTAAAAAATTCCCTAAACAGTGTAATAGTTTGGAAAAAAATTTGTCACGAAAATGAATTGTCACGCACAACGAGTCTGTGTGGAAAATGTCAGCTCGATTGGATCACGGGAAGTGGGTTTAAAAAACGACCGAAAGATTTGCACGGTCGTAAGCAAGCAAGCAAGCGAACTTAATATAAAGGATTTAAAAATAGATAACTAAATAAAATGTATACAACCGCAGTTGGTCGATTGGCAAGGTCACATTTGGTGGGATAAAGCGTGGGGTACTCTCCTCCCCACCTCTGTCGAGACCACCGGCTGTGGAAGCATTGTCCACGAAGCGGACAATGCTCCCTACGTGCCAGGGAGCCATGGTGAATCGGTGCCTTCCTGCTGTTTGTGAGCAGCGCGCCTTTGTTGTTGTTCAACCTCCTCCCACCTCTTCAGTGTGCAAGGGTGTCGGACGAAGTGCCACCTCGAAGCGGGGCTTCATAGCGCTTCCTCTCGTGGAGAGGGCCGCCGCCCCCTTCCGCCAGCAGTAGCTTGGAGCAGGGAATTCGCAGGGCTGCACCTTTGACTTTTTATGGGGGGTCTTTTTTTATATCTAAACTTTGCGTATGTGGAGTTTGATGAGGCGGTGTCGTTTATCTCTCGCAGTTTAGTGCAAGAACCCGTTGCTTCGTACACCTGTCCTCTCCAATTAGGTACACGGTTGGCTACGTACGGTGCGAAAGAAGTTGAACATGCGTGCATTCTTGCTTGGTCTTCCAAGTCCGCAGAAACGCTTGGCGGTTAAACACTCGTCACTCGCAGGAGAAGGGGAAGAAATGTACAGGGCGCTTCAAAATTATTTTAACAATTCTATGGGACGATCGTTTTTTATGTAAAAAGAACGGATAATACACTGCAACATGATAACACATGTGATGGTAATAGCATAAAAAAGTCAAAGAGTCTCCCACAATTCTTAAAGCTTCCGTGACTGCAGGAATTCATATTCTTTGGGTCTTTAGGTAAAGTCACGTAGATAGGTTCAAAGAAAATAACAAAAAACTACGACGTTTCGATCGCAACACAAGCGGCCGCCTTTAGGAAAAACGACGTATTTTTTTGTTATTTTCGTTCAACCTATCTACGTGACTTTACCGAAAGACCCCCAGAAAAACCTCCCACTTGTTCGCCGTCGTTGTCAACGCGTGAATCTTCTCCAGGTGGTCTCCAGAGCCCCAGGGAGGCAGCACTTTTCTCGTGATGTTGTCGCAAAGTGTTAAAAACCAAACAATTTGTGTTGCCCCCAGTGTACATGTATCATGAGATTTCATTTCGGCCGGCTCCCGCAAGGTCAACGTTCGGACCGCCAAATCCTACGGCCGTCACTTTCCTCCTCCGTGAAAGCGGTCGCAGCGCGCATTTTCCCAATTGTCCATCGCCTTCGCTTAACCGCCTTAATTTTTTGTGCCAAATTTTTTTTTCAATGCAAAAAAAGCGAACTTCCAAGATGTCAAGTTTTAATTGCTCGCGCCAGCCACCTTTTAACCGCCGCGTAGGGGCTTATCGACTAAAACCTGCCGTGTGCTTTTCCCCAGGAGCCGTGTCGTGGCTGCATCGTTAGCGCAAGAGGTTTTTTTTGGGGGCCCTCTCACGCCGCTGCGTCGCCGCTCCGTGTGTTGTTCGTAGTCCCGGGCGACGTCTCGCCCGACGTTTCGCACCGCGTCCCTTGCGGACGAGGCTTTCTCGCGGTTCCGCGAAGATGCAGCGTCCGGCACGCGGTCGCGAAACGTCGGGACGGTCACCCCCGAACGACGTCGCGTTTGGTGTGTTGTTGTTGTTGTTGTTTTTGTTGTTATGGTTGTGTACATTTAATGCACAAACTAGCTTTTTTTTAAGTTTGTCTTATGCTTTTGTACTCATCACGTTATTATTTTTTATATATATGCAGCGCGCTCATAAGCTCTTATCGGTGAAACATGCCGTGTTTTGTTTTTTTATTTCGATGGAGGGGGGTGGGAGTTTCATCCCTTAAAGTGTCAAACAAAGCGGTTTCGGCGAGGAGTTCATTAAATTCCATCCACGTTGAGAGGACATCGACCCTGCCCCCCCCCCCCCTGCCCCCCCCCTCTGCCCCCCTCTGCCCCCCACATAGAGCACCCTGAACCTGTCTCCTCGTTGTTGCCGGAGTGCCTGTACCGAATAAACTTTGCCAAGAGGTGCACGCGACGCCTTCACGGAATCTCATCTCGCGTGGATGTGTCGATTGTCGAATCGGAATCTTTTAAATCGTTTATATTAAGTTGACTTGCTTGCTTACGACCGTGCAAATTTTTCGACATTTTGCACACAGACTCGTGCGTGACAATTAATTTTCGTGAAAATTTTTTTCCAAAATTTTACACTGTTTAGGGAAAAAATATTTAATATTTAATTACCAATTGTTTAATGCTGGCAGACAATCATCTGACCCATAGGTGGCAGCCATCTCAAGCCAGAGGACGAGAGGACTCTAGCCGCCACGCATATAAAGGATTTAGAGTGAAAAACTTTGTTTTTACGGGTTAAATTTTTTTTCATCTCTCCTTGGAGGAATCCGATGAGTTCCAAAGCTATTTTTTCACACACTGTCCAGTAGGGGCACGGGATCGGCACGTTACGACAACAAACGGTACACAAATACGATTGGAGTGCAAAGTAGTGGAAAAGGTGAACAAATTACACAAAATATATAGAGGTCGTTTCAGTTTTCGATTTAAAGCTTTCGTGACTGCAGAGATTAATCTTCTTGGTTCCCAATGGGACGCTGTCTTTCCGACAGCTCTGTTTCTTCACCTGAGGACGGCTGCTTGTGTTGTGGCCGAAACGTCGTGATAATTTTCATTTTATTATGTTTTATTTTTATTATTTTATTATTTCCCTTTTACGTGACTTTACCGAAAGAACCAAGAAGAGGTCGTTTTATTCTTTTTCCATGTCGCCAATTACAACATTGCACATCAGATGATAGTGGTTTAGAGATAAAGAGTGAGGTTCTCTAAAGTGGTGATGTAGTCATGGCGAAGGGAGAACAGGCGGGTGGGGTAGGGGTGGTGATGGGGGTAGTTGTGATGGGGGTAGTGATAGGGGTAGCGGTGGTGATGGGGATAGGGGTGGTGATGGGGGTAGTGATGAGGACGCGTGCGCGTCACTCCTGCACTTGCCGTGACCTTTATAAACATATACACTACACTATACACTACACTGTACACTACACTGTACACTACACTGTACACTACTATACACTACATACTACACACTACACTATACACTACACTATACACTACACACTACACTATACACTACGCTATACACTACTATACACTACACTATACACTACTATACACTACTATACACATCCCTATACACTACTATACACTACACTATACACTACTGTACACGACACTATACACTACACTATACACTACACTACCATACACTGCACTATACACTACTATACACTACACTAAAGCCTATTATACACTACACTATACACTACTATACACTACACTATACACTACACTATACACTACTATAGACTACACTATACACTACTATACACTACACTATACACTAATATACACTACACTATACACTACTATACACTACACTATACACTACTATACACTACACTATAAACTACACTATACACTACACACTACTATACACGACACCATACAATACTATACACTACACTATACACTACTGCCTACCTGTCAACCCCTTATCAGTGACCTTATTACAGACCAATTCAAACCTTACTGGTCACCCCGTGCCCCTTATGAATCTCAACGTTCATCCTACAAAGTCCCATCATCACAAGGGAGGAGAAACACAAACAAATTGACAAAAAAACATTTTATTTCTCCCCTCGTATTGAAACGTCTGTACGCCACGTGGACTTGAAACACTCAAATCTCGCTGGACCAAGCCAAGGCACGTTGTGAAACCGTGATGGCTTGACACGGATTGCCCAAAGGGGAGTTCCATCATTGCATACACCACGTAGAGTGTGTGTCGACGAATCAATGAATTGGTGATGTGAGTAAACGTCAAGCTCCACGCAGCCACAAAGCCGTAAGCCCTGCAGTTAAAGGTCGCTCTATTTATATGACAATGCCGCCACCTGCTGGGCAAAGATGACAGCTGCACAAATGTGAAGCCTAGTACAGTAGTAGGTTTTTACCCTTTAAACTGGTACAAAACTGACACCTTTATACAAGGCATCATGTTTGCAATAACCACAACACAAGCAGTCAAAATGCAAACAAAAAGAAACAACTCTGATAATGGTAATCATCTGATCCAACACCAGTGGAGACTAGGCTCTAAGAAAAGCTGTCTCGGGTGTGGACCAATTAACTTCAAGGTACAGTGCATATCATCATCATTATCATCATCAGGCTTGTTAATTTTTGTTTGCATTTTGACCACAGTACTTGTGTTGTGGTTATTGCAAACATGATGCCTTGTATAAAGGTGTCAGTTTTGTACCAGTTTAAAGGGTAAAAAACCTACTACTATATTTTGCCACTGGCAAAGTAGATGTCTCATAGATGTGTAGCATGTTACAGAATGTTTAGGGCAAGTGCTGTTAGCGAGTAGCACATATGAAGGTCGGCCAGCACCACGCCCGGCCGCCTTTGTCTCCCCAGTAGCGATGTTTACTACACACCACACCAAGTGCTCATTTTGAGGCTGAGTCGACCTAAGGGAAGCCCAGGACCGGTTCAGATAATCGTCACTGTGTGTTGTTGGCCGTGAACGGGAATCGAACTCGGGTCACCGGTTTCGTAACGCAGCACCGCGCTAACCGCTGCGCCACCGCTCCCCGCACAGCACACGCACGCCCTCGCTCGCTCGCCTCGACCAATCAGAAGCGGCCGCCGCTGCCCCCCCCCCCCCCCGTTACCGCGGTAACCGTTACCTTGGTAACCGTTGCCCTGGTCACGCGACGCCGTTGCTCGGGACGCGGCGCCCACGACGAAGATGGCGACGATGGTGAAGAAGGAGATGGAGGAGATGGAGGAGATGGTGGAGATGGTGGAGGAGGAGGTGGACGCGGGGTTTCTCGAGGTGAAATGGACGCGGGGCTTCCCTGCCGACGGCTCCGTGGCCTTCGCGGACGCCGCCACGCTGTGCTACGCGAGCGGCGACTTCATCAAATTCGCTTCCTACCGCGGCGGCGACGACGGCAGCGTAGACAGCGTAGACGAACCCCCCACGGAGCCCGAGGGAGAAGGCCGCGACCGTCACCTGCGTTGCCCCGGGGCCGGCGTGGCCGCCCTGGCCGTGAGCGCGCCGCAGGGCCTGCTGGCCTTCGCCGACAGGCCCCGGCCCGGCCCCTCCATCCACGTCCTCACGCAGGCGGGCGGGACGCGCCGGGCGCGGCTGCGCGACGCGGCGCGCCTCGAGGTGTCTGCGCTGGCGCTGAGCGACGCGGGGCCCTACCTCGCGTCGTGGGCCGCGGCTCCCGACCTCTCGCTCTCGCTGTGGGACTGGCAGCAGGAGAAGCTGCTCTGCCGCTACGAGGCCCGCCAGCGGCGGTGGCCCCACGGCACGCGCATCCTCTCCGTCACGGGCCTCTCATTCTGCCCGGGCGGATGGCAGCAGCTGTGCACGGTGGGTGACGAGCACGTGTGCGTGTGGAGCGTGGAGCGCAGCGACTCGGTGTTCCGGCTCAGCCCGCGGAGGGTGCGGCTCCCCCCCGACGACGACGACGACGACGGCGGCGGCTCTCGCCCCGTCGACTCCGAGCCGCCGAGCGAACGCGGCGGCGGCCTCTTCGGGCCGCGGCTGCCGGCCTGGGCCCGTGCCGGCCTGGTGGAGCCCGCGACTCACGACTTCGTGCCCGAGGCGGAGGCGCGAGCCGCGGCGCGGCCCGTGTCGCACTGCTGGGCAAGCGGCGGGGACCGCCTCTACGTGGGCTGCGCGGGGGGGCAGCTGCTGTGCGTGGAGGCGGACGCGGGCGGCCCGCCGGGCGCCGAGCTCGCGCCGAAGCCGGTGGCGCGCCTGGGCCCGGGCCGAGCCGCCGCGCTGGCCGCGAGCCGGGACGCGGTGTACGCGGGCGGCGCCGACGGGGCCCTGCGCCGCGTCCGCGCGGCCCGAGCGGCCGGCGGCGAGAGCGTCGTCGACGAGTGCTGGGCCGGCGAGCGGCCCATCCTCGGCCTGGCCTTCTCGCCCGACCTGCGGGCGCTGGCCATCTCCACGGCCCGCGGCTCCGTGCACGTCTACCGGCCTCCGGAGGCGACCCCCGCGGCCGACGCGGCGGCGACGACGCCGGCGGCCGTCGCGGTGGACGCGGGCGGCGCGGCGCCGTTCGTGTGCGCGGCCGTGGCGGCCCCCGACGGCGCCGTGTGCGTCTCCGCGCGAGAGGACGGGGCCGTGCAGCTGTGGGCCGCCGCCTCGGGGCGCCTCCTGGGCGGCCTGGTTCTGGACGAGGCGCCGTGCGCGCTCGCGTGCCCCGCGTCGTCGCGCTGCGCCGCGCTGGGCACCGCGTCGGGCCGCCTGTGCGTGGTGGACGCGCGCCACCCGGAGCGGCCGCGCGTCGTCCTGCGGGAGAGGTTGACGCGGGCGCCGCTCGACCTCTTGCGCTGCGACGAGGCCGGGCGGCTGCTGGTGGCCGCGGCCGCCTCGGAGGGCCGCGCGTTCGTGGTGGACGCGAGGCCGTCGCGCCGCTTCGCCGTGCTCGGCTTCGTGGAGGATGTGGAGGAGGAGGAGGAGGCGACACGGCGTCGCGTGCTGGACGCCAGCGTCGTGCGGAGCGGGGAGGACGCGCGGCTCCTCCTGCTGCTGGGCCACGAGGGGGCCGCGAGTGGCGACCGTCTGGCGGTTTTCCACCTCCCCGGAGCGCTCGGGGGGGACTGCGCGAACCCTCGCGGCGACCTCAGCAAGGAGGCGACGCGGCCGCGGCGCTACGAGCTCGCGTTCCCGGCCACCGCGGCCGCGCTGGGCCGCGACGGCCTCTCGGTCTTCGTCTACTGCGGCCGCTCCCGCCTCGTCAAGGAGTTTGCCATCGCGGAGGGGGCCGAGGGGGGGCTTGGAGAGGCGCGGGAGTCGGCGGGGCACGACCTGCCCGACGCGCGGCTCGTCCTGGCGGCTGGGGGCCGGCGTCTTTACTCGGCCTCCTCCGACGGCGTCGTCAAGGCGAGGGCCGTCGGGGGCTCGCGGCGCGGGGTGGCGCAGGCCGCGTGCCACTGCCCCGCGCTGGGCGGGGTCCGTTCCCTGGGCGTCTCGTCCGACGGGAGGACGGTGGTGACCGCCGGGTGGCGGGACGACGGCGCGCTCGTCTGCCTCGCGTGGAGAGGAGAGCGCGGAGAGGAGGCGGCGGCGGCGGCGCCGGCGAGCAGCGACTGCTCCGAGGAGGACGCTCACCTCGCCTCCGTGGCGGAGCGTGAGCCTCGGCCCGCGTCCCCAGGCGACCGGGCGGCGGGCGAGGGGAAGGCGGACGACGGCGGCGACGACGAGGCGGCGGAGGAGGAGGAGGAGGAGCGGACGTGGGCGGAGCGGCGCGAGGCCGCGGCGGACGCGCGAGC
This sequence comes from Lethenteron reissneri, assembly GCF_015708825.2. Lineage (NCBI taxonomy): Eukaryota > Metazoa > Chordata > Hyperoartia > Petromyzontiformes > Petromyzontidae > Lethenteron > Lethenteron reissneri. The sequence goes on from NC_083834.1 coordinate 7,109,528, forward strand.
GCTCGAGGTGCACGCGGAGACGCGCCGCGAGCTCCGCGAAGGCGTCGCCGAGCTGCGGCGCGAGCTGGAGGCGCTCGCGGCCGAGAACGAGGCGGCGCCCGAGCGCGAGCGCCTGCCGCCGGGCGACTTCCTGCTGGACGTGGAGGAGATCGGGCGGCTGCGCGACGAGGGGACGCGCGCCGTCGAGGGGCTGCGCGACGCGATCCAGCGCGAGAACGCCACCAACGTCGAGCGCTGCGACGCCCTCCGACGCCAGTGCTGGGACGCGATGGCCACCAAGGGCCGCTGCCTGCGCGCCTTCCTCTCGGGCGTCGAGGTGTGGAACTTCCCCGTGCCGGAGCGCGGCCCCGACGAGCTGCGGGAGCTGGAGAGGGTGAAGCTCCTGCGGGAGGTGGAGATGGCGGACCACCGGATCCGCAGGGAGCTTCTGGAAGGGCGCGGCGCCGGCAAGGACGGGCGCGGGGGGCCGGAGAAAGATGAGCGGGACGAGGAAGAGGGCGGTGACGGTGAGGTAGAGGACGAGGAGGAGGAGGAGGACATCGTGGGCACCCTGAGCGAGGAGCTGGGCGTCAGCTGCCCCTACCTGTACCGCCAGCTGGAGCTGCACTCGCGGGAGCAGCGCGTGAACCAGACGGTGCTGCTCCGGGACGTGGCGCGGCGGCTCCGCGTCGCCTTCAACGCCGACTTCGACTCGGCGCGCCGCCACAAGGAGCAGGAGGCGGCGCGCGCGCGGGACGCCGGGGAGCGCGTCGCCGAACTCCTCGCCGACCTGGCCTCGATCGGCGCCGCCGCCGCCACCGTCGCGACGCCGACGATGCCGACGCTGACCCCGAGCCGGGACGAGGAGCCCGAGCGAGCGCTGGCGGTGGACGACGCGGAGGTGACGGCGGAGCGCCTCCTCACCGACGAGCAGAGGGCCGCCGCGGAGGAGCGCGCGCGGGAGGAGGAGCGGGCGCGGCTCGCGGAGCGAGGGGGCGGCGCCGGCGGCACCCGCTCCCGCGCGCTGCGGGACATGATGGGCGGGGAGCTGGAGGTCAAGCGCGACGGCGCCGCGGCGCTCCGGCCCCTTCCGCGGCGGCCCGCGTTCGCGAGCCGCCCCGAGTCGGAGTGGACCGAGGAGGAGCGGCGGCAGGCGCGCGACTTCGAGAGGGAAAGCCGCGAGGTGGCCGAGGAGCGCGAGCGCTTCCGCAAGGCGCTCGAGGCCGAGGTGGCCAAGACGCGGGCCGCCGTCCTGGACGGCTGCCGGGCCTTCGACGAGTCTCTGGCGCGACTCGCCGAGCGGAGGGCCCGCACGGAGGCCGCGGTGTGCCAGGAGGAGCTGCGCCTCGCCCTGCTGGGCGCCGCGCTGCTGCTCGAGGAGGAGCTGGACACGTACCAGCAGGAGCTGCGCCGGCGCCTGGAGGAGAACACTGCGGCGCGCGACGAGAGCGAGCGGGAGCTGCGCGAGGCGACGGCGCGCGCCGACGCCCTGCGCGAGTCCTACGACGACCTGTGCGCCGAGGACAAGCTGCTGGAGCGCGCCTTCAAGAAGGAGCTCGCCGAGATGGCGCAGGGCCCCGCGGCGGACGCCCTCGCCCGCCTCTACAAGCGCCGGCCGCGGGCCCAGAAGCTGCGCGCGCAAACCGACGCGGCGGAGGCCGACGGGGAGCGCGACTGGGAAGAGCCGGACCCGGCGACGGAGATCGTCCCCGAGGGGGTGGAGCCGCCGGCGTGGGAGCGCTTCTGCCGGGCGCGGAGCCTCAAGGCGCGCGGCGAGCTGGCGCTGCGCCGCAAGGCGCTCGCCGCGGCCGAGGCGGCCGCGTTCGCTCGGCGGATCGCCGACGAGGGCGAGGGGCTGCGGGCCGAGGCGGGGCGGCTGGCGGCGGAGCTGGACGAGGCGCGCGCGGAGGCGTCGCGCCGGCAGCTCGACGCGACGCTGCTGGTGCTGCTCAAGCAGGGCCAGGTGGAGCTGGACGACGAGGCGCCGGCGCCCGACTACTCGGACGCGCGACTCGTTCCCCGGGACGCGGTCGAGGCGCTGAACGCGACGATCCGAGCGGCGTGCGAGCGCAAGGTGGCGAGCATGGAGAGCGGCAGGGAGGCGCGCCGCGCCATCGCGCGCCTCCAGTGGGAGTGCCGGAAGCTGCGCCTACGGGCGGACGAGCTGCGGGAGCTCGCACGGGACGTCCGGACGGCGCGGGTGTCGCGCGAGCTGCTGGCGAACGCCGGCGGCGGCGGCGAGGACCGCGCCTCGCGCCACGCGGCCGCCGCCGAGAAGAACCTCGCCGCCCGGCTGGAGGCGCGCGATCGCGAGGAGCGGCGTCTCGAGCGGCGCGCCGAGGCGCTGCTCGCCGAGGCGGCGCGGCTCCGGCGTGAGAACGCGGCGCTGGACGCGCGGCTGCCGGAGCTGCGCGCGTCCGTGTCGGAACGGGGACGAGCGAGCGAGGGGGGCGGCGGCGGCGGCGCCGGCAGAGGAGGAGGCGGCGCGGAGGCGTCACGAGCGAGTGGCGCGGGAGAGGCACGCGGCGGAGGCGGCGCGGGAGCAGGCGCGGGAGATCGCGGCGCTCCGGGTGGAGCTGGAGAGGATGCGCATGAGGTCCTTCCCCGCGCTCGTGCCCGCGGACCGCTGACCGCGGGAGGCGGCGGGGGGAGGGGCGCCCGCCCGAAGGTTTTAACGTCGTAGAGTCGCCATCGATCCTCTAGGCCGCAACGTAACGGTCCGGCTAAAATTCGTGGCCACCCGACGCAGCCAAACAAATTAAAGCGTCGCGTGTTATTCAAACGTCAGTTCACTCGCCGGTAAATTGCCGAACAATTCTCACTCGGAACCACGTCGACATCATCAGGACAAGGTCCAGGAAGTCAGAATATAAATTTTGGAAGTCAGAGTTAAAATTGGCAGCGAAAAAAAAACCCACGTGTTAAATTAACATCATCACCAAAGGTCATCATCTTTTTGTTCTGCCTACATGGAGACTTTCTCGATGTATGACCTCGTGGTATTGGTGAACAATTATCTATTTATGAATGTACTCATCACACTCATCATCATCGTCATCATCCCCTGTTGCATCCGGTGTAAAATTATCTTCACATATCAACACTCTGATTCATTCATACCTTGAGTCAATCTGATTCATCCATCCGTCATTCGGCGTACAACTCAACAGCTAAAAATCATTAAATTTCGATTTAAAGCTTTCGTGACTGCAGAGATTCATCTTCTTGGTTCTTTCGGTAAAGTCACGTAGAATTGACCTGGTCTTCACCTGAGGACGGCTGCTTGCGTTGAGGCCAAAACGTCGTAAGAATTATCTTATTATGTTTTATTTAATTATTTTATTATTTCCATTCTACGTGACTTTACCGAAAGAACCAAGAAGCTAAAAATCATGCAAAAATCACCAAATTCTAGCCCCTTTTCAACATTTTAAAGAGGGCACGACCCGACCTAACAGGCACGACAACCACCTCGGCACCGCCATCTGAGAGTTGCGATGCAAACGCACATCGAGTGAATAAATCGGAGAGTGCGCGACTCCCTTTTTGGACAATGGCGAGAGAGGGAGTGGGGATGGCAGAGGCCGTTCCACCATCAATTGCGGTGGACGGGCAAAAGTTGCACACACAGCGAGTGGCGCTGCCAAAGATTACGTTCTAAATAAATGACGAATGTGACGAACATCCCTCTTGAAAAAAAAATTGCCTTGAGACAAAGCGAGGAGGCTTTTGCCTCGGAAAAGAATCATTAACCAAACGCGTAAGGGTCTCTCTGCTCACATGAACTCGGGGGTCCCGCTCACCTCCACTGGCAGTGCTGGAAATTCCACTTTCCCATGCATGGGGCATTCCCTCGATCTCACAGTTTGTAGAATGACGACGAATGACTTCAAAGTGATGTTACTCAATTTATCCACCACAGGGATGATGGCGATGATGACATCAGTCGACCCCTGACCGTAATTTGAAAAACCCGCAGTGACATACAGCCGGACTTCTGTTGTTGTTGCTGCTGTTGTTGCTGCTGTTGTTGCTGTTGTTGTGGTTGCTGTTATTGTTGCTGCTGTTGTTGCTGCTGTTGTTGCTGCTGTTGTTGTTGTTGCTGCTGCTGATGTTGTTGTTGCTGTTGTGGTTGCTACTGTTGTTGCTGCTGTTGTTGCTGCTGTTGTTGTTGCTGCTGTTGTTGCTGCTGTTGTTGCTGTTGTTGTGGTTGCTGTTATTGTTGCTGCTGTTGTTGCTGCTGTTGTTGTTGCTGTTGCTGTTGTTGTTGCTGCTGTTGTGGTTGCTACTGTTGTTGCTGCTGTTGCTGCTGCTGTTGTTGTTGCTGCTGCTGTTGTTGTTGCTGCTGTTGTGGTTGCTACTGTTGTTGCTACTGCTGTTGTTATTGCTGCTGTTGCTGTTGTTGCTGCTGTTGTTGTTGCAGTTGTTGTTGTTGCTCAGCGGGTGTCGCTATCGAGTGTTGCATGCGGTGCAACTGCACCGGGTCCCACGGGGCTGGAGGCGTCCAGGGTGCCGGGCGCCCAAGAGGGACGGGACGTGGGGCCCCGTTTCATTCCCTGCACCAGGGCCCATGCCAACCACATTGCGGCGCTGTTGCATTGTTGTTGTTGCTTTATAAGGTCGCACTCATTACACACACAAAGTACTTGCCACAAATGAACCACAATACCTTGCTGAGCTCGTCAAGAAGCTATAAAACATCACGCGAACTCCGCTCATCCTCGCAGCAATGGCTTTTGGCTCAGACCTCAAACAATGGCGGTGGTCACGGCATTGCACGGCACTTTCAGACGCGCTTCTGCGGCCGTCTGGAACGCTCTTCCTTCCGATATTAGGAAGCCACTAGGAGCTATGTAGTTTTAAATCTAGATTTGAAAACGAATTTCTTTAGCACTGCTTTTTGTGTTGAGTTTGTTGTCCTTCCCCCACACCGATTAGCACGGTTGGCTACGTACGGTGCGAAAGAAGTCCAACGTTCATGCGTTGCTGCAGCTGTTGTTGCTGGTGAATTCTGTGCTTGTTTGCTGGGTGGAGGTGGTGGGTGTCTCACCTTGGCTGAGTTCAGTGATGCCTTCTCGTGTTCACATCGAGTGCCTTAGATTGGTTCTCTGAGCCCTGTAACTTGACTGTTATACCGAGCCCTCTTCTGGAATGATAATAAACAATGCTTTACAGTTCCTTTTGCCAATCCACTGCTGAAGCTTGGAGAGCTAAACTGAGTTCAAAAGAACTCACAGACACCTTGCTGTGAAACACCCAACGGCAGAAGATCGCTTGGCGTTTCATCTTCCACGAAGCTCATGGTCCACCCGAAATAACATCCGCCGCAAAAAAACCACGGCAGGTGCGGATACCTGATGCACAAGTGGAACATTTTCAAAAGTCTCCAGCAGTGCGCGACTGTGGTCATCCAGAACTGTCCGTACAAGTGTAGCTACGTTCTACCGTGGGCCCAAGCCTCACGATTGACGCATCTGGCTGTCATATAACAGAGCAGCATTAAGTTGCGCCATCCACGCCCTAGACCAATGGGCTGGCATGAAAGCGAAACGCATTGATAACTTAATTGTGTTCTTGGTTCTTTCGGTAAAGTCACGTAGAATGGAAATAATTAAATAATAAAAATAAAACATTATAAAATAATGTCGAGAAGACAGAGTCGACAGACCTGTTCTCCACCTGAGGACGGCTGCTTGCGTTGTGGCCGAAACGTCGTGAGAATTATTTTATTATGTTTAATTTTTATTTTATTATTTCCATTCTACGTGACTTTACCGAAAGAACCAAGAAGATGAATCCCTGCAGTCACGAAAGCTTTAAATCGAAATTTAACTTAATTGTGATAATTGGTTTTTTACCCTTTTATCTGGCAACAAAGCTGACACCTTTTTTACAAGGAGTCATGTTTGCATAGACCACAATACCTGCGGTCGTAATGCAAACAAAAACATAACTCTGATAATGTATGCACTGTCCTTGAAGTTGATTGGTCCACACCCGAGACAGCTTTCCTAAAAAAAGGTGTCAGTTTTGTTGCCAGATAAAAGGGTAAAAAACCAATTATCATATTTTTTCTTCTGGCAAATGAGGTTCCAATGAACTTAATTGTGCTTAGTATTGCACCTTTAAAAACGTTGTTTTTTAACACCGTCACTGTGAGACTGTCTTCATATAAACCTAACTTAATTAATATGTGCAGCTAAAGCCGACTACTGTATTATTCTATGCGGGGTTAAAAACCATCCATGGCTATTTCAGTAAAAGTGAGTTGGGAGAAAGGCGAGGGGACCCACAGTCGGATCTTGCATCCCCCACCCCCCCCCCCCCCCCCCGTTGACATATATCGTTGCACCCCTGTCTGGTTCTGACCAACTGCATGTGAAACTAGTCTTTGCTCCGCATCTACATCACCATCAGCCGCCGGATGAGCGCCTCTTCCACGCCGCCTCGGACGTGAGAAGTTGCGTGGCCCGATTGCCACCACGCCGGTCGGGACGTAAGGCTACAGCTGAGCTCTCTCCATCCTGTCCCGCCCTGGGCCGCATGCTGTGCCCTCTCTCCCCACAAGAGCTGTCGTCTGTATTCTTAGGTTTTTTCGGTAAAGTCACGTAGGTAAAAAATTAAAATTAATAAAAGTAAAATAAAAATAAAATAAAAATCACGACGTTTCGGAGGCAACACAAGTTTCCGTCTTCAGGTGGAACCGTCACAGCACGATAGCTGTATCAAGTGAGAGAAATTCCAAGAACACAGTATTTGTATATATACAGGTTGAGGGTGGGAGGAGCCAAGGTAGGCCCTCGGTATTATTTTTGTGAGGTTCGGTGCGGCTGAAGCACGCTGTTAGGAATGAGCCTTTGTTGTGTAAACTAGGTGCGGATGATGTAAAGGTGCGTGTAAAAATGACTGAGCCTTTTTGTTATGTAGAGATGATGCGGCTTAATTTCTCTCACTTGATACAGCTATCGTGCTGTGACGGTTCCACCTGAAGACGGAAGCTTGTGTTGCCTCCGAAACGTCGTAATTTTTATTTTATTTTTATTTTACTTTTATTAATTTAAAATTTTTACCTACGTGACTTTACCGAAAAAACCTAAGAATATGAATCCTTGCAGTCACGAAAGCTTCAAATCTAGCTTTTGTCTGACCAAGCTCTATATCGGTGACGGTTTTTCGCCAGGCGCGGTTTTTGACCTCCCCCTGTTTTCACGGCCATTCGTCGCAAGACGTCCAGTGACATTCACTTATCCCCAGGACTTGTGCCGTCTTTGGAGGTCTCGTACATATGGTTTTGACATTCAAAGCGCCCAGGCGGATATTGTTTTTTAGGCCCTCAGTTAACTCTCTTCACACTCCCGACTTCCAATGGCTTGGCTTTCATCGGGAGTGATCATACTGCCACTGTCAAGGTGGCAAGGGAGGAAAACAAAATAAATACTTTACCAACCGTCGCCCTACCCATTGACATGCTAATTTTCTCTAACCCCCTCCCTCTCTCCGCCCCCGCCTCCCTCTCTCTATTTAAGGCCTCGTCACAGAGACGCTCTCTCTCTCTGTGTGCCTATGTGTTGCTCTCTCTATGTATCTTGGTGATATCTGTCTGCTTATATGTCTGTCTATAGTTTTCTGGTTAGATTTTTGTTGCTATTTCATTTATACCTGATGATGATTGCTTGTGTTGCAATCGAAACGTCGTATGCTATTATTTAATTTATTATTTTATCTTTATACGTGACTTTACCGAAAGAACCAAAGAGTAATTCCTGCAGTCACGAAAGCTCCAAAATTAAGAAATAAAAACCGGTTCGGATATTACTCGCCACCGATGGAAACGCTGGTAATCAAACTCGGGCTCTGTAGCTGGGTTCTCAGCGCAGTGCACTAAACCACCGCGCGCTCACCGCCCCATTCCAGGATGTATGAACGAAATTCTTAAAACTCATCGGTTTATTGAACTGGAGCCGACAGGCTGCGCATTGAAATTGCCAGGATACCTTCCGGGACAATCCAGTCGTCACTAAGAACTTCCAAAGTCAACACGCTCCTTCACTTGCACCAACGCCCCGGATTTGTGCAGCTTAGTGGGCGACATTCGAAGCTAAATACTTACAGAAAAGCACGCACACACATATATGTGTGTGCGTGTACAAACATCGTGCATTATTCTGAGTACCAGCAAGGTCGGCGCACGTGTCGAAGAGTGCGTGGGCATTTAAAAGGCCGGTGGCACCTAGCCAGTGCGAGCTCAAATCCCCCAACGCAGGCTTCCCCTTGGCTGGACTGCATCGACAGCCGTGAGTTTTGTTAATTATCGGTCATTCCTTGTCAAGGCCACTCGTTTATAGCACGAGAGGGGCATAATAAGCGACCGCCTACACCATACACACACACACATATATATAAAATTCCGCGCGTAAAGAAGAAAGTTTCCAATCAGTGCATATACAGAATTTTTGCCAAATCAAAACAAAAGATTCGAAATTGGGGGGGGGGCGGGTGGAGGGGGATGGAGAAGGGTTGATGGAGGGTGAATGGGGGTGGGAGGAGGGGTGGAGAACAGAGGCACGCAGGCTTGAACTGGCACCGAGAGACAGAAAGAGCAACACGTGGGTTACGGGACACGTCCAGGTGAAGCGACGTCACGCATTGTGACGACGACCAAAATTTGGTGCCCAGGTGCAGGACGCCGTCGCCAAGACGGACGAGACTTCACGCGCCGCACGGGGACGTTCGCTTGCGGAGATGGAGCGATGGAATCGGACCGTGTGCCGGAGGCGGAGGGACGGAACAAACGGGAGTGTCGCATCGGAAAAAATAAAACCACGAGAGATGGCGACGAATGGTGGTGGGGAGGGGGAGGCCTTCATGCAACAGTGGATAGATCGTGGCCGATGATGTGCTCCGAACAATATCCTTCATAGCTCCCCGTGGCTGCTTGCCACCCACGCCGTCAATTTTCAAAGTGCGCAAGTGACGAGGCCCTCCTCCAATGCCGGCCTCGCGCCAGACTGCCGTGGATTCCTTCGTCGTTCTGAAACGTGCGCGCGTTGAACTTCTTTCGCGCCGTACCTTGGCCGAGCGCGCTAATCAGGAGCCGATTGTGAACATCGGGGCGGCCGTCCCGTTGGACTGGAACGTCACGGGGTCGGACGCCGAGTCGGCACCGCTCAGATTCTCGGCCGTCAGACGACGACAACGACTTACGTTTGTGACGCGCCGCGTAAACACAGCGCACGTCTCAGCCGCCCGTATTGAAACACGGATCCCAACCCAGGTCCTCGGTGTTGCCGGCTTGGTGTCACCGAGACCGCTGTAGCACCCCGAGCAGCCACGGAGACCTCGACTCCCCGCGCGCGCGTGGATGTGTGTGTCCGTGTGTGTGTGTGTGTCCGTGCGCGTGTGTGTGTGTGTATCCGTGCGCGTGTGTGTGTGTGTGTCCGTGCGCGTGTGTGTGTGTATCCGTGCGCGTGTGTGTGTGTGTGTGTCCGTGCGCATGTGCGTGTGTGTGTATCCGTGTGCGTGTGTGTGTGTTTGTGTGTGTCCGTGCGCGTGTGTCCGTGCATGTGTCCATGCGCATGTATCCGGTGCGCGCGTGGCCTGTGCGTGCGTGTCGCCGCGCGAACACGTGTCTCCGCGCGTGTGTGTGTGTCCGTGCATGTCCGTGCGTGCGTGTGTCCGCAGCAGCGTGTCCCCCCGTGCGTCCTCTTGTCTAATAGTTGAGGCGGGTGGCCAGGGACGTCCCGGCGAGGCTCTCGGCGTAGGAGGCGTCCAGCTCTGCGCTCTGCTCCTCGCTGAAGTAGTTCTTCCAGTCGCCCACCTCCCCTGTGCGCCCGCACACAACCCGGCCATTGAGAGCCGCGACGAGGGGGTGATGAGCGGGGGTTGATGGAGGGGGGTGAAGTAATTATAACAATCGTATCTCAACAGAAATGTTTAAAGCGCAGGCGCTTTACCTTAAGAATGAACGACGGTACGGTACATATGAACGTGATCGTGGAGATGAGGTGGAACTAAATAGATGAGAGGAAGCGATGGGGTGGGGGGCAAATCTGTGATGATGACTTATTTACCGAGGAAGATGATGGGGTTTTTTTTCCTGCATTGCGATATTCGCCCCAGCACCAAAAACATGAAAATGACATCGCTCGTGTTTAGGCGACGGAAGAGAGCTGGGGAACCCCGGAGCAAACCCGTGCAGAGCGGGGAGAGAGAGAATATACGAAGGTCAAGTGAGAGAGAAAATACGAATGTCAAGTGAGAGAGAAAATACGAATGTCAAGTGGGAGAGAATATACGAATGTCAAGTGGGAGAGAATATACAAACGTCAAGTGAGAGAGAAAATACGAATGTCAAGTGGGAGAGAAAATACGAATGTCAAGTGGGAGAGAATATACAAACGTCAAGTGAGAGAGAAAATACGAATGTCAAGTGGGAGAGAAAATACAAACGCCAAGTGAGAGAGAAAATACAAACGTCAAGTGAGAGAGAAAATACAAACGTCAAGTGAGAGAGAAAATACGAATGTCAAGTGAGAGAGAAAATACGAATGTCAAGTGAGAGAGAAAATACAAACGTCAAGTGAGAGAGAAAATACGAATGTCAAGTGGGAGAGAATATACAAACGTCAAGTGAGAGAGAATGTACGAATGTCAAGTGGGAGAGAAAATACAAACGCCAAGTGAGAGAGAAAATACAAACGTCAAGTGAGAGATAAAATACAAACGTCAAGTGAGAGAGAAAATACAAACGTCAAGTGAGAGAGAAAATACGAACGCCACGTGAGAGGAGGTGACCGAGGCACCCATCGAAGCGCGTCCATGAGGCGTGAGTGTTGCCACTGCGCACGCGGAGGTAGGAAGGGAGGGGGGGGGTGCAGGCCACCCACCTTTGCGGAACACCACCTTGCCGAACTTGAAATTGTCAGCCTCGGCCTTGGCCTTCATGGCGCTGAAGGTGCCATTGTCGGCCACGTCGGAGATCTGCTCCCCGGACAGACCCAGCCCCAGGAAGGTGGACATCTTCTGAAGCTCCCCCGGCAGGTCCTGGACACAAAGACGAAGATCCCCCGTGTAGCCTTAACCAGACCATCGGGGCAAGTGCTGTTAGCGAGTAGCGCCTACGAAGGCCGGCGATGTTTACACATCGCTACCCAGGTACTCATTTGGAGCTGAGTCGACCCAGGGGACGCCCAGGACAGGTTCAAATAATTGTCACCGGCGGTGGCCGTGAACGCGAATACAACTCGGGTCTCTAGGGTTCGTAGGTCAGCGTGCTAACCGCTGCGCCACCGCTCCCCCCTGCGACGCTACCGCTCCTGGATACACGCACACGCACGCACCGCGCACGCACAGTTTCTGTCCACCGAATTTCCTTTTAAGTGGATTCGCCGCGACCCCACACTCTGGTCGCAACACTCGGAATCTGGCTGTCGCCTGATGATGCCGGTTGTAATTACTGGCCAAACGTCGTACTCCGATTGTAAATGTTGTGGCTTGGCTCTCCAACGCACACCGGTGTTGCTGTTCTAGTATACTACACTATACACTACACTATACACTACACTATACACTACACTATACACTACTACACACTACACTATACACTACACTACACACAAGTGCTGTACTAGTAACGAATTGGCACGTTCTGTTTACGTGACAACCCTTACTAGTTGGCTGTGTCGGGTGGTGGCGGGTTTTAACAAAACATTTATATATTTACGTGATCTAGCCCCAAAAAAAACCTCTATTGTGGATGATATTGGTCGCGAAAGCCCCCTACGTGTCAAACATTACAATTATTATCAACCTGAACTCAGCGCTCGCATGCGTGCGAGGTCACGGAGCGACGGCGGGGTCATGCGGGGTCGTGAGGGGTCGTGTGGGGTCATGAGGGGTCATGTGGGGTCATGCGGGGTCGTGAGGGGTCATGTGGGGTCGTGACGGGTCGTGCGGGGTCGCTCACCGCCTTTAGCTCCTCGTAGGTGAGCACCAGAACGTTGTCGGCCTCCCAGTGCTTGTCCCACTGCTTGATGTAGTCAGAGTAGACACCCCACGGGACTGCAGCGACGTAGGACGGGACGGAGGTGGGGGGGGTCAAGTTAACGTGGACGCCGCGGTGGCTAGGAGATGTTAACTACCTCGCCTGGTTTACCGAAGGTCGTGGATTCGATCCCGACCCTGACGCCTGTTGCTGTATATTTGGAGTTTTACGTGTCTCTCTCATCATCATCATCATCACGGTGGCTAGGAGATGTTAATTACCTCGCCTGGTATGCAGGAGGTCGTGGATTCGATCCGGACCCTCCTCCCATCGCCCCCCCCCCCCCCAGCCTGAGCGGCATGGACCCTGAAGCCATCGGGGGCGATGAAAACAAAGATCCCCCGTGTAGCCTTAACAGACTGTAGGGGCAAGTGCTGTTAGCGAGTAGCACCTACGTAGGCCGGCACGGCACACGATGGGGGTGGGTGGACAACACCACGCCCGGCCGCCTTTGTCTCCCCAGTGGCGATGTTTACACATCGCACCAGGTACTCATTTGAGGCCGAGTCAACCTAGTGGAGGCCCAAGACCGGTTCAGAAAATCGTCACCGAGTGTTGGCCGTGAACGGGAATCAAACTCGGGTCGCCGGGTTTGTAGCGCAGCGTGGCGCTAACCGGGGATACGCGGGGGGGGGGGGGGGGGGAGACACGCGGGGGGTAGGGGTGAGACGAGGGGGGAGAGGAGACACGTGGGGGGAGAGGATACACACGTACCGTCTCCCTCCATGAACAAGCGGTAGAATTCGTCCCAGGAGTCGACGCCGGGCAGGCTCGGATTGTTGTTGTAGAAGTGGTAGAAGGACACCGCCGTGTCCTTCGGCTCTCGGAAGACGAGCACCATCTGGACCACACGGGTCGTCAGTTGGACAAGCCGATGGATCAATTGGCAGTCGGACAAACCGATGGATCAGACCTCAGTCGGACAAGCTGATGGATCAGACGTCAGTCAGACAAGCTGATTGATCAGACGTCAGTCAGACAAGCTGATGGATCAGACGTCAGTCAGACAAGCCGATGGATCAGTGCACGTCCCACCGCAAACACGAAGAGAGTTGGCCCAAGTCGTCTGTGCCCGGACAAAGCCCAACCACCACGCGAGGGTTGCCATCAATCTCGCGAATTCTCGCCGCGGCCTCCGACTCTCACCTTGCACTTGTTGGCGAAGAATGATGCGGGGACGCGGTCCCTGGGCATGTGCGAGGCGATGACTCGCGGCGAGGGGAAGGCGTCCATGCCCTGGACGCAGTGCACACACAAAGACAAAGATCTCCCACATAGCCTTAACAGAATGTAGGGGCAAGTGCTGTTAGCGAGCACCTATGAAGGCCGGCACGGCACACGAGGGGGTGAGTGGCCAACACCACGCCCGGCCGCCTCTGTCTCAATAGTGGCGATGTTTACACATCGCACCAGGTACTCAATCGAGGCTGAGTCGACCTAGGGGAGGCCCAGGGCCGGTTCAGATAATCGTCACCGGTGTTGGTTGTGGCCGTCATCGGGATTCGAACTCGGGCCGCCGGGTTCGTAGCGCTAACGGCAGCGCCACCGCTCCCCACACACAAGAACAAGAACATCAAAAACAATAAAAACAACGGTGGTCGATTTTGATGTTTTGTTTGAGTCGAATGATCGGCCCCTGTCAGAACCCAGCAGCCTGAGCAGTGTGGCGTGGTGCTAAACAACCAAGAGCCCATGCAAGCTGATCCATGGTGGATCGATTCATGTCGGGGTGTGTGAGCGGTGGTCTGTGTGTGTGGCTCTCTGTGTATGGCTCTGTGTGTGTGTGTCTGTGTGTGTGGCTCTCTGTGTCTCTGTGTGTGTCTCTGTGTGTCTCTGTGTGTGTGTCTCTGTGTGTGTCTCTGTGTCTGTATGTCTCTGTGTCTCTGTGTGTGTCTCTGTGTCTCTGTGTGTCTCTGTGCCTCTGTGTGTCTCTCTGTGCCTCTGTGTGTCTCTCTGTGTCTCTGTGTGTGGGGGGTGGGTGGGCGTGTAGAGGCACCTCCAGCTTGGACAGGGGCCCGAACTCAATCAAGGGGATGTGCGCCTGGTGGCTCGTTGGGTGCTTGTCCAGCTCAGGGTGAGACAGCTTCACCATATGCATGAGCAGCCGCACAACCCAGTTGCAGCCTGGAGGCAAAGACAAGGCGAATATCACACGTGTAGCCTTCACGGACTGTCGGAGCAAAGTGCTGTTAGCGAGTTACACCTGTGAAGGCCAGCACTGTGGCACACGAGGGGGTAGATGGCCAGCAAAAACGCCCGGCCGCTTTTGTATCCCTAGTGGGGATGTTTGAACGCCGCACCAGGTACTCATTTGAGGCTGAGTCGACCTAAGGGAGGCCCAGGGATGGTTCAGGTATCTGTTGCTGGCGTCGGCCTTGAGCGGGAATTGAGCTCGGAACCAACTGCACGACCGCATCCACAAAAGACAAAGACGTCCCCTATATAGGAATAGGTTTGACCCTTTCTGGCAAGTAAACAGGTGGTGTTAAGATTTCGATTTAAAGCTTTCGTGACTGCAGGGATTCATATTCTTGGTTCTTTCCCTGCTACGTGACTTTACCGAAAGAACCAAGAATATGGTGTTAAGATGTTAAAACACCAAACTGAAACTTTTTGCAAGGAATCGTGTCTGCATTAGCCACATATACTTGTGGTAAACATGCAAACAAAAAAACATGCCCTGGTAGTACGTGATGATGCATTGTCTTTGAAACCGATTGGTCCAGACCAGGTTCTCATATCTGCAACGCGTGCATCTTTTGCCACCAAGAAAATCCACCGCTTGCTTTGGGCGTCTTACCCTAACCACTGCCCAACAACAAACACAAGCCACACAAACGCACCCACTGCAGCCCTGTGCAAAGGAACGAGCTCTCAAAGCCCCCTACGCTACACGATGACATTGCAAAAAAAAATTAACCCGTAAAAACAAAGTTTTTCACTATAAATCCTTTATATGCGTGGCATCGGTTTTATTTTATTATTCATTTCTGTTTTTCTTGAATAAGAGTTTCATTTTTATCACATTGGTATTTTAAATTAAATATGAAATTTTTATTTCCTAAAAAGTGGAACATTTTGGAAACATTTTTTCACGAAAATCAATTGTCACGCACAACGAGTCTGTGTGCAAAATGTCAGCTCGATTGGATCACGGGAAGTGGGTTAAAAAACGACCGAAAGATTTGCACGGTCGTAAGCGCGCAAGCAAGCACGCAAGCAAGTGAACTTAATATAAAGGATTTAAAAACTGCCCGGTCAAAGCAAAGGTGATGCCGTGACGGGCCGCGAGGCGAAGTCCCTATTGCATCCGTCTCTCGTTACCTGGACGAGATCAAGACTTGGTCCAATGGCTGGTGGGGCTTTCAGACGTCAGGCGCCACCTTTGTGCAAATTGTCTTGCCCCAAACAGTCCGTTAGGAGCTACTCCGTCGGTCGGATTTGTAGGGCTCGTCTGAAAACCACGTGAATTGTCTCATGCGTGTCCGTCTGTTTTTGCTTCTTAGTTTGAGTATGAAGGGTTTTTATGCTTACGGGAGTGTGTTGTTAAAGCGCCGTGACGCCGTGTGTGGATGGCGCTGTATATACACACAGCTGAGTTTTACTTTCTATGTTTTGGACAATTCACGAATCCGTCCGTGCATTACCACACCGACGACAATTGCCGAACATGAGTTACCAATGATATAAAAGGAGAACAAGTAAAAGGTGCTACCTGAACAACACATCCCAATAGCTGATAACAATTGTGTTGACATCGCTTGGAGACAATTAAAAACAATTACAAAAACGTCAAAGGGACCTGCATCGGTGTATCCGGACCAGGCAGCTGATCTCCGATCTCCATACTGCACGCAGCACCCTGCCGTTATCACAACTGCTGTGTTTTTTTTAAAGTTTGGCTGGCTGACTGCCTTGACTGACTGGGACGAACGGAACGGCCACGTCCGAAACGCATTCGCGTTGCTCGTTATCGCTAAATAGGCCCCCTCGCAATACGTAAGGCGAGCCGCAGAGAGAGAGAGAGAGCGTCCAATGTTCGAATTGCTCTCACCTCTCAACGCTGCCGTGCAGCAGCTGTTGACACATTCCCCAATGGCGTGGCTGTGATTTCAAAGCGATTGTATCAACCGGGCCAGGTGACGCAAGACTTTGGCAAACTCCGTCTCACATATCTTGATGTGAATCTTGATTTGAGGCTTTCGTGACTGCAGGAATCCATACTCTCTGGTTCTTTCGGTAAAGTCACGTAGGTAGAAAAATTAAAAATAATACATCACGACGTTTCGATCGCAACACAAGCGGTCGTCCTCAAAAAACATCCAGCAGTGGATATTTTTTATTTTATTTTATTTTTCTACCAACGTGACTTTTACCGAAAGAACCAAAGAGTAATATTATTAATCCATGCTCGTTTCTGCGTGGATTAAATATCGCCCGTTCTATAGGATTCGGGGGGGGAGGGGGGATGTGTGTGTGCGTCAAGCGTACTTACGCAGGTGAGGAGGAGGAGGGTGGGTGTAAAAAGTCCGCGTGCGTACAGGGAGCGGAGAGAGGGCTCAGGTTTTGACAGATGTTTGCGTTACCTACTCAACGGATGGCCCCCCTTAGCCAGTAGCAACCCTATGGAGGCCCCGACGCAGAAGACGAGGGGGTTTAGGGTTTGTCGGTGGCCGGCACTCACGTTCGTTCGTTCGCCTGTTGCCTCTAAAGCGCTTGTTTTTTTCACAAACCACACGGAGGAGGCTCGTTCCTTGAAACGTTTTAGTTTTGTGTCGCCGCATCGTACGGAGCCAACCGGACTGCATCGGAGGCGCCGGGGCGGGCCGGAGGGGAAGGACAACAAACTAGACACCAGGTACTCGTTTGAGGGCTGAGTCGACCTAGGGGAGAGCCCATGACCGGTTCAGATATTCGCTATCACTGGGTGTTCGGTGGCCGTGAGCGGGAATCGAACCCGGGTCGCCGGGTTCGTAGCGCAGCGTAGCGCTGACCGCTGCACCACCGCTCCCCCCACACACACAGGCACACAGAATCGGAATGTTGTATTCATACTGGAGGAGGAATCCGATGAGCTGTAAAGCTCTTTCTCACAAATGGCCAGTAAGGGGCACTGGGTCAGAACGTCACAACAACAAACAGTACCCCAAAAACACGAGAGCAGCAGTATATGAAAGGTAATCAAATGACATACAAAAAATACACACAAATCAAATTGAACCATTTTTCTTTTTTTATCTTCCCAGGTTCGAAATAATAATTTTTAAAAATGTGACGAAAAAACAAAACAAGTATAACCCGCAAAAACTTTTTTTTTTTACTATAAATCCTTTATATGCGTGGCGGCTCTCGTCCTCTGGCTTGAGATGGCTGCCACCTATGGGTCAGATGATTACATTGCACCATTAAGCAATTGGTAATTAAATATAATATTTTTGTCCTAAAAAGTGTAAAATTTTGGACGAACATGAATTGTCACGCACAACGAGTCTGTGTGGAAAATGTCAGCTCGATTGGATCACGGGAAGTGGATTAAAAAACGACCGAAAGATTTGCACGGTCGTAAGCAAGCAAGCGAACTTAATATAAAGAATTTAAAAACCCCACACCTCCCCCGCCTCCTGCCGTCTCGACAAACTGCGACGTGGCATTTGTCCATCACACCGCCCGGCCGCCTTTGTCTTACCCCAACCACTACCGCCCTGTGGTGTGGTGCCATGTGTCCCGTGAGACTCACCACACTTGGGGTAGCTAAGCAGGACGATGTCGTCGAGTCGAGCCTGGAAGTCGGGCAGCCTGTTCAGGGTGTCCGCGTGCACGAGGGCGCGAGGCATCTTGAGGCCGTCCATCATCACGAGTCGCTCCTCTCGGGGAATCCTGGCCACCTCGGACATGAACTCGTTCAGCTGCTCTGTGGTGGATTGATTCATGTCGCCGTGTGTGTGTGTGGCTGTGTGTGTGACTGTGTGACTGTGTGAATGTGTGACTGTGAGCGGTGGTTTCTCTGTGTGTGTGTGGCTGTGTGACTGCGTGAGTGGTGGTCTGTGTGACTGTGTGTGTGACTGTGTGAGTGACTGTGTGAGTGGTGGTATGTGTGTGTGACTGTGTGAGACTGTGTGAATGTGTGACTGTGAGCGGTGGTTTCTCTGTGTGTGTGTGACTGTGTGACTGCGTGAGCGGTGGTCTGTGTGACTGTGTGTGTGACTGTGTGAGTGGTGGTCTGTGTGTGAGACTGTGACTGTGTGAATGTGTGACTGTGATCGGTGGTTTCTCTGTGTGTGTGTGTGGCTGTGTGACTGCGTGAGTGGTGGTCTGTGTGTGTGAATGTGTAACTGTGTGTGTGACTGTGTGAGTGGTGGTCTGTGTGTGTGTGAATGTGGCTGTGAGACTGTGGCTCTGTGTGTTTCTGTGTGACTCTCTGTGTATCTTTATGCCTGGGGCAGTGTGTGTGCGTGCGCGTGTATTTCGGTGTCTCACCGTGTGTGTGTGTGATCTGTATGTAACTAACCTATGAAGAACGCACGTGTTATGTAAGTTTGCTACGTGTGGTCGTGCTGCGTGTGTGATCACAATGCACTCGAGTCGAGGGATAGAGGCAGCAAGCCAACCAACTCGCATAGATATCAAAGCGAGGCTTCGGTCGGGAGGGATGTGAGTGATTACTCGTTGGGGAGTGATGTTTATAGGGGCTGGGCGACCTGTGAGTGGGTGTGTGTGTGAGTGTCTGTAGGGGGGGAGCGGTGGGTGTAGTGGTTAGCGCTACGCTGCGCTAAGAACCCGGTGGCCCGCGTTCGATTCCCGCTCACGGCCAACACCCAGTGACGATTATCTGAACCGGTCCTGGGCCTCCCCTAGGTCGACTCAGCCTCAAATTAGTACCCGGCGCGGTGTGTAAACATTGCCACTGGGGAGACAAAGGCGGCCGGCAGTGTGCTGGCCACCCACCCCCTCGTGTGC
>NC_083834.1:7136280-7308780 GCF_015708825.2 Lethenteron reissneri
CGTGCCGGCCTTCATAGGTGCTCGCTAACAGCACTTGCCCCAACAGTCTGTTAAGGCTATACGGGGGATCTTTGTCTTTGGTAGCGTTTCACTGTGCTACGAATCCGGCGACCCGAGTTCGATTCCCGCTCACGGCCACCAACACCCAGTGATTGCGAATATCTGAACCGGTCCTGGGCCTCCCCTAGGTCTACTCAGCCTAAAATGAGTACCTGGTGCGGTGTGTAACCATCGCAACTGGGGAGACAAAGGCGGCCGGGCGTGGTGTGCCGTGCCGGCCTTCATAGGTGCTGCTTACGAAGGCACTTTCTCCAAGTGTTAACGCGATAGGGGGGGACTGTGTAGTGAGTGTAGTGTGTGTAGCATGTGTGTGAAGTGTCAGTGTGTGTGGTGTGTGTAGTGTGTGTGTGGTGTGTGTAGTGTGTGTGTAGTGTGTGTGTGGTGTGTGTAGCGTGTGTGTGGTGTGTGTAGTGTGTGTAATGTGTGTGTAGTGTGTGTGTAGTGTAGTGTGAGTAGTGTATGTGGGTGTGGTGTTGTGAGTGTGTGGTGTGTGTGTGTGGTGTTGTAGTGTGAGTAGGTGTGTGTGTATGTGTGTGTGTGTAGTGTGTGTGTGTGTGTGTAGTGTGTTGTGGTGGTGTGGTGTGTGTGGTGTGTGTGGTGTGTGGTGTGTGTGTGTGTTGTATATGTGTGTGTGTGGGTATGTGTGTGTGTAGTGTGTGTGTAGTGTGAGTATGTGTGTGTAGTGTGTGTGTGTGTAGTGTGGTGTGTGTGTGTGTGTAGTGGTGTGTGTGTGGTGTGGGTGTGTAGTGTAGGTGTGTGTAGTGGTGTGTGTAGTTTGTGTGTGTGTATGTGTGGTGTGTGTGTATGTTTGTAGTGTGTTTTGTGTGTGAGTGTGTGTGTAGTATGTGTGGTATGTGTGTAGTGTGTGTGTAGGTATGTGTGTGTAGTGTAGTGTGAGTAGTGTGTGTGTATGTTGTGATTGTGTAGTGTGTGGTGGTGTGTGTAGTGTGTGTAATGTGTGTGTGTGGGTGTGTTAGTGTTTGTGTGTGGTGTGTGTAGTGTGTGTGTAATGTGTGTAGTGTGAGCAGTGTGTGTGTAGTGTGTGTGTAGTGTGTGTGTGAGTGTGGTGTGTGTGTGTAGTGTGTGTGGTGTGTGTAGTATGTGTAATGTGTGTGTAGTGTGTGTGTGTAGTATGTGTGTGTGTAGTGTATGATGTGTGTGTAATGTGTGTGTAGGGTGTACAGTGTGTGCGTGTCTATGCGTCTCGGTCGCTCGCACGCGACCCCTTCGCACGCAACTCCACCCGACCCCCCATCGCACGCGACCCCTTGGCACGCGACTCCACGTGACCTCCCCTTTGCACGCGAACCCACGTGACCTCCCCTTGGCACGTGACTCCACGTGACCTCCCCTTAGCACGCGAACCCACGTGACCTCCCCTTGGTACGTGACTCCACGTGACCTCCCCTTTGCACGTGACCCCACGTGACCTCCCCTTGGCACGTGACTCCACGTGACCTCCCATTTGCACGCGACCCCACGTGACCTCCCCTTTGCACGCGACTCCACGTGACCTCCCCTTTGCACGTGACCCCACGTGACCTCCCCTTTGCACGCGACCCCACGTGACCTCCCCTTGGCACGTGACTCCACGTGACCTCCCCTTTGCACGCGACCCCACGTGACCTCCCCTTGGCACGTGACTCCACGTGACCTCCCCTTTGCACGCGACCCCACGTGACCTCTCCTTTGCACGCGACCCCACGTGACCTCCCCTTTGCACGCGACCCCACGTGACCTCCCCTTTGCACGCGACCCCACGTGACCTCCCCTTTGCACGCGACCCCACGTGACCTCCCCTTTGCACGCGACCCCACGTGACCTCCCCTTTGCACACGACTCCACGTGACCTCCCCTTCGCACGCGACCCCACGTGACCTCCCCTTTGCACGCGACCCCACGTGACCTCCCCTTTGCACGCGACCCCACGTGAACCTCCCCTTTGCACGCGACCCCACGTGACCTCCCCTTTGCAACGACGACTCCACGTGACCTCCCCTTCGCACGCGACTCCACGTGACCTCCCCTTCGCACGCGACTCCACGTGACCTCCCCTTCGCACGCGACCCCACGTGACCTCCCCTTTGCACGCTGACTTCAACGTGACCTCCCCTTCGCACGCGACTCCACGTGACCTCCCCTTCCCACGCGACCCCACGTGACCTCCCCTTCGCACGTGACTCCACGTGACCTCCCCTTCGCACTGTGACCCCACTGACCTCCCCTTCCCACGACTCCACACGACCTCCGCTTCGCACGCGACCCCACGTGACCTCCCCTTCCCACGCGACCCCACGTGACCTCCCCTTCCCACGTGACTCCACGTGACCTCCCCTTCGCACGTGACCCCACGTGACCCTCCCCTCGCACGTGACCCCACCTGACCTCCCCTTCGCACGCGACTCCACGTGACCTCCCCTTCGCACGCGACTCCACGTGACCCGGCCATACGCGTGACCATACTTCACCACGACGCCCGGTGTGGGTCGGGAGAGATGGGAGGGGTTTTGGCCGTTGCGGGGGGGTGGGGTGGGGGAGAGCCTCTCACGATCGCCACTGATGTGAGCCGTGGTCGGGTTCACGGGCACGGCGCGGGTCAAACACAATGATGCACAACCACTGCACCACCGCTCCCCCCTCCCATAGTGTCTGGGTTAACTGGTGGGTTAGGGGGAAGAGTGCGAGGTGAGGTATCTCTGCTCTCAAACGATTCCCTCTCCTCCTCCTCCCCGTTGCTACTCAGCTCCGTGCCCAGGTCGCTTTGGAATCCGGATTTTTGGTTTCTGCTCTTCACGGAGCCTCGTGGCCGCCGAGTTCGGGGGGGGTGGGGGGGGGGGTACACAGCCCCCTTTGTATCCCTGGGCATAATGATCTGCAGTGATGTCCTTAAGCCATGGCGATTATGGGAAATTTCACGCGATTATAGTCAAAGAAGGTATCCGTGGCAGGGCCTTTGAAACCCCACTATCTCTCACCACATTCATCACGCTCTCTCCCCACACTCTCTCCCCACGCTCATCACGCTCTCTCCCCACACTCTCTCCCCACACTCTCCTCCCCACTCTCCCCACACTCTCTCCCCACACTCTCTCCCCACACTCTCGTCCCCACTCTCCCCACACTCTCCCCACACTCTTTCCCCACACTCTCTCCCCACACTCTCTCCCCACACTCCCCACACTCTCTCCCCACACTCTCTCCCCACACTCTCTCCCCACACTCTCTCCCCACACTCATCACACTCTCTCCCCACACTCTCTCCCCACACTCTCTCCCCACACTCTTTCCCCACACTCTCCCCACACTCTCGTCCCCACACTCTCTCCCCACACTCTCTCCCCACACTCCCCACACTCTCTCCCCACACTTTCCCCACACTCTCCCCACACTCTCTCCCCACACTCTCTCCCCACACTCTCTCCCCACTCTCCCCACACTCCCACCCTCTCTCCCCACTCTCCCCACACTCTCTCCCCACACTCTCTCCCCACACTCTCTCCCCACTCTCCCCACACTCCCCACCCTCCCCACCCTCTCTCCCCACTCTCCCCACACTCTCCCCACGCTCTTTCCCCATGCTCTCTCCCCACACTCTCTCCCCACTCTCCCCACACTCTCCCCACACTCTCTCCCCACACTCATCACACTCTCTCCCCACACTCTCTCCCCACACTCTCTCTCCCACACTCTTTCCCCACACTCTCCCCACACTCTCTCCCCACACTCTCTCCCCACTCTCCCTCCCCACACTCCCCACACTCTCTCCCCACACTCTTTCCCCACACTCTCCCCACACTCTCTCCCCACACTCTCTCCCCACACTCTCTCCCCACTCTCCCCACACTCCCCACCCTCTCCTCCCCACTCTCCCCACACTCTCTCCCCACACTCTCTCCCCACACTCTCTCCCCACTCTCCCCACACTCCCCACCCTCCCCACCCTCTCTCCCCACACTCCCCACACTCTCCCCACGCTCTCTCCCCATGCTCTCTCCCCACACTCTCTCCCCACTCTCCCCACACTCTCCCCACACTCTCTCTCCCACACTCCCCACACTCTCTCCCCACACTCTTCCCCCTCTCTCCCCACACTCTCCCCCCACACTCTCTCCCCACACTCCTCTCTCCCTACTCTCCCCCACCTCACACCCTCTCTCCCCACTCTCCCCACACTCTCCCCACACTTTCCCCACACTCTCCCCACACTCTCTCCCCACACTCTCTCCCCACACTCTCTCCCCACTCTCTCCCACACTCCCCACCCTCTCTCCCCACTCTCCCCACACTCTTCTCCCCACACTCTCCTCCCCACACTCTCCTCCCACTCTCCCCACACTCCCCACCCTCCCCCCTCTCTCCCACTCTCCCCACACTCTCCCCACGCTCTTTCCCCATGCTCTCATCCCCACAACTCTCTCCCCCTCTCCCCACACTCTCCCACACTCTCTCCCACACTCATCACACTCTCTCCCCACACCTCTCCCACCTCTCTCCCCACACTCTTTCCCCACACTCTCCCCACACTCTCTCCCCCACTCTCTCCCCACACTCTCTCCCCACACTCCCCACACTCTCTCCCCACACTCTTTCCCCACTCTCCCCCCACACTCTCTCCCCACACTCTCTCCCCACACTCTCTCCCCACTCTCCCACACTCCCCACCCTCTCTCCCCCTCTCCCCACACTCTCTCCCCCACACTCTCTCCCCACTCTCTCCCCACTCTCCCCCACTCCCCACCCTCCCCACCCTCTCTCCCCACTCTCCCCACACTCTCCCCACGCTCTCTCCCCATGCTCTCTCCCCACACTCTCTCCCCACTCTCCCCACACTCTCCCCACACTCTCTCCCCACACCTCCCCACACCTCTCTCCCACACTCTTTCCCCACACTCTCCCCACACTCTCTCCCACACTCTCTCCCCACACTCTCTCCCTACTCTCCCCACCTCACACCCTCTCTCCCCCTCTCCCCACACTCTCCCCACACTCTCCCCACACTCTCTCCCCACTCTCCCCACACTCTCTCCCCATGCTCTCTCCCAACACTCTCTCCCCACTCTCCCCACACTCCCACCCTCTCTCCCCACTCTCCCACACTCTCTCCCCATGCTCTCTCCCCACACTCTCTCCCCACTCTCCTCACACTCTCCCCACACTCTCTCCCCACACTCTCTCCCCACTCTCCCCACACCTCTCTCCCCACTCTCCCCACACTCCCCACCCTCTCTCCCCACACTCTCTCCCCACACTCTCTCCCCACTCTCCCCACTCTCCCCACACTCTCTCCCCACTCTCCCCACACTCTCCCCACTCTCTCTCTCTCCACACTCTCTCCCCACGCTCTCTATGCACACCAAATGCACGCACGGTACTCAGGATTTAATTAGAATTGTTTTTATTGTATTTTTTAAAATATATCTCACGTGGAAATATCCCTGGAGGTGAATGAATCTCGTTTGGGGGTGCCGACCGACGTGAGCTTGACTTTGCTATCGCGCTACGATCCAGCTGGGAGTGGACCATCCCATCTGAGTGGATCATCCCATCTAAGTCGACCATCCCATCTGAGTGAGTGGATCATCTCATCTGAGTGGATCATCTCATCTGAGTGAGTAGATCATCTCATCCTAGTGGACCATCCCATCCGACCAGCACAGGAGTCGGCCCCACATGACCTCCGCTTCGCACGCGACTCCACGTGACCCGGCCATACGCGTGACCATACTTCACCACGACGCCCGGTGTGGGTCGGGAGAGATGGGAGGGGTTTTGGCCGTTGCGGGGGGGTGGGGTGGGGGAGAGCCTCTCACGATCGCCACTGATGTGAGCCGTGGTCGGGTTCACGGGCACGGCGCGGGTCAAACACAATGATGCACAACCACTGCACCACCGCTCCCCCCTCCCATAGTGTCTGGGTTAACTGGTGGGTTAGGGGGAAGAGTGCGAGGTGAGGTATCTCTGCTCTCAAACGATTCCCTCTCCTCCTCCTCCCCGTTGCTACTCAGCTCCGTGCCCAGTCGCTTTGGATCCGGATTTTTGTTTCTGCTCTTCACGGAGCCTCGTGGCCGCCGAGTTCGGGGGGGGGGGGGGGACACAGCCCCCTTTGTATCCCTGGGCACAATGAGCTGCAGTTATGTTCTTAGGCCATGGCGATAATGGAAATTTCACGCGATTAATAGTCAAATAACGTATACGTGGCAGGGCCTTTGAACCCCACTCTCTCCCCACGCTCTCTCCCCACCCTCATCACACTCTCTCCCCACTCTCCCCACGCTCTCTCCTCACACTCTCTCCCCACGCTCACCACACTCCCCACCCTCTCTCCCCACCCTCCCCACACTCTCTCCCCACTCTCTCTCCCCACACTCTCTCCCCATCCTCATCACACTCTCTCCCCACGCTCTCTCCCCACACTCTCTCCCCACCCTCATCACACTCTCTCCCCACTCTCCCCACACTCCCCACCCTCTCTCTCCACCCTCTCTCCCCACACTCTCTCCCCACTCTCCCCACACTCTCCCCACCCTCTCTCCCCACACTCTCTCCCCACCCTCTCTCCCCACTCTCTCTCCCCACCCTCCACACACTCTCCCCACCCTCTCCCCACACTCTCTCCCCACTCTCTCTCCCCACCCTCCACACACTCTCTCACCACTCTCTCTCCCCACCCTCCCCACACTCCCCACACTCTCTCCCCACCCTCATCACACTCTCTCCCCACGCTCTCCCCCCACACTCTCTCCCCACCCTCATCACACTCTCTCCCCACACTCTCTCCCCACACTCCCCACACTCTCCCCACACTCTCTCCCCACCCTCATCACGCTATCTCCACACCCTCTCTTCCCACCTTCTCTCCCCACACTCTCTCCCCACTCTCCCCACCCTCTCCCCACACTCTCTCCCCACTCTCCCCACACTCCCCACCCTCTCTCTCCACCCTCTCTCCCCACACTCTCTCCCCACTCTCCCCACACTCTCCCCACCCTCTCTCCCCACCCTCCACACACTCTCTCCCCACTCTCTCTCCCCCACCCTCCACACACTCTCCCCACCCTCTCTCCCCACACTCTCTCCCCACTCTCTCTCCCCACCCTCCACACACTCTCTCCCCACTCTCTCTCCCCACCCTCCACACACTCTCTCCCCACTCTCCCCACCCACACTCTCTCCCCACTCTCTCTCTGTACACCAAATGCACGCACGGTACTCAGGATTTAATTAGAATTGTTTTTATTGTATTTTTTAAAATATATCTCTTGTGGAAATTACCTGGAGGTGAACGAATCTCGTTTGGGGTGCCGACCGACGTGAGCTCGACTTTGTTATCGCGCTACGATCCGGCTGGGAGTGGACCATCCCATCTGAGTGGATCATCCCATCTGAGTGAGTGGATCATTCCATCTGAGTGGATCATCCCATCTGAGTGGATCATCCCATCTGAGTGAGTGGACCATCTCATCCGAGTGGATCATCCCATCTGAGTGGATCATTCCATCTGAGTGGACTATCTCATCTGAGTGAGTGGACCATCCCATCTGAGTGAGTGGATCATTCCATCTGAATGAGTGGATCATTCCATCTGAGTGGACCATCTCATCTGAGTGAGTGGATCATCTCATCTGAGTGAACCATCCCATCTGAGTGGATCATCCCATCCGAGTGAGTGGATCATCCCATCTGAGTGAGTGGATCATCCCATCTGAGTGAGTGGATCATCTCATCTGAGTGGATCATCCCATCCGAGTGAGTGGATCATCCCATCTGAGTGGATCATCCCATCTGAGTGAACCATCTCATCTGAGTGAGTGGACCATCTCATCTGAGTGAGTGGACCATCCCATCTGAGTGGATCATCCCATCTGAGTGGGTCATCCCATCCGAGTGAGTGGATCATCCCATCTGAGTGGATCATCCCATCTGAGTGAACCATCTCATCTGAGTGAGTGGACCATCTCATCTGAGTGAGTGGACCATCCCATCTGAGTGGATCATCCCATCTGAGTGAACTATCCCATCTGAGTGAGTGAATCATCCCATCTGAGTGGATCATCCCATCTGAGTGAACCATCTCATCTGAGTGAGTGGACCATCTCATCTGAGTGAGTGGACCATCCCATCTGAGTGGATCATCCCATCTGAGTGAACTATCCCATCTGAGTGAGTGGATCATCCCATCTGAGTGGATCATCCCATCTGAGTCGATCATCCCATCTGAGTGAGCGGACTATCTCATCCTAGTTGGACCACCCCATCCGTCGAGCACAGGAGTCGGCGATATTTGAAGGTTGAAGAAGCAGCAGCAGCAGCGGGGCCATTTGTCGTGGGTTTTTTCATCTTTGCCCCATCGCACGCGGAGCTACACAAACACAACAGCGGATATACAGCAGATGACAACAACGACAACAACACGTTCTGACTTATTTCAACTAAATAATTGATGGAAGAAACTTGCGTCTCTTTATTTAGTTACTAGCTGTACTACCCGGCTTCGCCCGGGACTTGTATCTACCACGGCCGGCCGCCTTTGTCTCCCCAGTGGCGATGTTAATACGCTACAGCAGTTACTCGTTTGAGGCAGAGTCGACCTAGGGGAGGTTAAAATAATCGTCACCGGTGGTGGCCGTGAGCGGGAATCGAACTGGGTTTGCCGTGTTGGTAGCGCAGCGTAGCGTTAAGCACTACACCCACCGCTCCTCATACACCACACACGCACACACACAGACACACACACAGACACACACACAGACACACACACACAGACACAGGCAGCACGCTAAGCACTACACTACCGTTCCCCCTACACAACACACGCGCGCGCGTCCATAGGTACACATACACGCGCTTGCTGCAGACACACACGACTTTCAGGGTGCGTACGGCAGTAAACGACTGAAATAATAAAGCGGCAATGCTGTGTAAGGAACGCCTTAGACCAGCAACACATTTGTGTAATGCGAGCGTAAACACACAAACACACACGAACACATACACAATACACACACACATACATGCAGACACACAGACAGACACATAACACACATACATACACACACATACAAACACAGAAACACATACACACACATACATAGACACACACATACACATCCACAGACGTACATACACACATACATACAGGCACGCAGACATACACATAAACACATACAAAAAAACCCACATACATACACACACACATACATACACACAAACACATGCACACACATACATACACAAATGCATACAGACACACAGACATACACATAAACACATACACACATACACATGACCCGGCTTCGCCCGGGACTTGGATCCACCACGCCCGGCCGCCTTTGTCTCCCCAGTGCCGATGTTAATACGCAACACCAGTTACTCGTTTGAGGCTGAGTCGACCTAGGGGAGGTTCAAATAATCGTCACCGGTGGTGGCCGTGAGCGGGAATCGAACTCGGTTCGCCGGGTTGGTAGCGCAGCGTAGCGTTAAGCACTACACCCACCGCTCCTCACACACCACACACGCACAGACACACACACAGACACACACACAGACACACGCAGACACACACAGACAGACACAGACAGACACACACACACACAGACACACAGACAGCACGCTAAGCACTACACTATCGCTCCCCACACACCACACACGCACACACACAGACACACACACAGACACACACACACAGACACAGACAGCACGCTAAGCACTACACTACCGTTCCCCCTACACAACACACGCGCGCGCGTCCATAGGAACACATACACGCGCTTGCTGCAGACACACACGACTTTCAGGGTGCGCACGGCAGTAAACGACTGCAATAATAAAGCGGCAATGCTGTGCGAGGAACGCCTTAGACCAGCAACACATTTGTGTAATGCGAGCGTAAACACACAAAGACATACAAACACATACACACACACACATACACACAAACACACACACACACATACACACACATACATACACACAGACATACACATACACACAAACACACACATACATACACACAAACACATACACAATACACACAGACATACATGCAGACACACAGAGACACACATAACACACATACATACATACATACACAGAAACACATACACACATACATACACACACACATACACACATACATACACACACACATACACACAAACACATACACACACGTACATACACACATACAGACACACAGACATAGACATAAACACATACAAAAAAACCCACATACATACACACACAGACATACACACAAACACATACATACACACATGCATACAGACACACAGACATACACATAAACACATACACATGACCCGGCTTCGCCCGGGACTTGGATCTACCACGCCCGGCCGCCTTTGTCTCCCAAGTGCCGATGTTAATATGCCACACCAGTTACTCGTTTGAGGCTGAGTGGACCTAGGGGAGGTTCAAATAATCGTCACCGGTGGTGGCCGTGAGCGGGAATCGAACTCGGTTCGCCGGGTTGGTAGCGCAGCGTAGCGTTAAGCACTACACCCACCGCTCCTCACACACCACACACGCACAGACACACACACAGACACACGCAGACACACACAGACAGACACAGACAGACACACACACACACAGACACACAGACAGCACGCTAAGCACTACACTACCGCTCCCCACACACCACACACGCACACACACAGACACACACACAGACACACGCAGACACACACAGACAGACACACACACACAGACACAGACAGCACGCTAAGCACTACACTACCGTTCCCCCTACACAACACACGCGCGCGCGTCCATAGGTACACATACACGCGCTTGCTGCAGACACACACGACTTTCAGGGTGCGTAAGGCAGTAAACGACTGAAAAAATAAAGCGGCAATGCTGTGCGAGGAACGCCTTAGACCAGCAACACATTTGTGTAATGCGAGCGTAAACACACAAACACATACAAACACATACACACACATACACACAAACACATACACACACATACACACACATACATACACACAGGCATACACATACACACAAACACACACATACATGCACACAAACACATACACAATACACACACACATACATGCAGACACAGACAGACACATAACACACATACATACACACACATACATACACAAAAACACATACACACACATACATAGACACACACATACATACACACAAACACATGCACACACGTACATACACACATACATAGAGACACGCAGACATACACATAAAGACATAAAAAAAACCCACATACATACACACACACATACACACAAACACATACATACACATACATACACACATACATAGAGACACACAGACATACACATAAACACAAACACACATACACATGACCCGGCTTCGCCCGGGACTTGGATCCACGATGCCCCGCCGCCTTTGTTTCCCCAGTGACGATGTTCACACACGACAGCAGTTACGCGTTTGAGGCTGAGTGGACCTAGGGGAGGGCCAGGTCCGTTTCAAATAATCGTCAGCGGTGGTGGGCGTGAGTTGGAATCGAACTGGGGTCGCTCAAGCAGCTTAATGACTGTTTGTACAAAGAACATATAAAGAATCAATTATAATAACCAGGCTACAGTCCACATTATAGACTGCCAGTACACGCAGTCAGCTTCATAAGCAGGCTAGAGTGTACATGATAGAGTGGCAGTACGCTCACCGAGCTTAATAAGCAGGCTACAGTGTACATGATAGACTGGCAGTACGCTCACCCAGCTTAATGAGTATTTGTACAGTGAACATTAAAGTAATCGATTGTTGGCGCGTTGGGTTTAAAAGTAATATTAATAGCACACATTGTGGTGGGGGTGTAGTGAAGAGTAGGAAAAACTTTGATGAATTTACCTCAGAGTGGCGTGGTGGGTGTCGAGGCCTAGTAGCGTGCAAAGCCTGCGGCCTCGCCTAAAATTGTCGGCTTGGAAGAGGCAGGGTACTGGTGGCGTTCCTTCCCCCCCCCCCTAGCGCTCCAACAATACTGTGTAATGGCTATTATTTAATTAAATACGGAGCTTATGAAAGTGGCGAAGGCGTGGCTAGCCGTTGGCAGAAGCAACCGCCGTCCAATGAAACTGCAGCCCTTGGCGAAGGCGTCGCTAGCCGTTGCCAGGTCCAATGAAAGCGGCGAAGGCGTGGCTAGCCGTTGCCAGGGGCAACCGCCGTCCAATGAAAGTGCGTATGGGCCGAAATACACACACACACACACAGACAGACAGACATGAACGATTTTATATCTATATATATAAAATCGTTCATGTCTGTCTGTCTGTGTGTGTGTGTGTGGACTTTGGCCCATACGCACTTTCATTGGACGGCGGTTGCCCCTGGCAACGGCTAGCCACGCCTTCGCCGCTTTCATTGGACCTGGCAACGGCTAGCCACGCCTTCGCCAAGGGCTGCAGTTTCATTGGACGGCGGTTGCCCCTGCCAACGGCTAGCCACGCCTTCGCCACTTTCATAAGCTCCGTATTTAATTAAATAATAGCCATTACACAGTATTGTTGGAGCGCTAGGGGGGGGGGGAAGGAACGCCACCAGTACCCTGCCTCTTCCAAGCCGACAATTTTAGGCGAGGCCGCAGGCTTTGCACGCTACTAGGCCTCGACACCCACCACGCCACTCTGAGGTAAATTCATCAAAGTTTTTCCTACTCTTCACTACACCCCCACCACAATGTGTGCTATTAATATTACTTTTAAACCCAACGCGCCAACAATCGATTACTTTAATGTTCACTGTACAAATACTCATTAAGCTGGGTGAGCGTACTGCCAGTCTATCATGTACACTGTAGCCTGCTTATTAAGCTCGGTGAGCGTACTGCCACTCTATCATGTACACTCTAGCCTGCTTATGCAGCTGAGTGCGTGTACTGGCAGTCTATAATGTGGACTCTTGCCTGGTTATTATAATCGATTCTTTATATGTTCTTTGTACAAACAGTCATTAAGCTGCTTGAGCGACCCCAGTTCGATTCCAA
Source organism: Lethenteron reissneri (assembly GCF_015708825.2). Taxonomy (NCBI): domain Eukaryota; kingdom Metazoa; phylum Chordata; class Hyperoartia; order Petromyzontiformes; family Petromyzontidae; genus Lethenteron; species Lethenteron reissneri. Next base: position 7,149,341 of record NC_083834.1, read on the forward strand.
CTCACGCCCACCACCGCTGACGATTATTTGAAACGGACCTGGCCCTCCCCTAGGTCCACTCAGCCTCAAAAGCGTAACTGCTGTCGTGTGTGAACATCGTCACTGGGGAGACAAAGGCGGCGGGGCATCGTGGATCCAAGTCCCGGGCGAAGCCGGGTCATGTGTATGTGTGTTTGTGTTTATGTGTATGTCTGTGTGTCTCTATGTATGTGTGTATGTATGTGTATGTATGTGTTTGTGTGTATGTGTGTGTGTATGTATGTGGGTTTTTTTTTATGTCTTTATGTGTATGTCTGCGTGTCTCTATGTATGTGTGTATGTACGTGTGTGCATGTGTTTGTGTGTATGTATGTGTGTGTCTATGTATGTGTGTGTCTATGTATGTGTGTGTATGTGTGTGTATGTATGTGTGTTATGTGTCTGTCTGTGTCTGCATATATGTGTGTGTATTGTGTATGTGTTTGTGTGCATGTATGTGTGTGTTTGTGTGTATGTGTATGTCTGTGTGTATGTGTTTGTGTGTATGTGTGTGTATGTATGTGTGTGTATGTGTTTGTATGTGTTTGTGTGTTTACGCTCGCATTACACAAATGTGTTGCTGGTCTAAGGCGTTCCTCGCACAGCATTGCCGCTTTATTATTTCAGTCGTTTACTGCCTTACGCACCCTGAAAGTCGTGTGTGTCTGCAGCAAGCGCGTGTATGTGTACCTATGGACGCGCGCGCGTGTGTTGTGTAGGGGGAACGGTAGTGTAGTGCTTAGCGTGCTGTCTGTGTCTGTGTGTGTGTCTGTGTGTGTGTCTGTGTGTGTGCGTGTGTGGTGTGTGGGGAGCGGTAGTGTAGTGCTTAGCGTGCTGTCTGTGTGTCTGTGTGTGTGTGTGTCTGTCTGTGTCTGTCTGTGTGTGTCTGCGTGTGTCTGTGTGTGTGTCTGTGCGTGTGTGGTGTGTGAGGAGCGGTGGGTGTAGTGCTTAACGCTACGCTGCGCTACCAACCCGGCGAACCGAGTTCGATTCCCGCTCACGGCCACCACCGGTGACGATTATTTGAACCTCCCCTAGGTCGACTCAGCCTCAAACGAGTAACTGGTGTGGCGTATTAACATCGGCACTTGGAAGACAAAGGCGGCCGGGCGTGGTGGATCCAAGTCCCGGGCGAAGCCGGGTAGTACAGCTAGTATATATAGATAGATGTCCTCGCTTAGAGAGTTTGCGACAGTTGTACAATGTTGTTGTCACTAGCGAGACATTCCACAGTGAACCCATTCCCTACCACATTTAATCAATTATCTTTATGTGAAATTACGTTTTAAGATTTAAGTTAATTTTTTAAACGGCTGCCCACAAAGGGTGGTGGGGTGGGGGTTAGAGGCCGACCGAAACTGAGTTTCTGGTTTCGGCCGAAACCGAAAGTTACAAATTGACTTTCGGCCGAAACCGAAACTTTGCCGAAAGAGGCTATTTGCCAACTTTCGTCGCCGAAACCGAAACCGAATTTTGATCGGCCTCTAGTGGGGGCGGGTGGGGGGCAACCAAAGAGTCACCGCAAGTAACCGCTGTTAAACCGCAGGTTGCCGAACCCCTGGACGAGCAACAACGCCAGCAACAGTTCGAAGCAACCGCGTGAAACCACGTCGCATTGTGTCCGTGTAAGGTATTCGATTTGTCACGTGGTCCACGCAGTTGTGTTTTTTTGGGGGGGGGGGGGGCGGCGATTCCTGTTCGCTCCCTTGCCCTTCCCGTTCTGTTCAGTTTTTTTTTTACTTTTGCCAATGTTGGTATGAGAGTCTCATCACATCCCTCACAATGGCGACTCTCAAAGCTTCATATTCTTAGGTTTTTTCGGTAAAGTCACGTAGGTAAAAAAATTAAAATTAATACAGCTATCGTGCTGTGACGGTTCCACCTGAAGACGGAAGCTTGTGTTGCCTCCGAAACGTCGTGATTTTTATTTAATTTTTATTTTACTTTTATACATTTTAATTTTAAATTTCTTACCTACGTGACTTTACCTGAAAAAAACCTAAGAATATTAATCCTTGCAGTCACGAAAGCTTCAAATCTAGAACTATCGAAGCTGTCAACCTGTACGGTTTAAACCCCGGGTTCTTCTTGTACAGGGAAATTCAGTGTTCAAGTCCACACGGCGAACAGCCGTTTCAATAGGGGCAAAAACAAAATTGGCGTCAATTTGTTTGTGTTTCTCCCTTGTAAAGGGACTTTGTAGGATGAACGTTGAGGTTTATAGGGGGCACGGGGTGACCAATAAAGTCTGAATTGGGCTGTAATAAGGTAGGGCACTGATAAGGGGTTGACTGGTATGCAGTATTGTAGTGTATAGTGTAGTGTATAGTATATAGTGTAGTGTATAGTAGTGTATAGTGTAGTGTATAGTAGTGCATAGTGTAGTTTATAGTGTAGTGTAGTGTATAGTAGTGTATAGTGTAGTGTATAGTGTAGTGTGTAGTAGTGTATAGTGTAGTGTATAGTAGTGTATAGTGCAGTGTATAGTAGTGTATAGTGTAGTGTATAGTGTAGTGCAGGGGTCCTCAAACTACGGCCCGCGGGCCACATGCGGCCCGCCGAGGACATTTATCCGGCCCGCCGGGTGTTTTTGCCGCCGCTACCTGCCTGTTATTTTTTTTCTACATGAGAAGGACGGTCATTGGTGGAAGAGGGAGAGGGGGCGGAGTTTCCCCCAATCAGACTGCATTGATGGGCAGTGGAGTCTGTATGTCTCTGTGTGGGCAAAGTTATTGCTGGTATATTTTTTTTGTAGCGCTGTATATATATTGGTATTTTACTAATAGCAATTTTGACTCCCTAGGAAACAATGATGTCAAGAAAGAGAAAAATTGACTCGGAGTGTCGGATATTCAAAGAACAGTGGACTTATGATTACTTTTTCATGCAGTACAAGGAAAGAGCTGTGTGTCTGATATGCCAGAATATAGTGTCTGTGTTCAAAGAATATAATTTACGTCGACACTATGAAACTCAACATAAAGATAAATATGCTTGTTTGGTCGGAGAAGTGAGAAAAGATAAAATATTAAAACTGAAAAATACATTAACAACTCAGCAAAATACTTTTGTGAAGCAGAAGCAGCTAAATATTTCATCACTGCGAGCAAGTTTTCAAGTTGCCAAGCTAATAGCATGCACTGGCAGACCATTCGTGGAGGGAGAATTTGTTAAAGAATGCCTTCTTTCTGTTGCCAAAGAGATGTGTCCAGAGAAGGCCGATTTATTTAGTACAGTGAGTATTTTAGGACCTACAATTACACGGAGGATTGAAGAAATGGGAGACAATTTGCATCAGCATTTGCAAAACTCCACAAAAAAACTTTCCTATTTTTCCTTGGCACTCGACGAAAGCAATGATGTTCGTGATTCTGCACAACTTCAAATTTTTTATTCGTGCGACGAATGACTATTTCGAAGTCACAGAAGAGCTTGCTGCACTGCAAAGCATCAAAGGAACAACTACATGAGAGGATATCTTTCGATTTAAAGCTTTCGTGACTGCAGGGATTCATCTTCTTGGTTCTTTCGGTAAAGTCACATAGAAGGGAAGTAATAAAATAATTCTCACGACGTTTCGGCCACAACGCAAGCAGCCATCCTCAGGTGAAAACCAGGTCTGTTGGGGAGACAGCGTCTGAATGAAACAGCACACGAGCTTGGAGCATATATAAGCTGGGTTGGAAGCGGGGGAAAGAGCGCCTTGACAAAATAATTTGCATATCAAGAGGAATTTAGCATATTTATAGGAAATGCAGGAATGTGATTAGTACTACATATGCCCGTGCTGCATATGTAGTACTAATAACATTCCTGCATTTCCCATAAATATGCTAAATTCCTCTTGATATGCAAATTATTTTGTCAAGGCGCTCTTTCCCCCGTTTCCAACCCAGCTTATATATGCTCCAAGCTCGTGTGCTGTTTCATTCAGACGCTGTCTCCCCGACAGACCTGGTTTTCACCTGAGGACGGCTGCTTGCGTTGTGGCCGAAACGTCGTGAGAATTATTTTATTATGTTTTATTTTTATTATTTTATTACTTCCCTTCTACGTGACTTTACCGAAAGAACCAAGAAGAGAGGATATCTATGAAAAGGTTTGCCAAACTGTGAATGGTTTGGAGCTGAACTGGGCTAAACTAGTCAGTGTGACAACTGATGGTGCTCCTAGCATGGTGGGGTCTAAGAAAGGAGTAATTGCTCGCATTAACCAAGAGATGGACAAACGTAACCATTCTCAACCAATAGCCATACACTGCCTCATCCACCAACAAGCGCTGTGGAGTAAATCACTGAAGTGGGACTCGGTTATGAAATTTGTGGTATCTTGTGTTAACTTCATTAGAGCTCATGCACTAAACCACAGACAATTTCAGGCATTTCTGTCTGAGCTAAATGTTGACTATGAAGATGTTCTGTATCACACAGAAGTCCGTTGGCTGAGTCGAGGGAGAGTTTTGAAACGTTTCTATGACTTCCACAGATTACAGCTTTTCTGCTTTAAAAAAACAAAGAAGTACCAGAGCTCAATGATGCAGAATGGAAATGGCACCTTGCCTTTCTGACAGATGTAACAGAGCTACTCAACAGTTTCAATGTGCAACTTCAAGGAAAGGTGAAGCTCATCTGTGATATGCAATCACATGTCAAAGCATTTGAAGTAAAATTAGGCCTCCTCATCAAACAAGTGAAGGAGGAAAACTTCTGCCATCTCCCCACAACTCAAAATCTGTTAGCGGAAAAACCATTGGTTGCATTCCCAAACAAAACGTGTGGATTCACTGGAAAAATTGCAAAAGGAGTTCCAATTTGGATTTAAAGAGCTTCATCTCCATGAACAGGACATACAGCTTTTCCGTAACCCATTTTCTATTGACATTGAAAATGTGGATACAATTTACCAAATGGAACTGGCTGAACTGCAGAATTGTGACTCTCTGAAAGACGCATTCAAGTCAAGCAGCCTTCATAATTTCTATGCATCTCTCCCCTCTGAGACATATCCTCATCTCAGGAACCATGCACTCAAAATGGCAACCATCTTTGGCAGCACTTATGTCTGTGAACAGACTTTTTCCAGAATGAAACATTTGAAATCTCCAACCAGATCTAGACTAATGGATGCACACTTGCATCACTTGTTACGACTAGCAGTGACAAATATGGAACCGGACATTGACCATCTCATTAGCCAAAAGCAGGCCCATAGTTCCCATTGAAATACTGGCAAGTTTGTTGATTTAACTTTACTTGTTCTTCATTTTAAATATTGTATTTGTTCCCGTTTTGTTTCTTCACTTCAAAATAAGATATATGCAGTGTGCATAGGAATTTGTTCATAGTTTTTTTTTAACTATAGTCCGGCCCTCCAACGGTCTGAGGGACAGTGAACTGGCCCTCTGTTTAAAAAGTTTGAGGACCCCTGGTGTAGTGTATAGTGTAGTGTATAGTAGTGTATAGTGTAGTAGTATATAGTGTAGTGTATAGTGTAATGTATAGTAGTGTATAGTGTAGTGTATAGTGTAGTGTATAGTGTAGTGTATAGTAGTGTATAGTGTAGTAGTTTATAGTGTAGTGTATAGTGTAATGTATAGTAGTGTATAGTGTAGTGTATAGTGTAGTGTATAGTATTCTTAGGTTTTTTTCGGTAAAGTCACGTAGGTAAAACATCAAAATTAATAAAAATAAAATAAAACAAAAATCACGACGTTTCGGAGGCAACACAAGTCTCCGTCATCAGGTGGGACCGTCACAGCCGGATTAGCTGCATCAAGTGAGGGAGGGATTCAAGATGTAATCCCTTAAAAGCAAGTTGAGGGGGAGGGGAGGGGGAGCTCATCAGAATGTGGTAGCCAATGAATGGAACGTATCGGGAGGGAGGGGGCGGGGCTCAAAGACGGCACGGAGTGCCACGTACAACGCATCGGGATGGGGGGGGCCAAAAGAATGCACGACGGCGTGGACGCGGTTGCTGCTGTACACGCCAACGCATTGGACAGAGAGGGGGAGGGGAGGCCTGATACACATGATAGAAAAAGAACGAAAATGCCCATGTTTATACCAATGCTGGCTGAACAATGAAGAGAGTACTGTTAAACACTGCATTGGTATAAACATGGGCATTTTCGTTCTTTTTCTATCATGTGTATCAGGCCTCCCCTCCCCCTCTCTGCCCAATGCGTTGGCGTGTACAGCAACAACCGCGTCCACGCCGTCGTGCATTCTTTTGGCCCCGCCCCCCCTCCCCCTCCCGATGCGTTCCATTCATTGGCTACCACATTCTGATGAGCCCCCCCCCTCTCCTCCCCCTCAACTTGCTTTTAAGGGATTACATCTTGAATCATTGCCTCACTTGACACAGCAAATCTGGCTGTGACGGTCCCACCTGATGACGGAGACTTGTGTTGCCTCCGAAACGTCGTGATTTTTGTTTTATTTTATTTTTATTAATTTTGATGTTTTACCTACGTGACTTTACCGAAAAAAACCTAAGAATATGAATCCTTGCAGTCACGAAAGCTTCAAATCTAGAATGTAGTGTATAGTGTAGTGTATAGTAATACGGGGTTGACAGGTGTGGACTCTCATCCTTGGATCCCCTAAGTTCTCACCCGGGGTTGAAAAAAAAAACAATAAACGTGGCAAATATGCAGGTAGTTACCTAACCCTCCTTCATTCCCTCATTTATAACGCCGATTCATTCCTTCCTATCGAGCTGTGGTCTTCAACGGCGCTCGGGCAGTCGTGACATCTGCCGAGTGATTCTGCAGTCCTGTGTTGAAATGTGGCAGTTGAGTGGTCACTGAAGTTTTACGCAATCCGCACTACACACACAACATACACACACGCACACACACGCACGCACACACACACGCGCATGTGTGTGTAGTGGGGAGCAGTAGTGTAGCGGTTAGCGCGCTGCGCTATGAACCCGGCGACACGGGTTCGATTCCCGCTCACGGCCAACACCAGTGGCGATTATCTGAACCGGTCCCGGGCCTCCCCTAGGTCGACTCAGCCTCAAATGAGTACCTGGTGCGGTGTGTAAAATTGCCACTAGGGAGACAAAGGCGGTCGGGCGTGGCGTTGTCCACCCAGCCACCCACTCCCCGATTAGGTCACTCACGAAAAACAGCACTTGCCCCAACTGCCGCTCAAGGCTACACGGAGATCTTTTGCCTTTGTGTGTTGACACACGCTCGGCACACGACCGATGAACTCTTTGCCTAGGCAGTACTTTGGTTCGATTACGATCGATAAGGACGCCCACCCCAACGACCAATACAGAAAGACAAAGACTCCCCGTATAACCTCAACAGATTGTTGGGCCAAGTGCTGTTAGCGAGTGGCACCTATGAAGGCCGGTACGGCACAAGGGGGGGGGGGGTGAGTGCCCAACACCACGCCCGGCCGCCTTTGTCTCCCCAGTGGCGATGTTCACTACACAGTACACACCGCACCAGGTACCCATTTGAGGCTGAGTCGACCTAGGGGGATGCCCAGGACCGGGTCAGATAATCGTCACCGGTGTTGTTGGTGGCCGTGAGCGGGGTTCGAACTCGGGTGGCCGGGTTCGTAGCGCAGCGTACCGCTAACCACTGCGCCACCACTCCCCCCTCCAACAACGATCCCCCGTATAGCCTTAACAGACTGTAGGGGCAAGTGCTGTTAGCGAGCACCTATGAAGGCCGGAACGGTACACGAGGGGGAAGGTGGTCAACACAACGCCCGACCGCCTTTGTCTCCCTAGTGGCGATGTTTACACATCGCACTAGGTACTCATTTGAGGCTGAGTCAACCTAGGGGAAGCCCAGGACCAGTTCAGATAATCGTCACTGGGTGTTGGCCGTGAGCGGGAATCGAACTCGGGTCGCTGGGGTTCATAGCGCAGCGTAGCGCTAACCATTGCGCCACCGCTCCCCCCCCAACAGACACACACACGCACACACACACACACGTGCAATGTTCCCTGCGATGGCCCCAATGTAGACCGATTCGTGACCTGACCTTGGGGAAGCGGGCGACTCACTAAAACCCGGAGCAGACCCGCAGGAATGCACGGAGCGGAGCTGCTTTTGGTTAGAAACACACAGAGGTGTGGACTCGAGTCATGTGACTTGGACTCGAGTCAGACTCGAGTCATGAATTTGATTACTTGAGACTCGACTTGGACTTGCATAACAATGACTTTGTCCCACCTCTGAGGTGTGGACTCGAGTCATGTGACTTGGACTCGAGTCAGACTCGAGTCATGAATTTGATGACTTCAGACTCGACTTGGACTTGCATAACAATGACTTTGTCCCACCTCTGGAAACACAACAAGTCGACGCCTGCCTCTCTGCTCGCTCCGTGCTCCGTGCTCCGTGCCAGGAGGAGAACTCCAATCCGGAGTTTACAGCGATCCACGGGGAGCGGCCACACGCAACCACTGGACGTGATCACGGGCTCGCTGCTCAGCAAGAAGTGTTTCCCCATGTCTCTCCATGTCTCTCTCCCTGTGTGTGTCTCCTTGTCTTCCCCTGTGTGTGTCTCCATGTCTCCCCCTGTGTGTGTCTCCATGTCTCCCCGTGTCAGCCCATGTCTCTGTGTGTTCCCATGTGTCCTCTTTGTCCGGCAATTGAGTCATCTCTTGTCTGGTAGTTGAGACCTCTTGTTTAGTAGTTGAGACCTCTTGTTTAGTAGTTGAGTCCTCTTGTTTGTAATTGAGACCTCTCACCTGGTAGTTGAGACCCCTTATCTGGTAGTTGAGACCTCTTGTTTAGTAGTTGAGACCTCTTATCTGGTAGTTGAGTCCTCTCTTATCTGGTAGTTGAGACCTCTTGTTTAGTAGTTGAGACCTCTTATCTGGTAGTTGAGTCCTCTCTTATCTGGTAGTTGAGACCTCTTGTTTAGTAGTTGAGACCTCTTATCTGGTAGTTGAGACCCCTTATCTGGTAGTTGAGTCCTCTTGTTTAGTAGTTGAGACCTCTTATCTGGTAGTTGATACCTCTTGTTTGTAATTGAGACCTCTCACCTGGTAGTTGAGACCCCTTATCTGGTAGTTGAGACCTCTTGTTTAGTAGTTGAGACCTCTTATCTGGTAGTTGATACCTCTTGTTTGTAATTGAGACCTCTCACCTGGTAGTTGAGACCCATTATCTGGTAGTTGAGACCTCTTGTTTAGTAGTTGAGACCTCTTATCTGGTAGTTGAGACCTCTTATCTGGTAGTTGAGTCCTCTCTTATCTGGTAGTTGAGACCTCTTGTTTAGTAGTTGAGACCTCTTATCTGGTAGTTGAGACCCCTTATCTGGTAGTTGAGTCTTCTTGTTTAGTAGTTGAGACCTCTTATCTGGTAGTTGAGTCCTCTCTTATCTGGTAGTTGAGACCTCTTGTTTAGTAGTTGAGACCTCTTATCTGGTAGTTGAGTCCTCTCTTATCTGGTAGTTGAGACCTCTTGTTTAGTAGTTGAGACCTCTTATCTGGTAGTTGAGACCCCTTATCTGGTAGTTGAGTCCTCTTGTTTAGTAGTTGAGACCTCTTATCTGGTAGTTGATACCTCTTGTTTGTAATTGAGACCTCTCACCTGGTAGTTGAGACCTCTTATCTGGTAGTTGAGACCTCTTGTTTAGTAGTTGAGACTTCTTATCTGGTAGTTGAGTCCTCTTGTTTAGTAGTTGAGACCTCTTATCTGGTAGTTGAGTCCTCTCTTATCTGGTAGTTGACACCTCTTGTTTAGTAGTTGAGACCTCTCACCTGGTAGTCGTCTAGTAGTTGAGTCGGGTAGCCAGGGACGTACCCCCGAGGGTCTCCACGTACTTTGCTTCCAGCTCCACGCGCTGCTCCTCGCTGAAATGATTATTCCAATCGCCCACCTCCCCTGCGTGCCGGACACGACACGGCCATTGTGAGCCACACGACGCGGCCATTGTGAGCCACGCGATGCGGCCATTGTGAGTCACATGACACGGCCATTGTGAGTCACATGACACGGCCACTGTGAGGCACACAAATATTTACATCGTGCATTTTTAAGCGACAGAAGAGAGCTATGGAACCCCGGAGAGAACCCATGCAGAGCGCGGAGAGAGATAATATACAAACGTCAAGTGAGAGAGAATATACGAATATCAAGTGAAAGAGAAAATACGAATGTCAAGTGAGAGAGAAAATACGAAGATCAAGTGAGAGAAAATACGAAGATCAAGTGAGAGAAAAAATACGAATGTCAAGTGAGAGAAAATACGAAGATCAAGTGAGAGAGAAAATACGAAGATCAAGTGAGAAAGAAAATACGAAGATCAAGTGAGAGAGAAAATACGAAGATCAAGTGAGAAAGAAAATACGAAGATCAAGTGAGAGAGAAAATACGAAGATCAAGTGAAAGAGAAAATACGAATGTCAAGTGAGAGAGAAAATACGAAGATCAAGTGAGAGAAAATACGAAGATCAAGTGAGAGAAAAAATACGAATGTCAAGTGAGAGAGAAAATACGAAGATCAAGTGAGAAAGAAAATACGAAGATCAAGTGAGAGAGAAAATACGAAGATCAAGTGAGAGAGAAAATACGAAGATCAAGTGAGAGAGAAAATACGAAGATCAAGTGAGAGAAAATACGAAGATCAAGTGAGAGAGAAAATACGAATGTCAAGTGAGAGAGAAATACGAAGATCAAGTGAGAGAGAAAATACGAATGTCAAGTGAGAGAGAAAATACGAAGATCAAGTGAGAGAGAAATACGAAGATCAAGTGAGAGAGAAAATACGAATGTCAAGTGAGAGAGAAAATACGAATATCAAGTGAGAGAGAAAATACGAATATCAAGTGAGAGAGAAAATACGAATATCAAGTGAGAGAGAAAATACGAATATCAAGTGAGAGAGAAAATACGAATATCAAGTGAGAGAGAAAATACGAATATCAAGTGAGAGAGAAAATACGAATATCAAGTGAGAGAGAAAATACGAAGATCAAGTGAGAGAGAAAATACGAATATCAAGTGAGAGAGAAAATACGAATATCAAGTGAGAGAGAAAATACGAAGATCAGGTGAGAGAGAAAATACGAAGATCAAGTGAGAGAGAAAATACGAATGTCAAGTGAGAGAGAAAATACGAAGATCAAGTGAGAGAGAAAATACGAATGTCAAGTGAGAGAGAAAATACGAAGATCAAGTGAGAGAGAAAATACGAATATCAAGTGAAAGAGAAAATACGAATGTCAAGTGAGAGAGAAAATACGAAGATCAAGTGAAAGAGAAAATACGAAGATCAAGTGAGAGAGAAAATACGAATATCAAGTGAAAGAGAAAATACGAAGATCAAGTGCGAGAGAAAATACGAATGTCAAGTGAGAGAGAAAATACGAAGATCAAGTGAGAGAGAAAATACGAATGTCAAGTGAGAGAGAAAATACGAAGATCAAGTGAGAGAGAAAATACGAATGTCAAGTGAGAGAGAAAATACGAAGATCAAGTGAGAGAGAAAATACGAATGTCAAGTGAGAGAGAAAATACGAAGATCAAGTGAGAGAGAAAATACGAAGATCAAGTGAGAAAGAAAATACGAATATCAAGTGAGAGAGAAAATACGAAGATCAAGTGAGAGAGAAAATACGAAGATCAAGTGAGAGAAAATACGAATATCAAGTGAGAGAGAAAATACGAAGATCAAGTGAGAAAGAAAATACGAAGATCAAGTGAGAGAGAAAATACGAATGTCAAGTGAGAGAGAAAATACGAAGATCAGGTGAGAGAGAAAATACGAAGATCAAGTGAGAGAGAAAATACGAATATCAAGTGAGAGAGAAAATACGAAGATCAAGTGAGAGAGAAAATACGAATGTCAAGTGAGAAAGAAAATACGAAGATCAAGTGAGAGAGAAAATACGAAGATCAAGTGAGAGAGAAAATACGAATGTCAAGTGAGAGAGAAAATACGAAGATCAGGTGAGAGAGAAAATACGAAGATCAAGTGAGAGAGAAAATACGAAGATCAAGTGAGAGAGAAAATACGAAGATCAAGTGAGAGAGAAAATACGAAGATCAAGTGAGAGAGAAAATACGAAGATCAAGTGAGAGAGAAAATACGAAGATCAAGTGAGAGAGAAAATACAAACGCCACGTGAGAGGAGGTGGCCGAGGCACCCATCGAAGCGCGTCCATTCTCACCGTGAGGCGTGAGTGTTGCCACTGCGCCACCCTGGAGGTAGGGAAGGAAGGGGGGGGATGCAGGCCACCCACCTTTGCGGAACACCACCTTGCCGAACTTGAGATTGTCAGCCTCGGCCTTGGCCTTCATGGCGCTGAAGGTGCCGTTGTCAGCCACGGTGGAGATCTGCTCCCCGGACAGACCCAGCCCCAGGAAGGTGGACATCTTCTGAAGCTCCCCTGGCAGGTCCTGGACACACCAAAGGGGACGATGAACATGCCGCCCCCCCACGGTCACCACGTGGCCTGCACAGACCGCGGCGGCACGACACACGGTGGTCTTGGACGGCGGACAGAGTGGTCCTCTCTTTTAGCCCAGCCCCCCCCCTTCCAATACGTCATCATGTGCACCAACAGGGGCTTGCGCACAAACACGTCCACGTTGACGTCTACTTACACCTTGTGCTCTCTTTTAGCCCTGCCCCCCCCTCCCAATACGTTCCATTCATTGGCTACCACATTCTGAGAAGCTCCCCCCCCCCTCTCCTCCCCCTTAACTTGTATTTAAGAACTTGCATCTTGGAATCGCTGCCTCACTTGATGCAGCAAATCTGGCTGTGATGGTCCCACCTGATGACGGAGACTTGTGTTGCCTCCGAAACGTCATGATTTTTATTATTTTATTAATTTTTATTTCATTTTTTACCTACGTGGCTTTACCGAAAAAACTAAGAGTAAGAGTGGTTGGGAACCACTCACTGCCATAGCGGGTGGACGGAGCTTATCTTTAACCTGTACCTGACTTTATACTCAACGCCTCCTGTTCAAACGTTTGGACTGTTTTTATCACGATTCGCGTGCGTTATTGCCACTGTTAAAATATACAGCCTACTTGCACCTGTGCCTAGATTTTCATGGGACCTCTGTCTGTCGTTATATTTGCACTGGGTTTTTATTTATGAGTCCACGCTGTCACTGGTTCATGTGCCCACGTGGCCACTTAGTTGTGATGTCACGAGATCATCGTGCTACGGGGTCGTCATTACTCCAGGGGGTCACGGGGTCACGGGGTCACTCACCGCCTTGAGCTCCTCGTAGGTCGACGTCAGGATGTTCTTGTCCTCCCAGCGTTTGCTCCAGAACTTGACGTGGTCAAAGTAGGAACCCCAAGCCACTGAGGGGGGACACGGGGACATGGGGGGGGGGGGGCACATGGGGGCATATGGAGATACAATGGAAAAACGGGGAGACACACGGGGACACACAGGGGTCCACAAGCGGACATGGAGGGACCATCAGGACCGCAACGGAGAGACACAGAGACACACAGCGGCACGGGGACGCATGGAGACACACAGAAACACGCAGACGCGGGGACACATGGGGAGACACAGGAACATGCAGAGACACAGAGACACACAGCGGCACGGTGACGCATGGAGACACACAGCAACATAGGGAGACGCGGGGACACATGGGGAGACACAGGAACACGCAGAGACACAGAAACACACAGCGGCACGGGGACGCATGGAGACACACAGAAACACGCAGACGTGGGGGCACATGGGGAGACACAGGAACACGCAGAGACACACAGCGACACGGAGACACATGGAGACACAGGGACGCACAGGGACACACACACACACAGGGACACGCGGAGACACACACACACACAGGGGACACACACCGTCTCCCTCCATGAACATGCGGTAGAATTCATCCCAGGAGCCGACAGAGGGTAGGCCCGGGTTGTTGTTGTAGAAGTGGTAGAAGGACACCGCTGTGTCCTTCGGCTCTCGGAAGATGAGCACCACCTGGGCCACGCGGGGCGGCAGTCGGACAAGGCGATGGTCAGATGGACAGACGAGCAGGCAGGCAGGCAGACGTATGCATACCTGTCAACCCATATGGTTTACCCCGTATTCTTGTACAGGTCCATACGGCGTACAGCCGTTTCAATACGGGCAAAAACAAATGTGTATAATTTGTTTGCGTTTCTCCCTTGCGATGGGACTTTGTAGGATGAACTTTGAGATTTATAAGAGGCACGGGGATGAGCAATAAGGTCTGAATTGGTCTGTTATAAGGTGGGCACTGATAAGGGGTTGACAGGTTTGCGTAAGTACATGTGGACCTCCGATTAGCACGGTCGGCTACGTACGGTGCGAAAGGGTCTAAGTTCACATCGCGAGTCAGAATAGCGCGCTCACCTCTCGCTGACGAGGAGCTGTCACAGGGGGAGATGAGGGAGATGTGTGGTTAGGGGGTCAGGGGTTCGTGGTGACCATCTCAGACCCGCTGACCAGGGAGAAGGGGAAGAATAACCCACGTTGATTCTAGATTTGAAGCTTTCGTGACTGCAAGGATTCATATTCTTAGGTTTTTTCGGTAAAGTCACGTAGAAGGTAAAAAATAAAATAAAAAATAAAAAACCAAAGAATAATAACCCACGTGCACCTGTGTTTACGTCGAAATTCTTTCGCGCCGTACGTAACCAACCGTGAGTGGATCGTCACTTGGAAAGCGCCCTCACCCCCCCACCCTCCCCCATGTCTCCCTCACCTTGCAGCCGCACTGGAAGAACCCCTTCGGGACGAGATCGGAGAGATGAGTGACGAAGAGGCGAGGAGAGGGGGCCACATCGAGGTCCTGCACGCAGCGGGGGGGGGGGGGGGGCACGTGGTCACGCGCGTGCTTCACACAAGATCGTTTGGCCCGTTTGTTTATCTGCTGTGTGTTTCTCTCGCCCACTGTGCTAGCCACAATAACACACTCACTCACCTACTCGCTCACCCACCCACTCACCCACCCACGTACCCACTCACTCGCTCGCTCACCCACTCACTCGCTCACCCACCCACTCACCCACTCACTCACCACTCTGCTAGTCACAACACACTCACTCACCCACTCGCTCACCCACTCACTCACACACTCACCCACCCACGTACCCACTCACCCACACACCCACTCGCTCACCCACCCACTCGCTCACCCACCCACTCACACGCTCACCCACTCACTCACCACTCTGCTAGTCACAACAACACACTCACCCACCCACTCGTTCACCCACCCACTCGCTCACCCACTCACTCACACGCTCACCCACTCACTCACCATTCTGCTAGTCACAACACACTCACCCACTCGTTCACCCACTCACTCACTCACCAACTCACCCACCACTCTGCTAATCATAACAACACACTCACTCACCCACTCGGTCACTCACTCACCCACTCACTCACCACTTCCTGGAGTCGTGGAGTTTTGCAATAACTAGTACATTTCATAAAAGCGTGTTTTTAAGAAAGTTTTTTTTTAAATATGACTTATCTTTCTTCAATTTGTGTTGTTACCAGGTAAGGCTCACTGAGCTACTGCATCGCTTTCTTTCACAAGTGACCTGGCCACAAATGATAACCTCAGCGAAGTGGGCTCGTGATCGTCACCATCATCGCGTGGAAATGTCTAGCAGCAGCCACACACTCTGAACACGTGGGGACGTCGTTTCTAAACAGCGGAGGGGAAAAACCGGAGGACCCGAAGAAAAATCCACGCGACCACGGGGAGAGAGACGCAGACTCCAAATAAACAGCAGCAGGCGTCAAGGTCGGAATCGAAGCCACGACCTCCTGCATACCAGGCGAGGTAGTTAGCATCTCCTAGCCACCGTGATGATGATGAGCGAGAGAGACGCAAACTCCAAATATACAGCAGGCGTCAGGGTCGGGATCGAAGCCACGACCTCCTGCACACTAGGCGAGGTAGTTAACATCCCCTAGCCACCGTGATGATGATGAGAGAGAGAGAGACTGTGGTGCCACAACGACGGGGCCGCTCTGCCGAACCAGGGAGCCGCCCGGCTTCCCCCACCGCACTGCCCCCCATCACCCGCCCCACATAAGCACACACCCGCACGCATTCCCCCCCCCATAGAGCTGGAAGGGAAGGTCACCTGATCGACCGGTTTTTATCCGAGAGGCCCTTATCGGGATTAATTCTCACGGTTTCCGGCGATCAGGGAATTGGATGACCTCCCCGTGCTACGTGGCACCGCGGCGCTGCGGCCGGCCTTAATATGGTAGGTCGTGGCGTGGGGCATTCGGCCACCGCGGTTGAGGCGCATTTCCCCCCACACACACTCCCACGGGTCGACGGGGCGAGCAGGGGAGGCACGGGACAGCATGAATAGCGGGGTCACAGGGGCTGTTGCGCATAGTCATGGAGGGTTGGGATAATTGCGCTTGAGCGCGCAGGCCCCATTGTTAGGGAGGGTAAGGGATTAAGTAGGATTTACGCCTTGCACGCGGCACACTGATTAGCATATCAACAGCACCCAGAACCGCCGTGCGCGTGCCAGAGGATCGCGAGCCCATTGTTTAGCGCAGCATCCCCTTGAAGGTAGGGAGGATAAATAGAGGGGCGCAGAGGGAAAATAGCTCCCTTCTCTCCAGGCCAGCGGACCAGCAGGACTTCCAGCCAGCGACCCGGACGTCCGTGCGACGCATCGAGGTACGCTGTTAGCGCAGAGAGCAGCGAACCTCCGCGGGCACCAAACAGTGAGTGGGGAGGTGAAGTAGGGTGTCGTAAGCCGATAAATAGGGAATAGGTACAGGTTTAGTGGAATAGGCCAGCCTCGTCGACTCACTGATTAAACATCAATTCGCAGGTAGCATATAATAAATCATTAATAGCGAAGCGTGGTCTCGCGTGATCTTGTCGTGCGGTGTGAGCGTGTGGGTGCGCTGTGTGCACCGTGGTTCGCCACGTGAGTGAGCGCTGCGCGGAGCTGAGCGCGCGGGTTGCGTGGGGGAACGCGTGTGGTACTGTGTGTGCGTAAGCTCGCGGCGTGCGTAATAGGCGTACCCCAGGTGCGCGATCATAACGCAAGCGGCCAGCAGACGGCGAGCGCTGCGCAGAGCGGCGCAAGAGTGGGTGTCGCGTGTGTTCACTCCGTGTGTGATACAGGTGCGCGATCATAACTTGCGTAGTTGGTGTGGAGTTGGAGTGCACGGAGCGGCGTGTGTGTGTGTGCATACGTTCGTTACATGTCGGATACGGATGCGCATTGGTAACGTGCCGCACAGGGCTATACTGCGAGCACGGCGTTTGATTGACGATGATGTGCGCACGTATGCTCGCAGCGTGGGAGCGCGGCGCGAGGCTGTAACAGTAGGGGCGTCGCGTTCGAATGCCGGCGAAACCGTAGCGAGTAATAGGGAGGTGGGGTAACGTAAACGGAATAGGGGATGCAGGCGGGAGGGACCCCGGGGGCCAACGGCCCCCACAAATTGGTGTCGGAAGCGGTACGGACCCCCGCGTTACCTCACGCTAAAATAAGACTAATATTTACCGGCCGGGGGGCCCCTTCGTGGAAGGCATTCGCCCGCAATCTCTTAGGGGCCAAGGAAATTAATGGATGGACGGACGCGCAGGCAGTACGTCAACTTAATATGAATCTTGATGGGCGGGCAGCCGATTTTGTAGAAGCGTTACCCGCGAGCGCACAGACACAGCTAGAGGAGCTGATGCGCCGACTCGATCAGCGTTTTGGCACGCGTGACGAGGAGGAAGCAAAATCGGCCTTAGAGGCGCGCCGGCGCCAACCTGGCGAAGATCTACGTGATTACGCCGAGGATGTGTGCGAGTTAACAAAGATCGCACGCCCGGGGTACGCAGCTGATGTTATTGAGGAACTGGCCGCCGAGAAAATCCAGCGGTACCTGTCTCGCACGGCGTGGTGGCAGCCAGACATGAGCTGCCCACGTCTTCCCTTTAACACCCTTGTCGAGCGCGCACGTAAGTGTGAAAGAATTCACAGCGAACGCGCGCAGCTCCGGGGGCTGGGACGAGAGCGCGCCATTGCGAGCCTGCTCTCGGAAGACGAGGAGGAGGAACAGGAGCTCGCAAGGACGGTAAGGGGCCGGGAAAGAGAGCCTCCAGTGTCCCGCGAGACAACCCCGGGATGGGTTGCCGGTATACAAACGGGTATAAAGGATGTCTCCGGCCAGGTAACCCAGATAGACAACAAGGTAAACCAAGTAGGTGAGAGGGTAACCCAGGTACGCGAGGAAACGAATACAAATATGACCAAACTGCAATCCTCCGTTGAGACCATCCGATCCGAGATGGGGGAACTAGACTCCACGGTAGGAGGGCTAACTGGAAGGATAGCGCGACTAGAAGCAGAGTATGAGCAGCAGCGCACTGGGGGAGGAGGGAGTGGGCAGAGAGCCCACTACGGAGCCGCCACCCCTTCCCGGGCATGTTATATGTGCGATCGCCGAGGGCATCTAGTGAGGGACTGTCCTCAGGTCGCCCGAGCTAGACAAGAGCTAAGGTCAAACACTAAGGCCCCCCTAGAGAGGGGACCACCGGGGGGTGAAATCGACGTAGCCCCGACACAAACAAGCTGTGAGAATAATGGCGAGCGAGTGATCTCCACACAGGTTCCAGCAACAACGCCCACGGAAACGGTGACTCCTGGCGACTGGCTACGGGAGCTGGTGGCGGGGATCACGGGGGCCACGTCGCTGGTGGAAGGGGAGGTAAACGGAGTGCGTACCCGAATCCTGCTGGACACGGGGGCGGTGGCCTCGCTCGTGAGCGCAGCGCACTGCAGCGCGATCGGGGTCGACGTGCGTCACCTGCAGGCCCCGGACCGCGCGCTGCACACTGCGAGCGGAGCCGGAATGGGGCTGCTGGGGAGAGCCACCCTAGAGGTCCGCATAGGCAGCCAGGTGTGCACGCAGGAGTTCTACGTGTCGAGTGCGTTGTGTCACGAGTGTATCGCAGGCACCGACCTCCTAGAACGGTTGGGACTCAACGTGCAACCCCGCCAGCGATGCGCCACCATGGAGAGCAACGGCGAGCGGATACCGTTCCTGGGACGAGAACCAACCCGCCGCCGCTTTGCACCTGTGGCCGCTATCCTGGCGACGGCAGTCACCATCGGCCCGCTCACCGAGATGCTGGTGCCGGTGGCAACATCCCCCACCGACCCCGCGCTCCGACCATCAGGGGAGGTAATGCTAACTCCTCACCCGGAGTTGGCAAAACGGTATGGGGTTGTGGGATCCGCCACGTTGGTAAACGCAGATGGGGACCGAATGTTTATGCGGATGTTTAACCCCCACAATACCCCAGCGATACTGCGACGGCGCACCCCGATAGCCACAGTACACCCCCTGCACGCACGCCACTCTAACGACTCGGTGTTCGCACTCTGGGCTGAGAACCCCGGTCGTCCTGAGGGTGAGCAGGACCTGGCCTGGCGAGTCGGCCCGACTCCCCGAGCCGAGGTCGTTCCCCTGCTCGACGCGTTACATGTACCATGGGCGGACTTACCTAAGGGAGAGGCCGATCGGCTGCGCGAGTTACTGCGGGAGTATGCCGACGTGTTCAGCGAACACGACTCGGACGTGGGTCGGACCGACCTTGTTAAGCACCAAATTGACACCGGTGCAGCCCGACCCATCAAACTCCCTGCGTACCGAGTGGGCGCACCCGAACGCACCCAGATCAAGGAGGCGGTTGGGGACATGCTTCGCGATAACATAATTCAGCCCTCGGCGAGCCCCTGGTCAGCCCCAGTGGTACTAGTAACGAAAAAGGATGGGTCAACCCGGTTCTGCGTCGATTACCGTAAACTAAATGCAGTCACGCTCGGCGATGCCTTCCCCATACCCCGCATCGACGACACCTTCGACAGTCTCGCAGGAGCGCGGTATTTTTCCACCCTCGATCTGGCGTCCGGTTACTGGCAGGTGGAGATGACGGAGGAGGATCGGCCAAAAACAGCATTCACCACCCCGATGGGCCTGTTTGAGTTTCGAGTGTTGCCGTTCGGACTCACTAACGCGCCCGCGACGTTCCAGCGGCTGATGGAGTTGGTGATGCGGGGTTTGCAATGGGAACAGTGCCTGATTTACTTGGACGATGTGATAGTGTTCAGTAGATCTTTGTCTGAGCATTGGTCCAGGCTTCGAGAGGTGTTCCAGCGACTGCGAGCGGCTCATCTCAAGCTCAAGCCACGTAAGTGTTACATCGCACAACGCGAGGTGGGGTACCTCGGGCATCGCGTCAGCGAGGCAGGCGTGCGCACCGATCCGGAGAAGGTACGCGCCGTAGTGGAGTGGCCACGGCCAAGGAATCTGACGGAGATCAGATCATTTTTGGGGCTCGCCACCTATTATCGTCGATTTGTAAAGGGATTCAGCGAGATCGCACGCCCCCTCACCCAACTCACCTCCCCTAAGCACCCCTATCAGTGGACGGGGGCCTGCCAGACGGCCTTCACCACTCTCAAAGACCACCTCACCCACGCCCCCACCCTCGCTTTCCCCGATTTTACCACCGATTTTATTTTGGACACCGACGCCTGCAGCAGCGGGCTGGGCGCGGTGTTGTCACAGGTACAGGATGGGACGGAACGAGTCATCGCGTACGCCAGCCGGACCTTGAGTGGGGCCGAGCTGAACTATTGCGTGACCCGCCAAGAGTTGTACGCCGTGATTTTCGCATGCAAACAGTTCCGGCCGTATTTGTACGGCAGGAGATGTCGCGTACGCACTGACCATTATGCTCTGCAGTTTCTTCTTACATTCAAGGAGCCGCGGGGGCAGATGGCCCGGTGGTTGGCGCAGTTGCAGGAGTACAACCTGCAAATCGAGTATCGGGCTGGCCGGACGCATGCAAACGCGGACGCCTTGTCGAGGCGACCCACGGTGTACGCCGAGACGAGGGCGGAGGAGGCCTGCCCGTGTTTCACGGGGGGACGCTGCCGGCAGGCAACGGACCCCCGAGAGGCCGCGGCCACTGACCCCCCCCCAGCGAGAGAGAGTGCAGTGTGCGCCACGGAAACCCTCACAGGTGGCACTGAGGATCCCGTCGACCGCCCGGCAAGCGCGGGACCCGCGGCTCGGGACCCGATTGGACGGATCCAGGAGGACGTCGGCTGCGCCTTCCCGGGCCTAAACGACGAGCAGCTGAGACAGACCCAGCAGCGAGATCCGGATCTGGCGGCAGTGGAGGCGGCACTGCGGGAGGAAAAGAGCGCCCTACCAGGACCCTGGAGCGGTTTGTATGCCCGGTTGTGTGTGCGGAACGGAGTGGTATGGGAGTTAACCGAGGCCGGCCAGCCGGGGTGCATCTGTGTTCCTGCCCAGGTGCGACCCCAGCTGCTACGGCTGGTGCATGACCACCCACTCGGGGGCCACGATGGGGAACGACGTACTCGAGAGACCCTGCGTCGCCAGTATCTCTGGCCCAAATTGGCACAAGACGTGGCGGCCTGGGTACAGGGCTGCCGCGCCTGTCAGCAGTGCGGGCCGAAACCGGCACGATACCAGGTACCCCTAAGGCCGTTCCGCGTCAGCCGCACGAATCAGCTGGTTGGGATCGACCTACAGGGGCCATTCCCGCGATCCCATCGAGGCAACCGATATATCCTAGTCGCAGTAGAGTATTTCACCCGCTACCCCGTGGCAGTGGCCATCCCTGATAAAACGGCCTTGGTGGTGGCCCGGGCATTTGTGGAACACTACGTACTTAAGCACGGGATCCCAGAACGAGTCCTCACCGACCAGGGTAGCGAGTTCGAGGCCGAGTTGTTCCAGGCACTGTGCCGAGAGTTCGGAATCCAGAAGGACCGAACCACAGCGTACCACCCCCAGGCGAACGGGATGGTGGAGCGCATGAATCAGACCTTATCGGGGAAACTCAAACGTATGGCGGCCGCAAATCAACGGGATTGGGATGAACACCTCCCCTACGCCCTTTTCGCCTACGCCACCACCGTACACACGTCGACGGGACAAACCCCGTTTTTAATGATGTTCGGCCGTGAGTCTCGTTTACCCGCAGATCTGCTATTCGGCGTCCCTTCCCCCCAGCCGGAGGAGGGAAGCCGCCCCGTGGAACACCTGTTGGAGACCCTACGAGAAGCCCGAGGCCGAGCATACCCGCAAGGGGAAGCCGCGCATCGGCGGCAGGAACAGGGCACCCGACCCCGCATGGAACCCCCCTTATTCCTGACAGGTGCTAAGGTGTGGCTACACACCCCTCGCGTCGGGGCCGGGCAGGTGGGGAAACTGACGACCTACTGGCGGGGACCCTGGACCGTGGTGCGACAGATCTCCCCCTGGACGGTACTAATTGATGGCGGGGACAGGGGTCGAGAGACGGTGGTCAATGTCCGCCGCTTAAAACCGTGGAAAGCGGCCCCGGCGAGAGAGAACCCCGTCACCCGAAGGCCCCAAAATCCCGGAGTACCCGCATCCCCCGTGCCCGGGGGCCTCGCGCAGTATATGGGCCCCATGGAGCCCAGGGCTCCGAGGGGCCCCGGGCGGGGCCGGGGGCGACGAGGACGGCGACCCTTAAACCCCACCGCTTCTGAGTTTGTTCCCCAGCCCGCAGGTGCCAGAGGCCGAGGGGAGCCGTTGGAATGGAGGAGGAGACCACCGCCGGAGCCCCAGGAGACGGAGCCGCCACCCCCGAGGCCAGCCACAAGGGCCGGGCGAATCCCGCGGACCCCGCGGCGATACCTCGTGGGGGCAACCCAGGCGAGGTGCTCCAGTCAACCCGGGACGGGGACTGGCACCCCGGGGGGCTATGTGGTGCCACAACGACGGGGCCGCTCTGCCGAACCAGGGAGCCGCCCGGCTTCCCCCACCGCACTGCCCCCCATCACCCGCCCCACATAAGCACACACCCGCACGCATTCCCCCCCCCATAGAGCTGGAAGGGAAGGTCACCTGATCGACCGGTTTTTATCCGAGAGGCCCTTATCGGGATTAATTCTCACGGTTTCCGGCGATCAGGGAATTGGATGACCTCCCCGTGCTACGTGGCACCGCGGCGCTGCGGCCGGCCTTAATATGGTAGGTCGTGGCGTGGGGCATTCGGCCACCGCGGTTGAGGCGCATTTCCCCCCACACACACTCCCACGGGTCGACGGGGCGAGCAGGGGAGGCACGGGACAGCATGAATAGCGGGGTCACAGGGGCTGTTGCGCATAGTCATGGAGGGTTGGGATAATTGCGCTTGAGCGCGCAGGCCCCATTGTTAGGGAGGGTAAGGGATTAAGTAGGATTTACGCCTTGCACGCGGCACACTGATTAGCATATCAACAGCACCCAGAACCGCCGTGCGCGTGCCAGAGGATCGCGAGCCCATTGTTTAGCGCAGCATCCCCTTGAAGGTAGGGAGGATAAATAGAGGGGCGCAGAGGGAAAATAGCTCCCTTCTCTCCAGGCCAGCGGACCAGCAGGACTTCCAGCCAGCGACCCGGACGTCCGTGCGACGCATCGAGGTACGCTGTTAGCGCAGAGAGCAGCGAACCTCCGCGGGCACCAAACAGTGAGTGGGGAGGTGAAGTAGGGTGTCGTAAGCCGATAAATAGGGAATAGGTACAGGTTTAGTGGAATAGGCCAGCCTCGTCGACTCACTGATTAAACATCAATTCGCAGGTAGCATATAATAAATCATTAATAGCGAAGCGTGGTCTCGCGTGATCTTGTCGTGCGGTGTGAGCGTGTGGGTGCGCTGTGTGCACCGTGGTTCGCCACGTGAGTGAGCGCTGCGCGGAGCTGAGCGCGCGGGTTGCGTGGGGGAACGCGTGTGGTACTGTGTGTGCGTAAGCTCGCGGCGTGCGTAATAGGCGTACCCCAGGTGCGCGATCATAACGCAAGCGGCCAGCAGACGGCGAGCGCTGCGCAGAGCGGCGCAAGAGTGGGTGTCGCGTGTGTTCACTCCGTGTGTGATACAGGTGCGCGATCATAACTTGCGTAGTTGGTGTGGAGTTGGAGTGCACGGAGCGGCGTGTGTGTGTGTGCATACGTTCGTTACATGTCGGATACGGATGCGCATTGGTAACGTGCCGCACAGGGCTATACTGCGAGCACGGCGTTTGATTGACGATGATGTGCGCACGTATGCTCGCAGCGTGGGAGCGCGGCGCGAGGCTGTAACAGTAGGGGCGTCGCGTTCGAATGCCGGCGAAACCGTAGCGAGTAATAGGGAGGTGGGGTAACGTAAACGGAATAGGGGATGCAGGCGGGAGGGACCCCGGGGGCCAACGGCCCCCACAAGACACGCAAACTCCAAATATACAGCAGCAGGCGTCAAGGTCGGGATCGAAGCCACGACCTCCTGCACACCAGGCGAGGTAGTTAACATCTCCTAGCCACCGTGATGATGATGAGAGAGAGAGACACGCAAACTCCAAATATACAGCAGCAGGCGTCAGGGTCGGGATCGAAGCCACGACCTCCTGCACACCAGGCGAGGTAGTTAACATCCCCTAGCCACCGTGATGATGATGAGAGAGAGAGAGACACGCAAACTCCAAATATACAGCAGCAGGTGTCAAGGTCGGGATCGAAGCCACGACCTCCTGCACACCGGGCGAGGTAGTTAACATCTCTCCCCCACCCCTCCATGACCCCTCCATGACCCCTCCATCACCTTCATCTTTCCTGGAGGCCCGAACTCCAGGAGGGGCAGGTGAGCGTGTCCCTTCATCGCTTCCTCCAGGGCCGGGTGAGCCATGTACATCATGTTCTGCAGCAGGCGCGACACCCAGTTGCAGCCTGGGTCGCAAAGACAAAGGTGCCCCGCATAGCCTCGAGACAACTGCTGGGGCAAGTGCTGGTAGCGAGCAGCATTCATGTAAGTCAGCAACAGAGAACAGAGACAAAGAACCCCCCCCCCCCCTTGTATAGCCTCAACAGATTTGCTGGGGCAAGTGCTCTTCGCCAGGACACACACAGACACACACATACAAGGAAAAGACCCCCCGTATAGCCTTAACAGACTGTAGGGGCAAGTGCTGTTAGCGAGCACCTATGAAGGCCAGAACGGTACACGATGGGGTGGGTGGCCAGCACCACGCCCGACCGCCTTTGTCTCCCCAGTGGCGATGTTCACTCCACACCGCACAAGGTGCTCATTGGAGGCTGAGTCGACCTAGGAGAGGCCCATTTCTGGTTCAGAAAATCGTCACTGGTGTTGGCCGTGAGCGGGAATCTAACCCAGGTCCCCAGGTTCGTAGCGCAGCCTAGCGCTAACCACTACACTACCGCTTCCCACTAGAGACACACATAGTATAGACACACACACAGACACACAGACACATAGAGACCCACACAGACACACAGTCACACACCCATAGAGACACACAGACACACACACGAACACACAGACACACACACAGACACCCACACAGACACCCACACAGACACCCACACAGACATACACACATAGAGACCCACACAGACACACAGTCACACACCCATAGAGACACACAGACACACACACACAAACACACACACAGACACACACACAGACACCTACACAGACACACACACACATCCACACAGACACCCACACAGACACCCACACAGACACACACACATCCACACAGACACCCACACAGACACCCACACAGACACCCACACAGACACACACACACACACACCCACGCAGACACACAGACACACACACACACCCACACAGACACACAGACACACACAGACACCCACACACAGACACACACATCCACACAGACACACACATCCACACAGACACACACAGACACACACAGACACACACACAAACACACACAGACACACACAGACACACACAGACACCCACATCCACACAGACACACACACACCCCACACACAGACCCACACAGGCACCCACGTACCACTCTTGGGATAGGTGACCAGCAGGATGTCGTCTGGCCGCGCCACGAAGCCGGGCAGCAGCTTCAGAGTGTCTGCCTGCAGCAAACTCGGGTACTTGATTCCGTCCACCACGGACAGCTTCTTGTCTTCGGGTAACTTCTCCGACTCCTCCATCACGTTGTTGAACGCTTCGATCATGGCACTAGTCTTGACTTCCAAGTGTGGAGCAGCCATAGCAGCAGCAGCAGCAACAGCAGCAACAGCAGCAGCAACAACAGCTACAGCAGCAGCAGCAACAACAGCAGCTACAGCAGCAACAGCAGCAGCAACAACAACAACAACAGCAGCAACAACAGCAGCAGCAGCAACAGCAGCAACAGCTACAGCAGCAACAGCAGCAACAGCAGCTACAGCAGCAGCAACAGCAGCTACAGCAGCAGCAACAGCAGCAGCAGCAGCAGCAACAACAGCAGCAACAGCAGCAACAGCAGCAACAGCAGCAACAGCAGCTATAGAAGCTACAGCAGCAACAACAGCAGCAGCAGCAGCCGACTTCGCAGACAGTACTGAGACGACGGAGTGTGGGCAGAGACTTCGCTTCTGGCTTGTGGAAGCGAGGGTCAGGGATGCTGTCAGCTGCCTGGAGGGCAATCGGCGTTGCTTAACTCTGGCCCCTCCTCCCCTCTCTCTCTGTGTGTCTCTCACGGCCTGCCGGAGTGCGCTCACGTGTCAAGAAGGTGACACAGGGAGGTTATTGATTGTGGCATCATCATCATCATGGTCCATGGTGGGGGGGGGGCAGTGCCGGATTAAGCTGGTGCGGGGCCAACCTATTAGATCAACTAATTACCCCCCCCCACCACCCACTTTCTATAACTTTTTGTACTTCATCTTCTTGGTTCTTTCGGTAAAGTCAGGTAGAATGGAAATAATAAAAATAAAACATAATAAAATAATTCTCACGACGTTTCGGCCACAACGCAAGCAGCCGTCCTCAGGTGGAGAACAGGTCTGTTGCGTTGTGGCCGAAACGTCGTGAGAATTATTTTATTGGTTTATTTTTATTATTTTATTATTTCCATTCTACTTGACTTTCCCTAAAGAACCAAGAAGATGAATCCCTGCAGTCACGAAAGCTTTAAATCGAATTTTTTTAGCACTTCTGCAAGCCTCTTATGAATTTGTTGGTGGAGAAATGGACAAACGGCCCACCGGCCTTTCACAATAGCTTAGTATCTGTGTATGTAGATGTAATGTTTTTAAGAGAAGTTTTAAAATATATCTTTCGCCCGCGCAACGCCGGGTACTTCCCGCTAGTATGTTATAAAACCGGCCCGAAATGAAATAATAAAACAAATATTAAAGCACAATTTTTTTTTACTTGCATAGTAAAGTGATTGTATTTTTTCATTTGCTCGAGAGAGATGGATAGGTGGAGAGAGGAAGGGATGATTGAATGGATTGATGGAATGATGGAGGGAGGGGTGGAGGAAGGGGGGCAGGGATGTAGGGAGGGAGGGCTAAAGCGAGATCGTATCTACCTCACCTGGTATGCAAAAGGTCATGGGTTCAGTCCAGGCCGACGGCTGTTGTAAATTTGGAGTTTGCGTCTCTTTCTCTCTCTCCGCGTGGTCTCGTGCATTTTTATTTGAGTCCTCCGGGTTTTTATTTTACCCTCCACAATTTATAATGAACGTAAGTGTCTCGATAATGATTTGGGATCTACTATAAATCCCCACAAACGATGAAAAGGCCACTTCGTTGACCAATCGTTTTCGACAGCCAGGTCGCTTCTGCCATACAAAAAAAATAGTTACAAAGAGCACAGTGCTTTTTTTAAATAGTTAAACTCTTGACACAAAAAGAGTGGGTTAGGTAGGCAGAATGAGGATGAGGCAGTCCCCACGGCAAGGCCGGGGACTTGGGGTGTGGAATGAAGGCCTCGGTTATCCTTCAATTCTTAACTTTTTTCTTCTTGGTTCTTTCGGTAAAGTCACGTAGAAGGAAAATAATAAAATAATAAAAATAAAACATAATAAAATCATTCTCACTACGTTTCGACCACAACGCAAGCAGCAGTTTGCCTTCTCGACAGACCTGTTCTCCACAACGCAAGCAGCCGTCTTCAGGTGGAGAACAGATCTGTCGAGAAGGCAGACCTGTTCTCCACCTGAATCCGCCGCAACCCGACACAGCCAATTGGCAATATTTGTCACGTAGCCAAAACGTGCCGATTCGTTACGAGTTCAGCACACCGGTTGTGTGTTGGAGAGAAAACCCGCCACAACATTTACAAGTCGAGTACCTAATAACGTGCTCGCCGGTAATTACAACGAGAAGAACAACAACAACAACCACCAGCATCATCAGGCGACAAGCCCGAGTTGAGGAGACATCCTCTTCCTGTAAAATAACAAAGTTAATAATTTTGATTTAAAGATTTCGTGACTGCAGGGATTCATCTTCTTGGTTCTTTCGGTAAAGTCACGTAGAAGGGAAATAAAAAAATAAAAACATAATAAAATAATAAAAATAAAACATAATAAAATAATTCTCACGACGTTTCGGCCACAACGCAAGCAGCCGTCCTCAGGTGAAGACCAGGTCTGTCGGGGAGACAGCGTCTGAGGACGGCTGCTTGCGTTGTGGCCGAAACGTCGTGAGAATTATTTTATAATGTTTTATTTTATTATTTTATTATTTCCCTTCTACGTGACTTTACCGAAAGAACCAAGAAGACTTTGAGAGTTTGTTGAACATTGACTGTGTCGTGCCTTCTCCCCTCCAGTAATGATACATTGCTTGGCAGGAAGGAGGGAGGGGGAAAATGTGAGACGGAGTTTGCCAAAGTCTTGCGTCACCTGGCCCGGCTGATACAATCGCTCTGAAATCACAACAGCCACGCCATTGGGAAATGTGTGAACAGCTGCTGCACGGCAGCGTTGAGAGGTGAGAGCAATTCGAACATTGGACGCTCTCTCTCTCTGCGGCTCGCCTTACGTATTGCGAGGGGGCCTATTTAGCGATAACGAGCAACGCGAACGCGTTTCGGACGTGGCCGTTCCGTTCGTCCCAGTCAGTCAGGCAAGTCAGCCAGCCAAACTTTAAAAAAACACAGCAGTTGTGATAACGGCAGGGTGCTGCGTGCAGTATGGAGATCGGAGATCAGCTGCCTGGTCCGGATACACTGATGCCGGTCCCTTGGACGTTTTTGTTATTGTTTTTAATTGTCTCCAAGCGATGTCAACACAATTGTTATCAGCTATTGGGATGTGTTGTTCAGGTAGCACCTTTTACTTGTTCTCCTTTTATGTTCTTGGTAACTCATGTTCGGCAATTGTCGTCGGTGTGGTAACGCACGGACGGATTCGTGAATTGTCCAAAACATAGCAAAGTAAAACTCAGCTGTGTGCATATACAGCGCCATTCACACAAGGCGTCACGGCGCTTTAACAACACACTCCCGTAAGCATAAAAACCCTTCATACTCAAACCAAGAAGCAAAAACAGACGGACACGCATGAGACAATTCACGTGGTTTTCAGACGAGCCCTACAAATCCGACCGACGGAGTTGCTCCTAACGGACTGTTTGGGGCAAGACAATTTGCACAAAGGTGGTGCCTGACGTCTGAAAGCCCCATCAGCCATTGGACCAAGTTTTGATCTCGTCCAGGTAACGAGAGACGGATGCAATAGGGACGTCGCCTCGCGGCCCGTCACGGCGTCACCTTTGCTTTGACCGGGCAGTTTTTAAATCCTTTATATTAAGTTCACTTGCTTGCTTGCTTGCGCGCTTACGACCGTGCAAATATTTCGGTCGTTTTTTAACCCACTTCCCGTGATCCAATCGAGCTGACGACATTTTGCACACAGACTCGTTGTGCGTGGCAATTTATTTTCGTGAAAAAATGTTTCCAAAATTTTCCACTTTTTAGGAAATACAAATTTCATATTTAATTTAAAATACCAATGTGATAAAAACGAAACTTTTACTCAAGAAAAACAGAAATGAATAATAAAATAAAACCGATGCCACGCATATAAAGGATTTATAGTGAAAAACTTTGTTTTTACGGGTAAATTTTTTTTTTGCAATGTCATCGTGTAGCGTGGAGGGCTTTGAGAGCTCGTTGCAGCACAGGGCGCCTTTAAATGCCAGTTTTATTGCAAAGTCATCGCGTAGCGTGGGGATGGCTTTGGGAGCTCGTTCCTTTGCACAGGGCTGCAGTGGGTGGGTTTGTGTGGCTTGTGTTTGTTGTTTGGCAGCGGTTAGGGATATGACGCCCAAAGCAAGCGGTGGATTTTCTTGGTGGCAAAAGATGCACTCGTTGCAGATATGAGAAGTGTCCCTCTGGCGGAGTCTTACCTGTGTGATGGTGGTGGTGGTGGTATTGATGCACACACACGCCAAACCGGCCGACTTACAATACTTACCGGTGCAGGGTGACCGTGTCATCTCTGGCCAGGCTTCCTGAGGGCAGGGGGGCTGTGTGACGTGTGTGATCTCACCCCTCTATGGGAAGCGGTACTCACCTGTTCTGGGCAGTTGTGTGATGTACGCCCAGGGCCTCTTGATGGGGAGGGGGCTGGGGGGGCCTGTGTGATCCCACAGAAACCAGCCCCTCGGTGGGAAATCGTATAAAAGGTGGGAGCCGGAGCGCAGAGAGGCAGTTCGATCAAGCCAAGATGAAGAACCAGTGAAGACTGAAGGCCAACGAGCTGGCTCCTCTTTTTAATTTTTTTATATTAAGTTCGCTTGCTTGCTTGCGTGCTTGCTTGCTTGCGTGCTTGCTTGCTTGCGTGCTTGCTTGCTTACGACCGTGCAAACCTTTCGGTCGTTTTTTAACCCACTTCCCGTGATTGCACACAGACTCGTTGTGCGAGACAATTAATGTTCGTGAAATTTTTTTTCTCCAAAATTTTACACTGTTTAGGGAAAACAAATTAAATATTTAATTACCAATTGTTTAATACTGCAATCATCTGACCCATAGGTGGCAAGCCATCTCAAGCCAGAGGACGAGAGGACTCTAGCCGCCACGCATATAAAGGATTTATAGTGAAAAACTTTGTTTTCACTGGTTATACTTATTTTAGCTGTAACCACCCAATCTTGCCCAACTGAACTAAGACGTGAAGGTCAAACGAGGGGACGCGCGATAAGGGGCACGTGGGGGCAAGAGTTCACGAGCTTATTTTTTCTTTCACAAGCTGTTGCCTGCCCTCACCCGGGAGGGAATTTTGTGTCGAAGCGCGTTGACCATTAACGGAGGCGGATGATGAGATACGTGCGGCGCTATTGGGCCACATTGGCTTGGGTCTCCCAGGTGAAGCCACTGTCGAGGTTGGTTTGAGGCGGCTGTTTGGTTGCCGTGGCGGTGCAATAGGATTCTTTGATTCTAGATTTGAAGCTTTCGTGACTGCAAGGATTCATCTTCTTGGTTCTTTCGGTAAAGTCACGTAGAAGGGAAGTAATACAATAATAAACCCCCCGCCCAACTCCTACGCATTTGCCATAAATATGCTAAATGTTTGATATGCAAATTATTTTGTCAAGGCGCTCTTCTTCCCCCCTCCAAACCAGCTTAAATATACGCTCCAAGCTTGGTGGTGTTTCATTCTTCACCTGAGGACGGCTGCTTGCGTTGTGGCCGAAACGTCGTGAGAATTATTTTATTGTTTTATTTTTATTCTTTTATTACTTCCCTTCTACGTGACTTTACCGAAAGAACCAAGAGGAAAGAAAAAAGAAGAAAAAAGAAGAAAAAAGAGAAGAAAAAAATGTGGAATCTACAGAGGGTGCATGTCTGGTAAGGGGTGGGGGGGTGTGAAGCTTAATTTTACCCGCAGATTCGACGAGTCTTGCCTGCCTCAACGATCACTGCCGACTGGATAGCTGTACGAACTCGGCCAGTAACGCGATGACAATCTATAACGCATCCTTGCAGCGACGATTCGGGAATTTTAATGATTGCCAGATTTAGCAAAGCCACTCGCCCGTGTGTAATTAATTTAAGGGGCAAAGTCTCCTGCTCATATCCGTCTCGACGTTAAAAATAAACAATGTTTGACACAACCAATCAGCCGCATGGCATTCTCGGAATGCTTTATATAGCAGTACTTTTACTGGTAGGAATCTCCTGGTTACACCAGCCCATAGGGGATTATTGTGTCCGTCCGTCGTGCAGGGAGGGGCTGGGTGGGGAGGGTGGGACTGGGTGGGGAGGGGCTGGGTGGGGAGGAGCTGCTCACCCCGTGGTGCCCTTATAAAACTCAACGTTTAACCTACTCACGCCGGCTTGTGCCCGCCCTCAGTCGGGCATATTTGCGGAATACACCACGCCGCCGTTGACCCTGGCCATTGACTGAGCAACCCAACGTTCCTACCAGCTCCCTCCGCAGGAATGTGTTAATACCATCTCTGGGCCGGTTTTGACATGCAACGTCTCACCAGCAAGAGTGAAGCTTGCTTGAAATAATGCTGATCAACTGCCAATCTTACGGGCAAGGACTCTTTTCCATATGTAAATATCATCGGTCTCGCGTTAATTCACACGCACCGGGGATTCCACACACGCACACTTACGCAATCAGCTTGCAGGCAAAAGCACAAAGATGACTTCGGGTGTAGAATACAAAAAAAAAGCACACGCATGTTTTTTATTTTGGTCATTTGTCAGAAAATAACACGTGCGCACCTAATCATTGCGAGCCACTCGGGGTTAAATATCGGGGCTGATCTGATGCGTATTAACAAAGTGCACCCCAATATACACAAACTGCGGCCAGCAAGACCCCCGCCGCAGCAGGCATGGATCTAGGGCACGGACACGTCCCACGGGTACACTTTGGGGGGAAAAAGGGGCACCCAAGGTGGTCACAAGAAGCCGTGAAAACCGGCGCTGCCGCCAAACAAAAAGACGGTCCCCGTCCCAATTTCAAACCATCAAAGGTAACAACAGTGCAAGTGGCACCCGTGCCAAACAACTTGTATTCCTGCCAACGTTGACAACAACCTACGGAGGTGGGGTATTACCAACTGGTTTCGTGGCTTGCCGCCCAACTCCGACTATGCCTTGACCAGCGAGCCCTACACTTTGCAGGTCACGAGCACGTTAATCAAAGGATGACGATGACGGCGCGCGCGCGCACACACACCAGACGACAACGTGTACCAACGGAGAGTTGGAAAATCCTACACCACCAGTAATATCTTTCAGTCGCACCGTCGCCGAGCGCTGTGAAGCGTCGCCAGCTCTGGGCAACCGCCTGGCACCTCGATCAACTTGCTCAGAACGACCGTGTCTGCAAATGCGGGACGTGGGGGCGACGACTGAGCAGCCCGCAAGGGCGCAGGAAAAAACGGGTCATTAAACATGTTGGCGTGAACAGCAGGTGATGCAGATGCCGCGTCCCTCGGTGTTCCGTTATTAACATGGGTAACTGCATTTATTAACAGGGGGGGGGGGGGGGGGCACGCCAATGATTCTCAATTGGAACAATCACAGTTAGGGGCATGGTTGTGTTCAAGGAAGGAGATCGCTTTCAATAACGTCACATCAGTTACGCCTATATTGATTCATCACCACCCGAGAGATTCGAAGAATTGTTGTTAAACGAGGATTTGTTACAATGTTTCGTCTCATTTGTACTGTCCAGTTGTCGTTGTGCCCTAAAGGTATATCGGCATATAGTTCTCATCGGCATATAGTTTGCATCAAACACATAAATCCCTACACAATTCGATGCATGCATCGGGAGTGTAAAGAATCGACTGTACGTGATGAATCGTGACACGCTGAGCAGAAAGGCAACACCTTCTCACGCCAACTGCCGCCAGTTTTCATGACGGTAATCAAAGGCGCCCTCTTATCAGAAGAAGCCACGGTTAACACCACCACCCATGGCGGTCCCACCGCCCCCGAATTTCACTCCACCTCGGATGACACCAATTCACCACAACCCACCGGCTTCACCCTCCACAAACGCTCGTTAAACCACCGCCCTTCCACGCGTTCATTTCAAACGGTGGGACAATAAAAACGCAAACACAACGGTTAGACTGTGGGTTTCTCTGCTGTGTGTGCACGCGTGTGTGTTTGTGTCCGAGAAGGCTTCTTCTCTGCCTGTGTAGCGGGCACTTCTGCCCGTGACACCAGACCCGCCCGCGTGCCCTGCAGGGCCCACCTCAACCCACCATCAGTGGCAGCGTGGGTTTAATTAAAAAAAGAATTAAAATTACAAAATGCTACGTCGTTAAGGTCGTGATGTTGCACGTTGGCAGCTACCACGATGGTGTACTCGCCGAAGGGCTCGCGCTTAAAATCAGATCGTTCGCGCTCTGCCAGCGCAAACGATCTCCGTGCGGGTTACATAAATTAACAAAATATAAACAGAAATTTAGTTTTACTTTATTTGACCAGGCATGGCCCACTGAGCTATATAGCTCTTGTTCATAAGCGACCTGGCCACAAATGATAGCTCAACGAAGTGGCTTATCATGTGGAAATGTATTTCAGCCAAATAATCTAAACGCATGTTTCTAAATGTGGAGGGAAAAGCCGGAGGACCCAGAGAAAAATCCAGGTGACCAGGGGGAGAACATGCAAACTCCAAGTATACAAGCGTCAGGGTCGGGATCGAACCCACGACCTCTTATATACCAGGCGAGGTATTTAACATCTCTCCACCGCGGCACCAAATTAAAAAGCAGGTGAAGCCCGCTCACTTAACTTGACTCAGCTTGGCAAGCCACGAGCAATTTCCACTGGAGAACCAAACGGTCTACGGGCGCAGACACGACCTCGCACCGCCGCAATCATCACGGAGTCTGCGCGGCAACGGGAGAACGCCGTACGCGAACCAACGCTCGCAACATCCGTCTCCTCGCCAACAATATTTAGAAGCGTGCTTTGTAACGTATCTTTTTTTTTCCTGTACAAGGGGTGATAGGAGTGGGGGATGCGCCGTTTACCCCCCGTGGCGCCAAGGCTCAATCAGCTCGATCCCTCGTCATCGTCATCCTCCTCATCGTCGTCGTCATCGTCGTCCGAGTCCGTGTCCGACGGGTGCTCGAAGCCGTTGAGCGTCGCCCCGCCCGCCGTGTCCGCCTCCACCCCTCCGGCACCCGCGGTCCCCGCCGGCTTGGGGGAAGCCGGGCCGCTCCGCGGAGAGTCGCTCCCGACGGGGGAGTCGATGTCCTCGTACCCCTTCACCACGCCGCCGCTGCTGCTCACGCCGCCCCCCGCGCTCCTCCGCCAGGTGGTTCCCACGCACGCTCCCGGCGCCGCCCGTCTCCATGTCCTCCTCCTCCTCGTCGTCGTCGTCATCGTCGTCGTCGTCCTCCTCCTTGTCAAGCGGCGAGGAGGCCGCGGGCTCCGTGGCGCCGCCGGCGCTGTCGGCCGAGCGGGGCCGCGCCGCCGTGCTGCTGCTGGCGACGCACACGCCGTTCGACTGCTCCGGCGACTGCTGGGGCCCGCTCGCCGTGTCCGGCGACGCCGACGGATGCTCCGCCGACGCTACGCGGCTGTCGCCGCCGCCGCCCTCTCCAGGGCTCTCGGCGCACTCCGTCTCCATCCGACCGGCACCCCCGCCGGCGCCGCCGCCGCCGCCGCTGCCGCCGGGCTCGCGCGAGGACGTCCCCTCGGCCGGAGAGCACGAACGCAGCTCCCCGGCCCGGTCCGACGAGCCGCCGGCGCAGCCGGAGCCGTCATCCGGGGAGGGCGGCGGAGAGAAGTCTCTGTCGGCGTCGGAGGCCCCGTGGGCGCTGGCTTCCGAGAGCCGCGCCGGCGAGCGCCCGGGGCTGGAGCGCGACTCCGACGGCGCGCGGGCCGCAGTTGCGTTGGGTGGCGGAGGCGGCGGCGGCGTGGGGGACGGACCGTCCGCAGCGGAGGAGGAGGCGGCGGCGGCGGTGGTCAGCGGGCTCTGACAGGCGGCTGGGCCGTGGGTCGTTGGCCCGCCGGTGCCGGGCGCAGGCGCGGACACCTGCTGCAACTTGTGCCGTGCCTCTTTGAGCTGCTGCTGCAGCACCAGGATGGTGCTCTGCATGCCCTCCACTTCCTCATCCAGCTGGATGATGAAGTCGTTGAGCTCTGCGCGCGCGTTACACCAACACACGTACGTGAGCGGCGTGCCAAAAAGACACAAGCCTCGTCGTGAACGCGAGCACCATCGGTGACTTAACATTGAAGCCGAGAGACAGTGTGGGTCAGTGGCTCAACCACACACATACAACACACGCAAGCTAACGACAGTAGACACATCCACATGTGCCCAGGCCACTGTGCCCGTATGGTAAGCATGCAACATTTCATGGGTCAATCATTAAAAAGCATGAATTCGTTCATTTACACATGCAAACAATTTGTAGTGTAACCAAATTATGAACAAATGTAACTTTTAAGACTCGTGGAACACCTTAGATTAGCACGGTTGGCTACGTACGGTGAAGTTCGATATTCACACGGAGCAAACTGTGAGAAAGTACTGACGAGACCAAAAACAATCAGTTCACACCAACCGAACCGTGACCCCACAATCTTCACGGACACGCGGAAAATCGACCAGCAACTGGCTCTCGGATGTTGAGCGCAAAAACCAACCCAAGCTAGCGAGAACTCCCGGTCGCACGGGGCCACTCCGTTCACAAGACCATAACCATAGCTCAAAACGCTCGCCAACCCACCCCCCCCACCCACCGTCCTGGCCGCTCTTGAGCTCCTGGCTGTACTTCTTCTGGAGCGCCAGCTCGGCTTCGAGCTGCGCAACGCGCCCCTGCGACAGCTGCCGACCCAACTCCTGGTTCTCCTGGATTAACATGCGGCACTTCGACATGAGTTTCTTGCCCGTTTGGCTGCAAACAACAGTCGGCACGGCACTCGGCAAAGGCGAAAAACACAAACGCGGCAAAGGGGGGTGTGGAGGGGGTTCTCGCTAGCCCTCGTAGAGGGAAGAGACATGTCATGGAAAAGAGCTTTACAACTCATCGGATTCCTCCAGAATAAATAGAAATTCCGATTCTGAGATTAGTCGACAGGCAATGCATGCCTTGGCCGGGCGATCGCAGCGGTAATCTATCGTCCGCGCTTGGTGCAGCCCGTCACAAAATTAAAACTCAAGCACGGCTACGTTTCAGCCCAGACAACATTTTCGTTTTAACTGCCTGCATCGAGAAAAAAAAAAAAAGCAGGTGGAGATTTAACTTTGTACGATTCGTACTTTTTCTTTTGACAATATTAATGGGACGAGTTAATACTCTGCAGCACAGATGGTTAAACAGCGCAACACGTTAACGTGAGTTTGACTACCCCTTGCTCCAATTTACGCGACTCTTTAGAAAGTAGATCTTACATACAATGGAATACAACCCCCCCATGCCCGACTTGGCATGGGGAGGCCTTCTTGCAACAAATGGCTGTCAATTATGACTGAGAGGATCTTACAAGTGTGTACCATAATGTTACATCGCCTTCACGGGAGAGATTACTGTGACTGCATTTATCCACATTGTGATGTACAGCAAACACGCGGTGCCACAAAACACAAACATCAAAAATCCCCCGCGTAGCCTTTAACAGACTGTTGGGGCAATTGCTCTTAGCGAGTACCAATGAAGGCCGGCACGGCGCACGAGGGTGGGTGGCCAACACCACGCCCGGCCGCCTACGTCTCCCCAGTGCTGATGCTTACACTTCACACCAGGTACTCATTTAAGGCCGAGTCGACCTTGGGGAGGCTCAGGACTAGTTCACATGTTCACCACAGTTATAGGTCACAAGTGGGAATCGAACTCGGGTCGCCGGGTTCGTAACGTAGTGCGCTAACAACTGTGTCACCGCTCCCATTAAAACAGAAGACATGCACATACCCCTCACACATTACACTAGCAACTTGAATGATAAAACTTCCTTTAAAATGTTTTTACAGTTTTAACTGAGACTCTAATTAGTTTTTTTAACCATTAATCCCTCAACAAGTGCAATTACTCGGTAGATGTTTTCCAGCTGCAATAAAAGGTGAAATAAAAAAAACATAAAACATGCCAACTTAAGAAAAATCGTACTTATAATTATCTACATAAATGCAAGCATTCTTAGTACTGACTCACGATCGCCACTTACAAGCACCCACATCTACACGTTTCACCACTTCCCTCTTGAAAAACTTATACCGACAGCATTTACATTTAATTAACGAGGTAAGCAACCCTAATTAATAAAATTAATCGGTAATGTTCCTGATCAGGACAATTAACAGGTGTTTGGCACCACTGGCTGATTGAACAACTCATTCAACAAAGTCTATCATTAAACAATGCGACGAGATTATTATTTTTAAATGAAGTGGTCAAACGTGCAGCCCTTGCCCACTTAAATTCCCACACACACACAAATAGATCTGCACCTTCAGGAACTTAAACCACAGAGACCATCTCTACGTACATCCAACACGAGCCACAGGAAATTTTCAGAGGAAACGACGTCATGATGTTAATTTTGGTGAATGCACGTTCGTTCGTTATACCTGTTGAATGGTTCAGGGAGGAATCGGCAAGCGACGAGACTGCCTGAGCTAAGTCCGCGAGCCCACAGTTCAGTCAATCAGGACAGAGTCAGTGGAGCGAGCGGGGAACGCTTAGGACCTTTAGTGTGACGTCTCGCCTAAGCGTTCAGCCGCCACAAATGAATCGGTGGTGATCTTGATGCTGGGTTTGAGGTGATCGTGACTACTTCTCTTGCCCTTTTTAATGCGGACGCTTAACAGTTTGCACGCCAAAAAGGCGAAAGTAACCGCCGCTTCCTCCTCTGCGGCACTAGAGACGCAGCAACCGCCGCTGCTTTAGAGGCGTTACGGCTACAAGTCAGCGAGTCTATGAGTGTGCGCAGTGGCCCTTTCAAAATTTCAGTCTTTGCGATAAGTGTTCTTCACTGCCGGTGAGCAAAGCAGGTGCGACCAAGAGTCAATTAAAATTATAGTTTGGGATAGCTTTACAGGCAGGTTAATGCTACAGAGTTACGCGTTTCACACAACCGTGGGGGTTTTTGTCGCGTGTCTGCGTTTTCCTGTGAGGGGAGGAAAAAGCGAGTCAACAGATGAACCGGCGCTCCGAGGCCGGCGACACAATGGCTGTGTTCGTGTGTTCGTCGTTTCGTACGAGAAACACAACCCCTCGGGCTCTGGAGGTGGCGGCGGTGGAGCCAGCGGCCGGGTCCAGATGGGGGGGGGGGGGGGGCCTCCGGGTCCTCCCGCCAAGTCCCCCATCGCGGGTGGGGCCACCGCAGGAGAGGCGACTACCCCCCTCCTCCTCCTCCTCCACCACCCCCCCCCCCCGTTCTTACGCCAGAAGAGTCTGCGGGGCAAGACGATTGTTTTGTTTTTGTTTTTTTTTTAAACGTTTTGGTGCGTTACCTATCGGGCGTAAACTTCCAGGCACTGAGTTCATCGTGGGCCTGCTGCAGTTTGTCTTTGCTCTGCTGCAGCTCAGACTTCATTTTAGTGAAGAGCAGGTTGACGGCCGGGTCCACGAGACAGGAGCGCAGGTGAGAGGCGCTCGACAGCTGGCCCTGCTTGAGCGAAGCGATCTGAGTCTGTTTCGGGTGAGGGGGGGTGTGCACGGTGCCACCGCCGCCGCCACGCCGTCGAAAATCCACGCACCGCGGGAGCCCGGCGACCGCAACACCGGG
Organism: Lethenteron reissneri; assembly: GCF_015708825.2. Lineage (NCBI taxonomy): Eukaryota > Metazoa > Chordata > Hyperoartia > Petromyzontiformes > Petromyzontidae > Lethenteron > Lethenteron reissneri. The sequence continues at coordinate 7,188,873 of NC_083834.1, forward strand.
ACACGAGCGCAGACGACGGTCGTGCACGGATGAATGGGAGGGGGGAGGGGCGAAGGGGAAAAAAGACAAAAGCACGACAAGTTAGCACGGCAGAAAGCGAGCGATTTTAGTAAACGGAGCACATTCAACTTAGGAGCCGTGTATCAAACGCACCCAATTCAGATCTCTTCTCAAGCTATGAGCAAATTATCCAGAATGCCCCACATCTTGTTAAAACCTGGAAGCTAAAAAAAGAGTTCTTGGCGGGGAGATTGCCTGAGAATGCCAGGTTTAGTAGGCGGCCTTTGAGCTACGAGGTGGCCAAGAGACGATAGCACGGCAATGGAATTACTGAATCCATTTACGGAGGACGAGTGCTCGCTACTTCCTCGTATTTGTGGGGTTTCTTCAGGTACACCAGATTCCACTCATCAATTAAATTAGTCAAGCATCGAAATGCAGGACTCTCGTGAAAAATCTTGACACTTGGAGATGCTTTGCTGGGCATCTAAACGGCATTGTTAACTTTATTACTGTGCTGACGATGCACGCATAAAATCATGCATAATAACGTCAAAGTCAAACAAGGTAATTTAATTTATTCAAATGCTGCACAACTCTCCATGCTAAATACTGCACAACAAATGCTCCTATGTGGCAACAAAATTTTAATCGCAACCCCAAATAATAAGGGATTGTCAAATGGCAAGTCGGGCTAATTTTATCTTTCAATGTAAATCAATTAAACCCATTTTACCTGGTGCAAACACCTTGCCTCACCACAGAGAGATCAACAACAAGAATGTACATTTGGTTTTTTTATGTTTTCTTCTGTGTTCTCAATAACTGCGTGTACACATTTCTAAAAGAATGGAATTAAAATACCGGCCCTGTGTATGTGCTTGTGTCTTTTGGAACGTACCGCACAGTAACCGATGAGCCCTGGTACCAGTGATTCATTCTGGAGACCGCTGCCCGATCACACTGGCATGCGCCGAGCGGTTTCAACGTTTGCGCGCGTACTCAAATACCGATCGGTTAAATCGTGACTAAAAATAGAACTCGATTTGTAAATATGTTGAAATTCTTCCCCCACACCGTACGATGCTAATCGGTGGTGAGGGGGAAGGACAACAAACTAAACACAAAAAGCAGCTCTAAATAAATGATTTTAAGGTGCATAGCCTCAGTGGCTTCCTAATATTGAAAGAGCATTCCAGACGGCTGCAGAAGCACATCTGAAAGCACCGTCTTTGTTCGATGGCTCACCAAAATCCGCCACGGGGATGACTGGTGTTCGCGTGATGGTTTATCTTCCTTGATTTGATGATTTTAGATTCCATGGCTTTTGAATCGATAATAGATTCCAGAAACAATTATCAATACATCGTTAATCTATTAAAATACAGTGCCAAGAAAAGGTTTGTGAACCCTAATAATGAAGGAAATTCCATAATTAACGATGAACCGCTTGCGAGTTCCCAGATTCAACGGTGAACGGGACACCCACCTTGCAACTTGTAATAGAAAAATGGTTTTAAGTTGGACAGCATTAGATAAATGGATGTATCCCCTAACAGAGGCGTGGGGGGGGGGGCAAATCATCACACGTCTCCTCACCGCACACTCCTGCATCTCCTGCTCCTTGGTGGCGAGACGCATCACCAGGATGTTCTCCCGGCGCAACGACTCCTGCTGCTGGTGCTTGAGCCGCTCCTCGGACTCGCGCAGGCCAGTCACGTCGCTCGCTGGTCCACGGTAGACGGTGTGGCAGGCGGTTCACGCACGCACAACACGCACGCCATGGCACACCCAACGACGGGTGCGCGCACACACACACGCGGATGCAAGTTACGTTACACTTAAATCACAGCGCGTCTTGCTGACGTGACGTTTAACTTTACGTCGTTTAAAAAAAGTTCCTGATGCGAGTGGAAAAACAAATAGGTAGCAGTCAACTCACAGTTGAGATCTGCGAGCTTAGACTCCAGGGTCCTGAGGTATCCCTCCTGCTGCTTCCACCTGCGTAGAGCAAAAAACAGAGATGGGTTCACTTCACATCGCAACGTCACCACGCTCGCTGCAGACCACAGCAGCATCGTCATGTCCCCTCAGCTCAAACACACTTAGGATTTTTTTATTTAAAGCTTTCGTGACAGCAAGAAACTTTGTGTTTTTCACATCTGATTGCTTGTGTTGCAGTCGAAACGTCGTGAGAATTTTATTGTTTTATATTTTTATTAGTTTATTGTTTCCCTTCTACGTGACTTTACCGAAAGAACCAAGAACACTTAGGATTGTTAAGATGAACTTAAGCGGCGCTCATGTGGTTATAGAGTCGGCCAAAAAGTAACACAAATTAAATATACTAGCTTTCGCAATGCCTGCTTCAGGTTATAGAGTCGTTCATTTCCTTCAAGGTTTTTTGGCTTGTAAATTTATTTTCGATTCAAGAAGTCATAGAATCAATAATCAAATCAAATTTAAATTTAGCAATGAATGAACCAATTGGCCTGCGACACCGTTCCAATCACAAGGCATGTTTCAGTGTGACCGGTCACGTGACAGCCCATTGTATGTACTAAACAAAACTCACAGCCCTTTGTCAGTTCACTGCTGAATGAAGGCCTCATCACATTGTGTTAATTATAGGGTTTGATTGGCCATAATTCACCATGCTCCTCTGGGGGGGTTCAGGTTTAGCAGACAATCAAATGTTGATATTTAAAAATCGGAAGTAACAACCCAAGTCTGGAACACTGGTCACCATGCCCCATCATCTAGCGAAATGACTTGCCCTAGCCCACTTTACTTTGCAGTAAATATTATGTCTCAAACTTGAGTATGTTTTGTAAACCACGTACATGTTCCTATTTCTCAATGTAATTCTCAGCATGAACATTTCCATGCTTCATTGCACTTTTCAGCGTTTAGTTAAATTAACGTGACAAACCTTACGAATTAGCCGTGTCTGGTGGTGGTGGGTTACCGACACATTTATATTTACACGATCAAACCCAAAATAACCTTTATTATAAATAATATTGGTAGCAAAATCATACGTCTTAAACTAAATCCACAATCTACACCGTAAACAATCGATTCCCAAGATCACCATTGGATGCAGGAATCGCGAGTTGTTAACAGGTGTAAAAACGCATATTTCAGCCGGCAAGGCAAAACGGCGGGTGGTGGGCGCGTCACCGAGGGCATTTTGATACCAAAGAAACATTTTCTGCGCACCTCACAAAGAGGTCTTCCCTTGACATGGCGCGCAACTCGTCGTCAGAAAGACGCACCTGAGGACGGGAAAACAAACATCCGTTACCATTACAACCGAAAACATTAACCAACAATAACGAGGTCGGTGCGGCTGCATCATCAGCAATATTAAGTTTTTGAACTGTTGACGCTAGAAGCAGGCATGGGGAACCTTATATTTACCGATGGCCGAATGGGACTTTCAAATACCTTTGGAAGGCAACCACACATTTCCACACACAAATCCGTCACTTTTATTGTATGCAAGCGGTTGCTTTTGCTTTGACTTCTATTTGCATCGTAACTTTACTTTATTTCTTACAAACAATGCGCATCTGAGAGTTACCATGTTTTTTTCCCCAGCATATGCCCTCGCATCACTTAGAAACAAAGCACTGGCGACACGTTACAGGCGTCAGTGTTTTGGTAAAGATCTCCATGGCTTACCCGCTTGGCGGGTGGCTCCCCGTCTGCCATGGCCAAGTCTGCAACGGCACACACGCGACATTATGTACAACAACCTTTATAACGTTACCGATAAGACGTTTACGAGCATTTGGAACACCTATTGGGTGCGGCACGCGTTCCAACAGCAGAATCGGCAGCCCGCTCTGACGCATGCACAAGGCAGCACAGGTCAGCGCAGAGCCAAGTAACCATTAAGATGAACATAAGATGTTGAACGTAGTCACTACAGAGCTATACAACGCAATACGGTTTGCACGAGACAGCAGACAAGCGGCAGCATTGCTGAATTAATGAACAGCAAAAAAAAACCAGCAAGGTTCAGACAGAAGGTGCACAATAACACGAAGCAGGAACGCGTTGCAAACTTCCAGGGCAAAAAACACCACAGACACTGAACAGCGAGGGTGAACACAACACACCTTGCAGAACAGGGGCACATAACTTGAGATGCAAGGGCTGAATGTTGCATGGCTTACAGAGGAATGCAACACGAGGAGGCAATCACACACATAGGGCTGGATACTTAGTAATACTACTCAAAAGGTGATTGATGGGAGAGTAAATGCGCGATTTTAAAAGCATGAGACCAGTCGTCCCGCTATGCCCATGTATGTCTCATGCCATCACCATACGTGTACTGCACGTACGAGGCATATTGCTTTAAGACCATAACCTCCAAAATAGTTTTTAAAATGTGGCCTCTTTATTTTAGACAGCAGAGGACAACTGGTTATATCCCTGTTAGAAATCTTGTTGAGTATCGCCATCATTGCTTCCTGCTGCCTTATGCCTCAGGTTTTGGTGGGCAGTATATATAAGCAGCAGGTCAGTTTGCGTGGTAGAGATGCAACACATGAAGGAACAGCAGGTCTGAGTGGAGCATACCTTGTGGGGAAGACAGCGCACGAGACAAACGCGTTTAATAAAGCATTGCTTGCACAACAGGTAAACACGTACACAGAACAGCTCATTGCAGACAGCCCGATTCGCCGCAGCACAACTTGCAAGACAGCATACGCAGTACAACTGGATCCAATGCAACGCGGTTTGATGCCATTTTGACAGCCTACCAAAGAGCACGGCTCAATGTAACACGGTTTGAATGGTAGGGATGCAACACAACCGAGAGCAGACAAGAGGATATGATCAAAAGCAGCGCAAATTGCGAGGCACAACACAGCACCCGTGACAACTGTGTCCCATAGCAAGACGGAGTGATGTAGTTTGACAGCGTGCGGCGGCGCGAGAGAGCAACTTAAGTGTAATGCAACGAGGTTTGCAAAACAGAAACACCGATGCAACAGCATCCAACCACACACAAACGCCCTCCACGGCCCTTGCCGGTGGCATGAAACACAAAATACCACGAGTTAAATGAGGAATGTTTTCGTAATGTATTGAATTCACTTCACCTGAGATGACTGAATTGGTGTATGGGGGGGGGAGCTCTGCATAGCAAATGTTGACTCAAGAACCGACTGGCAGGTCGCTGCTAAACCACGGTTCTTCTTGCGAGATGTTTATAGAGTCGAGTGCTGTTTGCGGGACTGCATCAATGCACGGTGTATTATATTTAAGTTGCGTTGGTTAAGAGGTCTTTGAAAGCGCAGAGGTCTTTGAAGGCGTCGAGTTTCCCGCGCAGGGTCAAGTCCGGACAAACGTCGCGACACACTCCCCCCCCTAAAACAACACCGCGAACATCTATAAACCACAACGCTGCGCGTGCAACTACGGCCGTAACGAAGCGAAACGCAATTGAAACGTCTCGCTTATTTAATGCAACACGACAACAAACAACAACAACGCGTGAGGGAAGCGGTGAAGCCTGCGGGTAGGCCGCGGCCTACAAGCCCAGGCTTCGCCCACACACACAAGAAACCCTCACACCACCGCGCTCTTTACGGACCCGGTGTCGAACACAGGTGAACTTACGTCGGTTGTGGGTGTGCGGGCGACCGAGACGAAGCCCCGGGGTGGACAGGCGAGAATCGACAACGCGGCGAAGGGGCTGGGACGGCGTTCGGCAACTCAAATCCCGCGAACTGGACGCCTCAAGATGGCGGCCGCGTCACCAGCACGGCCGCGCGTCACGTGGTCGCGGTCCACCGCCCTCGAGATTTCCCACAGCGGATAAGGCCGCTTTGTATTTGCCAGTGAGCTTACGCACGAGTATTTATATTTACCAGTGCACTTACACACGAGTAATTTGATTTCCCAGTTTGCGTGGGCATGGGTCCACCGCCCTCGAGATTTCCCACAGCGGATAAGGTGGCTTTGCATTTGCCAGTGCGCTTACGCACGAGTAATTCGATTTCCCAGTTTGCGTGGGTATGGGTCCTCTGCCCACGAGATTTCCCACAGCGGATAGGCCCACGGGGCTACGTTACATTTGCTAGTTCGCTTACGCACGAGCCAATTACATTACCCAGTTTGCTTGGGCATGGGGGAGTCGCGTTTATATTTACTGGCTCGCATGCGCGCAGGCAGGAGGGGGCACGTTTGTATTTCGCAGCTGACTTGCGCATCAGCCGGTGGATTTGTATATTTACCAATGAATTGAGGTACAGCGATTGGGTTCGTAAGTTTCCCGCGATTTCGATTCGCGCGATTTGGCAACGTACGGTGCGAAAGAAGTTTAACATATAGTGCACACATACACGTGTGTAGTTTAGTAAAAGCATCAGGGAAAGTGAAACTTTCGTGACTGCAAGGATTCATACTCTTAGTTCTTTCGGTAAAGTCACGTAGGTAAAAAATGAAATTAATAAAAAATAAAATTAAAATCAAGTGAACTTGATGCAGCAAATCTGGCTGTGACGCTCCCACCTGATGACGGAGACTTGTGTTGCCTCCGAAACGTCGTGATTTTTATTTTATATTAATTTTAATTTCATTTTTTACCTACGTGACTTTACCGAAAGAACTAAGAGTATCAGGGATAGTGTTGGCGTCGGCTCAACGCATGGGGGCCCTCCTGCGTGTCTGTGGTTCTTACTCAGAAGAACTTGAACTACTTGAACTATTCAGAGAATGCGAGATGCAACTTTGTGCGTGTGGCCTGGAAGATTTTGCAGTTTTTTCCAGGATTTTTCTATGTGCTCAGAGTCACTTTAAGATGTTTTCTTGTTTTTGTTTTTTGTTTGTTGCGGTTGCAATGGCTCACAGGGCTCTACCTAATTAATTAATTTCGATTTGAAGCTTTCGTGACTGCATGGATTCATATTCTTGGTTCTTTCGGTAAAGTCACGTAGAAGGGAAATAATAAAATGATTAAAATAAAACATAATAAGATACAATTCTCAGTGTCCCAATGTCCTTCCGACAGCCCCGTTCTTCACCTGTGGACGGCTGCTTGCGTTGTGGCCGAAACGTCGTGAGAGTTTTATCTTGTTTTATTTTTATCATTTTATTATTTCCCTTCTACGCGACTTTACCGAAAGAACCAAGAATATAAATAAATGAAACTGAAGATAAAAAAGTTTTTTTTTTTTAAACGGCATGGAGCAAGCTTGAAGGGACATGGAGCGGAGCCCCGTGACCTGTGCAAGGCACGTGCTGCGACACGGAATGGAGCACAAACTGGCGGAGCGTGGAGTTGTCCACACATTGAACATGCAAGCCATGTACCATCTTGATAATTGGTTTTTTACCCTTCTATCTGGCAACAAAACTGACACCTTTTTACAAGGAGTCATGTTTGCATAGACCGCAATACCTGCAGTCATAATACAAACAAAAAAACATAACTCTGATAATGTATGCACTGTCCTTGAAGTTGATTGGTCCACACCCGAGACAGCTTTCCTTAGAGCCTAGTCTCACATGGTGTTGGACCAGATGACGCCAAAAGGCGCACAACTCAAAGACAATGCACCATCAGAGTATAAGAGCTCGGGGCAAGCATCTACACTATGGGAACCTCCTTTGCCAGTAAAAATATGATAGAAGGGTAAAAAACCAATTATCATATTTTTACTGGCAAATGAGGTTCCCATAATGTACGATCTTATTTGACAGGTACTATTCTATAGTAATAGGTTTTTACCCTTTCAACTGCTAGAAAAACTGACACCTTTCTACAAGGCATCATGTTTGCAATAACCACAACACAAGCAGTCAAAATGCAAACAAACCAGTTGAAAGGGTAAAAACCTATTACTATATTTTGCCACTGGTAAAGGAGGTCTCATAGGTACTATTCTACTTTACCGAGTGTTGACATCCCCAGCGTTTAACAGTACTGCTTTTTAAATCCTTCATATTAAGTTCACTTGCTTGCTTGCACGCTTACGACCGTGCAAATCTTTCGGTCGTTTTTTAACCCACTTCCCGTGATCCAATCGAGCTGACATTTTTCACACAGCCTCGTTGTGCGTGACAATTTATTTTCGTGAAAATTTTTTTCAAAAATTGTACACTTTTTAGGAATTTTTTAAAATATTTAATTACCAATTGCTTAATGGTGGCAGGCAATCATCTGACCCATAGGTGGCAGCCATCTCAAGCCAGAGGACGAGAGGACTCTAGCCGCCACGCACATAAAGGATTTATAGTGAAAAACTTTGTTTTTACGGGTTAATTTTTTTGTATTTGGATTGTCAGCCAACACCGGTTACAACCCCGAGTTGAGGTGCACCGATTGTTCTCTTTTAGACCCGCCCACCCCCTCAACACGTTCCATTCATTGGCTACCACATTCAGATAAACCCCCCCCTCCCCCTTAACTTGTATTTAAGAGCTCGTCTCTTGGAATTTTTCCTCACTTGATACAATAAATCTAGCTGTGACGGTCCCACCTGATGACGGAGACTTGCGTTGCCTCCGAAACGTCGTGATTTATTATTTTATTTCTATTATTTATTTTTACCTACGTGACTTTACCGAAAAAACTTAAGAGCATGCCAGGCATGTACCTCGAACATGGCGTGGAGCATTTACGGACGGATCGTGCAGTAGGGCACATCCATCACCAACCCACCGCGCAAACAAAGCATCGAGTTTGTTTATTTCCCATTCGCTATCGTACATCCGAGCGGCAGCGATCGACAGACTTTCCGTTCACCAAGGGCCTTCGCTCGACTTAGCCGCTCTGTATATGAACTTCTTTCGCGCCGTACGTAGCCAACCGTGCTAATCGGAGGTGCTTTGATTCGGCCCGCTGGCGATGTTCATAACCGTCGCGGCAACGCAATCTTAGCCGCACTGATCGGGAGCTAGAGGGGAGGGGGGAGAACAATTTTCAACCTGGCAGCAACACCGCTCTTGTAATGTAGCGTCGCTGAAAGCACGTGTCTACGTTGAACTTCTTTCGCACCGTACGTAGCCGACCGTGCCGATCGGAGGTGCGGAAAGGGCCCCCCCCCGGATTAGCTGCCCGACTTCGTTATCTCCTCATTTGTTGCGTTTGCTGTCCACGCTGCATTGTGGAATATTTGGTCTCAAATGCGGTGCCTCGAGGTGCACCGGATGGGAGGCGCGGGGGGGGGGGATATCAACAGCAAATTGCGGCGACGTACAATAAATTATGGACATTTATTTATTTTCGCGTTATCATTGGGTCACGCAAAATTAGGCGTCGGTGTGGACATGTGGCCCGCGCCAAAGGAGTTTGACGGTCGGACTCAGAACCCGCCGTATGCGCTAACCAGCTCGCTTCTAAGCACACAATGGCCGACTTGAAAACAGCACTGTTGTTCTTCTACGTTAAAAGTTCACGGGACGGAAGGGTCCGGCGTCTCACCCTTGCGAGGATGGCACGCTCCGTCACACCGCTTACGGGCGCTACGACGCCGCGTCACACACGCCGCGCTCCCAACGAGAGCCGGGGCGGCGAGTCGATCAAGTTGATCAATCGATATATTGGGGCCACCCCCACATCCTGCCTCCCGAAGTCGGGAAACCCCCTGTACAAGCCACGCCCAGTGTGACGCGGTCGGTGACGATGATGTCGATGATGTCACCAAGCCCCGCCCATCACCCTCCCACGGGAACCGAAGCGACACTTCTTTTGTTCTCCCGCTGTCTTCCTCACAACCCGATTGGTCGAGCGATCGAGTTCGTGAATCGGTCGAGTATCCGACGGCTTCAACAATCGATAGAGCCCAGTTCTGCGCTCCCTCCCCCTCCTTCCCCTCCACCCGGCCCCTTCCCTCCGCCGAAGCTACACGACGCCATGGCAGAGGCGCTATCGTGCGGCCGAGGAGACGGTGACGACGGTTTTCCCACGCGCGTGGCCCCTCTCCATCGCGTGCAAACCCTTCAGCACGTCCTGGAAGGGCAAAACCTTCTCTACGACGGGTCGGATCTGCGGGAGTGCAAGAGTGGGGAGGGGGGAAACATTTTTTTCTTTTTTTGTTTTTCACACCTGATGATGATTGCTTGTGTTGCAGTCGAAACGTCGTGAGAATTTTATTGTTTTATATTTTTATTATTTTATTGTTTAGCTTCTACGTGACTTTACCGAAAGAACCAATAATATCAATCAATTATCTTATATAGATTTACATAGTGCACGATTGTTAGAGCTTGTCACGATGTGAAACATGGCCCAGCCAGCGCAGTAAGTACGAGTTAAAAAGGCTTATGCACACTTCAATGGTTACGGTAATGCCCCTAAAGATAATAATGATCATAGTTACAAAACAAGGTGAGCCCTGATTAGCTGCCTGAATCTTGACACATCTGGTCAAGTATCCAAGCAGCCAATCCGCACCACCGATTAGCAAGGCAGGCTATGTTTGGTGCGAAAGAAGTTCACTATACATACATTAGGTATGAAGAAACATGGGCACTCGCATAAACGGAATGGGACCAAAGCTGAACAGTTCGCAAAGAAGTGTGGTGAAGCACAAACCTCGGAGTTACGACGAGAGAGGGGATTTATGGACGTCATATTCCCCGATTATCTAAATTATTTAGCTGCTATAAATTTCCAAGTGATAAGCCACTTCGTTGAGCTATCGCTTGTGGCCAGGTCGCTTCTGAAAAAATTAACCCGTAAAAACAAAGTTTTTCACTATAAATCCTTTATATGTGTGGCGGCTAGAGTCCTCTCGTCCTCTGGCTTGAGATGGCTGCCACCTATGGGTCAGATGATTGCATGGCAGCATTAAGTAATTGGTAATTAAATATAATATTTTTGTCCTAAAAAGTGTAAAATTTTGGAAAAAAATTTTCACGAAAATAAATTGACACGCACAACGAGTCTGTGTGGATAATGTCAGCTCGATTGGATCACGGGAAGTGGGTTAAAAAACGACCGAAAGATTTGCACGGTCCTAAGCAAGCAAGCAAGTGAACTTAATATAAAGGATTTAAAAATAATCTAAAAGCTAAGTGGGACTTACATGGTAAGATAAAAATAGTTTAGTTTTATTTGTATATATTTTTTCAGTGATTTTTTCACCTTTCCTATATTTTCCACTCCGATCATGTTTTCGTATTGTTTGTTGTAACTTTATGACCCGCCTCAACTGGACATCTGTGAAAAAGAGCTTTTTACGTCATCTGATTCCTCCAGTACAAATACATATTCTGATTCTAAAATGTGAGTTGGACCTTGCGCAGAATAACCAGTGAGTCGAAGCTACAATGACGGCATCGGCGCCCAATATATCAGCTCGTGAGCAGACGCTAGACGGAATCATCGCACCACGAGCCCATTTCACCGCTCCATCTCAGCGATAGACGTCTCTCTCCGATGTGTTCCCTCCTTTAGATGACACTCCATCGTTAGTCTCGACCACCACCCACAAGGCCACATCGTCCCTTCCAGCGACGCATCCTGCCCAAGCCCGCTCAGTTTTATGACTTTAATCGGTCAATATGACGTCTGTAACTTGCGTGTGTTCTCTAATCCACGTGTTCTTCTTCCTGTCTCTCGGTGTAATTCCAAGCGTACACTTTTCCACGCTTCTTTGCAAACTTTTCAGCCGCTTTCCTTCCATTTGTGCCCATGTTTCATTTCATTCAGCAGTGGATCGACCATGGACGACGACGACGATTTATCCTCTCCCGTTGCGATGACGTACATGAACATCATCGCAACGGAACCGGAAGAAAAAATTAAATAACTTTATAGGTATCGAGGCGCCCACAAGGCCATGCGGGAGGGCGTGTGGCACAATTTGGCACCAGCTATCGTAGAGTGCGGTTGTGTCGCTACGTTGTTTGCGGTGAGTACAATGTCTTTAAAAACACATTCCTGCGGAGGGAGCTGGTAGGAACGTTGGGTTGCTCGGTCAATGGCCAGGGTCAACGGCGGCGTGGTGTATTCCGCAAATATGGCCGACTGTGAGGGCGGGCACAAGCCGGCGTGAGTAGGTTAAACGTTGAGTTTTATAAGGGCACCACGGGGTGACCAGCCCCTCCCCACCCAGCCCCACCCCCACCCAGCCCCACCCAGCCCCTCCCCACCCAGCCCCTCCCCACCCAGCCCCTCCCCACCCTCCCCACACAGCCCCTCCCTTCCCACCCAGCCCCTCCCCACCCTCCCCACCCAGCCCCTCCCCACCCAGCCCTCTCCACCCAGACCCACCCCTCACATTTTTGGATGCACGACGGACGGACGGACACAATAATCCCCTGTGGGCTGGTGGAACCAGGTGGTTCCTAATAGTACCAGTGGCGCTATGCCTCTCTAAATAAAATCAACGCTGAACCCCTTGTGCCTTTCCGAAAATCAGCGGTGAACGGGACACCCACCCTGCAACTTCCAGACGTTAATTTTTCATTTCGTCCAGCAGTGGATCGAGCGTGGCTGACGACGATTGAATGACGATGCCCTCACCTTCTTGCTGTTGACGAGCTCTGTGATGTCGTCGAGGGCGGGGCCGTTGGGCGTGAAGAACCCCCATCGGTAGTGAACTCCGCTGTAGAAGCTCTGAGCGCACGAGGACAACGACGGGGAGGGGGGGTTACCGTCGCCGCCGCCGCCATCACCACGGCAGCGGCGCCGTGATGCGATAAAAAACATAGACTACGAGCGAATCACCGATCATGCAGATAAACTAAAAACAACTATTTTTTTTTATATGTAATCGCTTTTTTTGCATGTATGATATTGAATGCTTTTTACTGTTGAGTGCTTTGAGTGTTGGAAAAGCGCGATATAAATAAAATGCATTATTATTATTTTCGCAGGTAAGGCCCACTCGAAAACGTACAGTTCTAAATGTGGAGAGAAAAACCAGAGGACCCGGAAAAAAACCCACACGACCCGGGGGAGAGAGAACATGCAAACTTCAAATATACAACAGGCTTCCGGGTCGGGATCGAACCCACGACCTCCTGCACACCAGGCGAGGTAGTTTACATCTCGTCACACACACACACGCAGCAGCAATCATCGCAGACAAATGCGGGCTTGCTGGCCACGTGCTCCGTCACGTTATGCTGCACAGCGACATCTGCCACTGGGGGGGGGGGGGGGGTGGCCCCTTCCAATGTTTTAAGAATGAGCGAATGAGCAAATGAGCGAATCGTCGAGGTGAACGATCGTGCCCTTGGGGCTCGTGCGCAGGGGACGCCGCAATGGGGGGGGGGGGGGGGGGGGGGGGGGACGCCGCGCCACTCACGGAGAGCACCCTGCGGCCCAGGGTGAGGCCCGACTTGACCATGCCGTCGCCGAGGCCGAAGCGGTCGGCGTTGAGCAGCAGCGGCGTCACCAGCGTCACGTACTTGGCGCTCGTCCACGGTCGCAGGCAGCGCAGGGCCCACTGCTCCAGCGAGCCCCCTACTCCGTCCAGCACTAGGTCGAATCTGGTGGGGTGGGGGGGGGGGCGATGGAGGGGGGAATGGTGGGGGGGAGTGGGGGTTGGAGGGGGGGCCAAATGGGATGTTTAACACTTTCGCGACCAAAATTATCCATAATAGAGGTTTTTTTGGGTTAGATCCCGTAAACATAAATGTGTCGTTAACCCACCACTACCCGACACGGCCAATGAGTAAGATTTGTCACGTAAACAAAACATGCCAATTAGTAACTACTTCGGCACACCGGCGTGTTAGAGAGTAAACCCACAGGCGGTTTGCCAGAGCTGTGAAGGGTGGTCGTGGTGGTGGTGGGGTAACGACACATTTATATTTACACGATCTAACCCAAATTGGTCGAGGGGAGGGCAGAGGTCAGCAGCTCATGGCGAGAGTGCCCGTGGGTACTCCGGGAGGGGAGGTCAAGGGGCAGGGGTCAGCAGCTCACGGCGAGAGGGCCCGTGGGTGCCCCGGGAGGGGAGGTCAAGGGGCAGGGGTCAGCGCTCACGGCGAGAGGGCCCGTGCGCGCTCCGGCAGGTCGCGGTGGCGGTAGTCGAGGGTGTGGTCGGCGCCGAGGCCGGCGAGGAGCGGGCGGGCGTCCTCGCTGCACGTCACCGTCACGTGGGCGCCCCACGCCTTCAGCAGCTGCGCGGGGGGCAGGGCGGGGAAAGCCGGAGCGGCGTCAGGGGTCGCCGCGAGGTCGCCGTGGGGTCGCCGCGGGGTCGTCGCGAGGTCGCCGTGAGGTCGCCGCGGAGTCGCCGCGGGGTCGCCGCGGGGTTGCCGCGAGGTCACCACAAGGCCGCCTCTCGCTGCGGCGCGGGTCCCGTTTCGACACTCGAGACCAGAGGTCGCAAACGGGTTTACGCGTACCCGGCCGCACCAGGGTCGCAAATGGGTACCCCCGTTCCCTACCCGATACCCGTACCCTACCCGAAATGAGTGACAAACAGTTACTCACCAGTGACTCACGGCCTACCCGTACCCGTACCCGGCCGCACAAGGGTCGCAAACGGCTACCCGTACCCGGGTCGCAAACGGCTACCCGTACCCGGCCGGGAACGGGTAGCCGGGTATCGGGTAGGGTACGGGTATTGGGTACCCGATTGCGACCTCTGCTCGAGACGCGATACAATGCCCTTTGTGTCAGGGTTACGATTCGACGTAATAAGATGTTCCGTTGGTTTAGTTTTCTTCTTCACGAGAAATCTTCTGTCGCGATGCGATATCGTTTGTCACGTGCTATGTTGCACGATACCGATACGATGTTTTACGTCGGGATTTCATTTATTGTGATGATGATGTCTTGCTTCACAATGCGATGTAACACGGTCATAGTTGCGTTCCTCAAGAACACCGCGTAATGGAAACATCGCGTTATAATCAATAATATATAATGTAGGGGTAAAGCACAGTCCGCGATAACACCGTGAGATGCGTACGCAGCCCGAATAAAGACCGAGGTGCGTGGGTAGCATCTAGAAGCATCCAGCAGCATCCCACTGCCTTGTGTGGTGCTGCTACGCTGAGGCAGCTGTTAGACCGCTTGTTCCTACTCGCGCTGCGACGTAGTTCCAGTCACTCGATCGCGTTATATACAATTCGCATCCGCGTTGTGAAAAAATGTGTTCCATAATACATTCATCATCGGTTATATCCAACTCGCGTTATGAAAACAACGCGCGGCGTTATAGAACAGATTGCAGACCGACGACGATGCGACACAATGTTCCGTATAATTTTTTCAACAGCGCGATATCTTGCACGAGACGATTGTCAAACTATTCGCGATACGATACAGACCGTCATCGCTAGACGATGCCGTGCAACTGCGCCTTCCAAACGGACCGCTTGCATGCAAGCCGCAGCCCCGATCAACCCATCTGTGTGTCAACCCATCTGTGTGTCAACCCATCTGTGTGTCAACCCATCTGTGTGTCAACCCATCTGCCGCACCGGGACAGCTGCTGCCCCAAGCGTGCCCAGCCACTTTGCCGTTGGCAGTCGACGTGTAACCCGCACGGAGACAGCATTGCCCCGGGAACTGCACCAATCTCACCTGGATAGCGAATGTCCCCACTCCTCCCGATCCACCCAAAATGAGAACCCTGTCAATTCAACAACAACAACAGACTCTCAAGTGAACACGTCACCCAACGTTAGTTTTAGTTGTTATTATTATTCATATTATTTTACACAGGGATCAGTCTAATCGTTGAATTGTGAGTGAGTGCAGGTGTTAAAGCAATCCTTACCAGCAGTGCTCACTAACAACAGCTGTGCCGGTCGCTGTTACCAGCTGTATGGGTCACCCTTACCAGCTGTGCTCACTAACAACACCTGTGCCAGTCGCCCTTATCAGCTGTGCTCACTAACAACAGCTGTGCCAGTCGCCCTTACCAGCTGTGCTCACTAACAACAGCTGTGCAGGTTGCCGTACCTCTTGCCGCGAGCCGTCTTGTTGTTGAGCCCTCCCGTGGTGACCAGGGCGGACCAGGCGGTGAGCGCCACGTACGGGATGGAGGCCGCCTCCTCGTGGCTCAATCGCATCGGCCGGTGGGCCACCTGTTGTGGGTGGTCGGCACAGGGCATAGAGACCCATAGACTCAGATAGAGACCCACACACTCAGAGACCCACATACTTACATAGAGACCCATAGACTGAGATAGATACCCACTCACTCAGAAAGCCAAATAATGACATAGAGACCCATAGACTCAGATAGAAACCCACACACTCAGAGACCCACACACTCACAGATACCCATAGACTCAGATAGAGACCCACACACTCAGAGACCCACACACTCACAGATACCCATAGACTCAGATAGAGACCCACACACTCAGAGACCCACATACTTACACAGATACCCATAGACTCAGATAAAGACCCACACACTCAGAGACCCACACACTCACAGATACCCATAGACTCAGATAGAGACCCACACACTCACAGATACCCATAGACTCAGATAGAGGCCCACACACTCAGAGACCCACATACTTACACAGATACCCATAGACTCAGATAGAGACCCACACACTCACAGATACCCATAGACTCAGATAGAGACCCACACACTCAGAGACCCACACACTCACAGATACCCATAGACTCAGATAGAGACCCACACACTCAGAGACCCACATACTTACACAGATACCCATAGACTCAGATAGAGACCCACACACTCAGAGACCCAAAAACTCACAGATACCCATAGACTCAGATAGAGACCCACACACTCAGAGACCCACACACTCACAGATACCCATAGACTCAGATAGAGACCCACACACTCAGAGACCCACATACTTACACAGATACCCATAGACTCAGATAGAGACCCACACACTCAGAGACCCACATACTTACACAGATACCCATAGACTCAGATAGAGACCCACACACTCAGAGACCCACATACTTACACAGATACCCATAGACTCAGATAGAGACCCACACACTCAGAGACCCAAATACTCACAGATACCCATAGACTCAGATAGAGACCCACACACTCAGAGACCCACACACTCACAGATACCCATAGACTCAGATAGAGACCCACACACTCAGAGACCCACACACTCACAGATACCCATAGACTCAGATAGAGACCCACACACTCAGAGACCCACATACTTACACAGATACCCATAGACTCAGATAGAGACCCACACACTCAGAGACCCACATACTTACACAGATACCCATAGACTCAGATAGAGACCCACACACTCAGAGACCCACACTCACAGATACCCATAGACTCAGATAGAGACCCACACACTCAGAGACCCAACCACAGATACCCATAGACTCAGATAGAGACCCACACACTCAGAAACCCACATACTTACACAGATACCCATAGACTCAGATAGAGACCCACACACTCAGAGACCCACATACTTACACAGATACCCATAGACTCAGATAGAGACCCACACACTCACAGATACCCATAGACTCAGATAGAGACCCACACACTCAGAGACCCACATACTTACACAGATACCCATAGACTCAGATAGAGACCCACACACTCAGAGACCCACACACTCACAGATACCCATAGACTCAGATAGAGACCCACACACTCAGAGACCCACACACTCACAGATACCCATAGACTCAGATAGAGACCCACACACTCAGAGACCCAAATAATGACATAGAGACCCACACACTCAGATATACAAATACTTACATAGAGACCCATAGACTCAGATAGAGACCCACACACTCAGAGACCCAAATACTTACACAGAGACCCATAGACTCAGATAGAGACCCACACACTCAGAGACCCACATACTTACACAGATACCCATAGACTCAGATAGAGACCCACACACTCAGAGACCCACACACTCACAGATACCCATAGACTCAGATAGAGACCCACACACTCAGAGACCCAAATAATGACATAGAGACCCACACACTCAGATATACAAATACTTACATAGAGACCCATAGACTCAGATAGAGACCCACACACTCAGAGACCCAAATACTTACACAGAGACCCATAGACTCAGATAGAGACCCACACACTCAGAGACCCACACACTCACACAGATACCCATAGACTCAGATAGAGACCCACACACTCAGAGACCCACACACTCACACAGATACCCATAGACTCAGATAGAGACCCACACACTCAGAGACCCACACACTCACACAGATACCCATAGACTCAGATAGAGACCCACACACTCAGAGACCCACATACTTACACAGATACCCATAGACTCAGATAGAGACCCACACACTCAGAGACCCAAATGCTTATGTAGAGATACATGGACTCATACAGAGATTCAAAGCCTTACGAAGGGGGAGGCATACATCACAGCCACGACGCACCACTCCCGCTACTCCTGCCGCAATCATCTGGGCTCATCAACCACCTCAATGCAGAATCAAATATACAAACACAGACATAATTTCAACCGTGATGATGGTTACAAACTGAGTAATCATTGGAAAGATGTGATTAACCATGCAAAAAAGATTTAACTACACTTATTTGGTCCATCTTATTTGACAGACAACTATTACAGATTATTGATAGACAGCCAGGCTTGTTTTACCATGTTTAGTTGTTTTCTCTTTTTTCACACTATTGTTATGTAGGCCAGGCTTAGTCACAAACCGTACCTCTCCATAACAAAGGCTCAGCCTTTGTTATGCAGTCTATTCTTAGTCTTAAGCCTCACCTTACCATATTAATAAAAAGTGTGCCTTACTAAGCCCTTCCCCTCTCCAACCATTATATATACGGAGTGGTAGCTCTTGTAATCTCTCATTTACTTGATACAGCTGTCGTGGCTGTGACGGTTCCACCTGAAGACGGAAGCTTGTGTTGCCTCCGAAACGTCGTGATTTTTATTTAATTTTACTTTTATTAATTTTAATGTTTTACCTACGTGACTTTACCGAAAAAACCTAAGAATACGGAAGCTTGTGTTGCCTCCGAAACGTCGTGATTTTTATTTTATTTTTATTTTACTTTTATTAATTTTAATTTTTTACCTACGTGACTTTACCGAAAAAACCTAAGAATACGGAAGCTTGTGTTGCCTCCGAAACGTCGTGATTTTTATTTTATTTTTATTTTACTTTTATTAATTTTAATGTTTTACCTACGTGACTTTACCGAAAAAACCTAAGAATATGCAGAATCACAGTTGTTGCTCTGCGTCAAAATCAGTAACCACGCGGAGAAAGAGATGGGGAAGCACGCACACGAGGGCCACTGGGGAAACAACGGCTTTGTGCGAGAGCTACCTCGTTGGCGCTGGCCACGACGAACTCGGCGAACGTGCCCTGCTTCCACGGAGGCAAGGCCAGCCACACCTGCTCCCAAAGGGTCATCAAGCAACAACGCGGTCACTCATCCAAGTGGACAACATCCCAATGTACGCGAGTGTACGTGCGCGCGTGTATACATACTGTGTGTGTGTGTGTGTGCGCGCGTCTGTGTATGCGTGCATGCACGTGTGATTGTGAGCACTCTTGTACGTGTGTGTGTGCGACTGTAAGTGCCAACGTGTGTGGGGAGTGGCCTCTGTGGAGGAGGCTCGTGAAGGACGCTACTGGGCAGTTGGAGGCAGTCGCCCTCCAACAACAACGGAGGGCGGAGGAGCAACGCTCACAACAACGAGCGGAGCGCCGGGTGTCTAAAGCACAGCAAGTTGGCACAGTAGGGGGCACAGGTGGTGCATCAGCCAGTCATCTCGGTCATCTCGGTCAGTCGACCCGTGGCACCTGGGTCTGCCCCGTGACCTCCTGCCAGCGGGCATTCGACACTTCATGTGGCCTCAAGGTGCACATGGCCTGGCACAAGCATCGTGGTGACGTCACCGCCACTTAGTGGCGAATGGTGGTTGTTATTGTTGGGGAGCGGTAGTGGACTGGTTAACGTGCTGCGCTATAAACCCGCTCCTCTATAATTAGCACGGTTGCCTAAGTACGGTGAAAAAGAAGTTCAACATATATCCAACCCGGCGACCCAGGATCGATTCCCACTCATCACCAACACCACTGACGATTATCTGAACTGGTCCTGGGCATGCCCCAAGGGCGACTCAGCCTCAAATGAGTACATCGTGCGGTGTATAAAGGGAGACAAAGGTGGTCAGGCGTAGTACTGGCCACCCTCGTGTGCCGTGCCGACCTTCATATTGCTTCTCGCTAACAGCACTTGCCCCAACAATCTACTCAGACAATACGGGGGATCTTTGTCTTTTATCGGTCTATCTCCCGATACAGCAATGGCAGCCGTTCCTCTGCAGCGAGAGTTTGAACATTCCACGTGGCCAATCGCAGTGGTCGCCTGTCCAAAGGGAGGATTCAGGCTGGCTCTGCCACATGGGATTTATCGAGAAGGCATCATAAAAGCCTCTCCCCCTGGGACCTCCAGCACAAGCTTAGTTGGGTGTTTCCACCGTGGTATTTTGTAGAAAATAGTGGCAGATGGAGCGGTTACCAGCCCCGTGCACACATGTCACGTGACCTCGGAGTGCACCTAGCCTAACACAAGTGCTGTGTTTACATCACCACCACTTAGTGGCGAATGGCGGCTGTTGTTTAGTGGATGAGTGGGTGCGTGTGTGAGTTGGTGAATGAGTGAGTGGGTCGGTGGCAGAGTAAGGGACACAGCTGGTGCATCTGCCAGGCATCTCAGTCAGTAAACCCATGGCACCTGGGTCTGTCCCGTGACCTCCTGTCAGTGAGCCTTCGACACTTCACGTGGCCTCAATGTGCACCTGGCCTGACACAGGTGCCGGGGTGATGTCACCACCACTTAATGGCGAATAGTGAATATTGGTATTGGGTGAGTATGTGAATGGGTGAGTAGGTGAGTGGGTGAGTAGGTGAGTGGGTGAGTAGGTGGGTGGGTGAGTTTGCGGGTGTGTGTTTGTGTGTGCGAGTGACCTCGTCGCCCGGGCGGAAGTGCTGGACAGAAACTCCGCACTCCATGATGACCCCAGAGCAGTCCCTGCCCAGCACGAGGGGCAGCTCGCTGTCACGCGGATTCATGCGCAGGGGGTCGCGCATCGTGTTCAGCACGCGCGCGCCGTATCCGCCTGCAAGGGGCAATGGGGTCGAGAGGTCACCACGCAGCCTTGTCCACGCGGCGACTCGCACAACAACGACAACAGCGACAACAAAGGCCGCTGTTCGCCGCTAAGTGGCAGTGACATTATCACGGCGCTTGTACCAGGCCAGGTACATGTGGCCTCACGCACAAAGAACCCCCCCGTGTAGCGTTAACAGACTATTGGGGCAAGTGGTGTTCGTGAGTAGCACCTATGTAGGTCGGCACGGCACACGAGGGGTGGGTGGCCAGCACCGCGCCCGGCCGCCTTTGTCTCCCTAGTGAAGATGTTTACACATCTCACCAGGTACTCATTTGAGGCCGAGTCGACCTAGCGGAGGAGGCTCAGGACCGGTTAAGATAATCGTCACCGGTGTTTGGCAGTGAGCGACAATTTTCCTCGGGTTGCCGGGTTCGTACGCCCAACTCACGCACGCACAGCCTCTCGCACCCAAGCGAGCGCTCCGACAAACACGCGCGCGCACAAACGTACGTACGCGACATGGCGGCGTCGATGGGGTTGAGGCTCGACGCGTGCACCCTCACCACCACCTCGTTGGGGTAGACGATGATGGGGAAGGGAGTGTTGGCGTTGTAGCGGAGCGCGTCGAGCCCGCCGTACGACTGCAGCTGCCACGCCGGCATGACGGACGCGCGCGCCGCCGAGCATCGCAGGCCCCGGGCGGGGGCCGTGGCGAGGGAACCTCCCCCGGCAGCGGGAGACGCGAGGAGGAGGCCCCTGTTGTCGTGGGCAGCTTGAAGGGGCCGCTGTGTGCTAGCCCGCGCTGCCAGCGCCCGCCAGCGGCACAGGGCGTACGACATGGCCCCCCGGTCTTAGTGCTGCGAGCGGCGAAGGCAGAAGTCGGAACAAAAAGTTAAAAGTCGAATTCGTTTGGCTGGTGAGGTTGCGGTGAATGGGATAGCGAGCACTGGATCTCCCGTGTAAAATAGCCGGGCATCTAACCGGGGGCCATGCGTTGTAACAAATCAAATAAAGTTTAACACGTAGGCGACTTTCGCGACCAGTATCATCCAAAATACAGGTTTTTTTTGGGGTTAGATCGCATAAATATAAATGTCGTTAAACCCGCCACCACCCGACACAGCCAATTAGTAAGGTTTGTCACATGAACAGAACATGCCAATTAGTTACTAGTACAGCACACCGGTGTGTTGTAAACAGTGTGGATTTGCTCTCCAACACAGCGGTGTGCTGTACTAATAAGGAATTGGCACGTTCTGTTTACGTGACAAACCTTACTAATTAGCTGTGGTGGCGGGTTTAACGACACATTTATACTTACTCGATCTAACCCAAAAGAAAACCTGTATTATAAAATCAAATAAACTTACATGTGAAATATATATAAGCGACTTTTCGGGAAATTGCCCTTCATCAGCACAAAAATCGTGACCTCATTGGTGTGCTATGAAGGTCCATGTCCCGAAACGTCGCCTTTTACATATTTTTTTCTCTCTTTTAAGGCAGTTCTATAGACAAATGTGTTGAAATTTTCAGTTACACCACGCGTACGATGATGTAACTCCATGTCAACAATCCTTTATAAAGGATGGTTCAGTTCAGTTATTAGGTGTAGCCCTGTGCGGCTCTTGAATCGGCTTCAACCGCAACAAACAAAAACGTGAAGAAACATTTTAAAGTGACGACACGCAACAGAAAAATCCAGGAAAAAAACAGCAAAGTCTTCCATAAAAAGCACCGTATATGAACGCTGTGTGCAAAAATCCCAGTGGGATGCAAGTCAAACAACAACAACAACAACCACGGTCCGGATGTCTTGTGACCCGCCATTGAATTCTGTCAAACGTAATATTTTTTGTATTAAAAGGTTTACTTAAAACATTAATTAATATGCAACGGAAACAAACAAAAAACATATTCTTAGGTTTTTTCGGTAAAGTCACGTAGGTGACTTTACTGAATATTTACTGAACTGAATATGAATACTTGCAGTCACGAAAGCTTCAAATCTAGAAACAAAAAACATGTTTGGGGGTCAGTTAATTAGGGGGGGGGGGGGGGTCACGAGACATCTGGACCACCACCCTCTAGACGCGCGCAGCGGTCAGCCCACCGCGCCCTCCGCTAGGCGCGTTTCTCAAACGTCGCCGCAGCGGTGAGCGCAATGGGCCCCCTACCCCGTGAGGCTGACAAACGGGAGTTCAGTTCCCCGTCCACGGCTAACGTCAGTGGCAAGTTACAAGAACTCAACCGGTCCCGCAGCTAAAGCCTCTCCATGAACTGTCACTGACCAGCGTGATGGTGACGACGATGTATGGTCATCATTAGACCTCCTTTGCCAGTACCAACATATAATAATAGGAGTTTTCCCCCTTTTTTTCTGGCAACAAAATTGAAACCTTGGTACGTCTTTTGGGCGTCCGCTGGTCGAGCACCAATTGGGTCAAGTTTCATTTATTTCAAGTTCATGTATTAGGTATAGCCCTGTGAGCCATTCGGCTCTTGAATCGGGTGCAACCGCAACAAACAAAAAACAAAAACATGAACAAAAAACATCTTAAAGTGAATATGTGACTAAGTGCAAACAGAAAATCCTAGAAAAGACAGCAAAATATTGCAGAAAAAACACCGTACACCAACTCTGTGTGCTAATTAGAGTCGAGGCTCAAAAGAAAGCCGTCCCTTGGTGTGGACCAATCAGTTTCAAGGACAATGCCAATATATTATCATGGTGTGTCTTTTGTTTGCATTTTGACAGTATTGTGGTTAATGCAGTTACATGAATCCTCGAAAAAAATTCTCAGTTTTGTTGCCAGAAAAAAGGGGGAAACCCCTATTATTATGATGTATGGTCAAACTACTATCGACACGGGTGTGGAGCAGAGGTCGCAAACGGGTTTTGATTCCTTACCCGTACCCGGCCGCACCAGGGTCGCAAACGGGTACCCGTACCCGGCCGTACCCGTACCCTACCCCCGTACCCAGCCGGGTACGGGTAGGGTACGGGTATCGGGTACCCGATTGCGACCTCTGGGATGAAGCCATATTGCAGGCGCGTGTCGGTTTATTCTAGGAACTTGAATTGTGAGAAGAGACAAGACGTTGGGAAATGAGTGACAAACGGTTACTCACCAGTGACTCACGGCCTACCCGTACCCGGCCGGGTAGCCGGGTATCGGTAGGGTACGGGTATCGGGTACCCGGTTGCGACCTCTGGTGTGGAGGCGGGGCAGGGGGGGGGGTCCTCATCCAGCAGTGGAATGACACACGAGAGCACTGCAAGTGATCACGACTTGATGTGTACCAGTTACCTTAATTATGAGTAGCGATCAGCGGGTCAGACTCGCCTCAATTCAACGCGGAGGCGAGCGATATAATCGGCAACAACATCGGCGGTATCATCAATTACAACTATGAACATTCGTGTAAATACAACACAGGCTATCAATAATAATAACACATCAGTTAGTGTAACTGTGATGACGATAATGATCACACGAGTACAATATCCATGTCTCGCTTGAGTCCGATCAGCTGAGAGCCCCCGCCCCCCTCGAGCCGCCTCCTCCAATCAGCGCGCGCGTTACTCGCACCCGCGGCCAATGAGCGCGCGCGGTGCTGCGGGGTCAGAGGTCGAGCGTCATGGCGGCGCCCAGGGAGGATTTGTCACGTGGGCCTCGCGATCCTGTCATTGACTCCGCCGCAGAGCGCTCGCGACTCGGCAACTCTCCCACGGAGTCCTTGACTCACTCATTGACTCTCTCATAGAGTCATCGACTCTCCTATAGAGTTGTTAACCCCCTCATTGACTCTCTCATAGAGTCCTTGACTCACTCATTGGCTCTCCCATAGAGTTCTTGACTCCGTCATCTCTCCCATAGAGTCATTGAATATCCAATAGTCGTTGACCCACTCATCGACTCTCTCATAGAGTCATTGACTCTCCTATAGAGTTCTTGACTCCCTCATTATCTCTCCCATAGAGTCATCGACTCTCTCATAGAGTCCTTCACCCCCTCATTGACTCTCCAATATAGTCCTTGACTCACTCATTGACTCACTCATTGACTCTCCTATAGAGTTCTTGACTCCCTCATCTCTCCCATAGAGTCATTGACTATCCAATAGTCGTTTACTCACTCATCGATTCTCTCATAGAGTCTTTGACTCACTCATTGACTCTCCAATAGAGTCGTTGACTCACTCATCGATTCTCTCATAGAGTCTTTGACTCACTCAGTGACTCTCCAATAGAGTCCTTGACTCCCTCAGAGTTCTTGACTCCCTCATCGATTTTCCCATAGAGTCATTGACTCTCTGATTGACTCTCAGAGTCATTGACTCTCCAATAGAGCCTTTGACTCCCTCAACTCTCCCATAGTCATTGATTCACTCATCGACTTTCCCATAGAGTCATTGACTCCCCCATTGACTCTCCAATAGAGTCGTTGACTCCCTCATCTCTCCCATAGAGTCGTTGATTCACTCATCGACTTTCCCACAGAGTCCTTGACTCCCTCATCGATTCTCCCGTAAAGTTATTGTGTATTTTATTAACCACTTGACTCTCCCGGTCCCTCAAATACTCCTCGACTCCACTAACATCCCTGACTCTCCCAGTAATTGATTTAAGCTGCCAAAGACTCCCCGACTATGTCGTTCTCTCCGTCACTCTCCCATTGACCACGTGGCTCTTCTAGAGATCAAAACAATCTCTAACCCGTCCCAGGCAACTATCGACTCTCCGCCACCCCCCTAGCAGCACCATGCTGGGACTGACACTCAAGCAGGTGAGTCCCGTGTGTGTGTGTCCACACTCGCTCCTCGTGCGAATGTCCTTACCAGACGGCGTCAGCCTTCGTGTTAAGTGTCATATTACAGGGTGCTTCAAAAAAACGTTAACAATTCCGAGAATTTGCAACAGCGCCACAATACATGTGCATCCGGGCTCTGGAGACCACCTGGAGAAGATTCCAGGCAAAGGTTGACAATGATGACGAACAAGTGGAAGAGATTCTTTGACTTTTTGAAGCTATTAACATTACATTTGTTGTCATATTCTTGGTTCTTTCGGTAAAGTCACATAGAAGGGAAATAATACAAAGATATTTTTATTATTTTATTAAAAAATAATATTTATTATTTTATTATTTCCCTTCTACGTGACTTTACCGAAAGAACCAAGAATATGAATCCCTGCAGTCACGAAAGCTTTAAATCGAAATTTGTTATCATGTTAGTTAGTACCATACAAGTGTTAAAACATTTTTGAAGCCCCCTGTATAACTAGGAATTCCGTTTAACACGTAGGATTTCGCGAACATTATTAATCGCAAAAAACATTTGGAGGGGGGTGGGGTTAGAGACAATTCTAAAATATATCTCGATGAAACTTGTTGCAATCACCAACGAAAGGTCGTACTCGAATTGTAAATATGGCGGGTTTGCTCTCCAACACCGCGGGGTGCTGAAGTAGTAACTACAGTAACTGGCACGTTTAGTTTACGTGACAAACCTTACTAACTGGCTCCCGGGTGGTGGTGGGTTAAGTAAACATTCTCCGAGCAACACGCTTTTCATTTTCCTGTTGTCCATCTTACATGCGTGTCCAAATAGTGCCAGTTTCCTTCATCACTTGCCTACATTATCATGTTTTCTACTCTACACACACACGACAGGTCCGCCGCACATCATAGCTTCATAAACCCACTTGCTACATTTGCCATATAGTACTGGCCACCAAGCAGCCCAATAGGATCTTAGTAAATGACCCCCTACCATGGGTCCTAGGCATATGATGGCTCCTCTCTCTCTCTCTGTGCCCGCTACACCGACACGCAGGGCCTCCCGTGCCGCCACACCGGTCGGCGAGACGATGCTCGCAAGCGCTTTGGGTTGTCTCTCTCTCTCTCACCGCAGGCGTCGGCGGCGCTGCGCGATGGATCCCTGTCTCCCGTCGAGTTGTGCCGGCGCTGCCTGGCCTGGGCGGATGAGACGCGACGCCTCAATGCCTACATCATTCTCGCGCCAGAGCGGGCGATGAGCCAAGCGATCGAATCCGAGCGCCGACACCGCTTGGGTTAGAAGCTGATGCTGCGCAAACAAAATTAACGTTCTCCCCCTTCCCCCCCAGCCAGCCAGCGCTCACCTTTTGACACGTGAGGGGGATTGAACCCTGGCCGGATGGTTCAGAGGTCAGAGCGCTCAACTGCCACCGCTGAGATCCAGGGTTCAAATGCAGGCAAACACCGATGATTAAATCCTGAATTTCGATTTAAAGCTTTCGTGACTGCAGGGATTCATCTTCTTGGTACCCGGCCGGGTACGGGTATCGGGTAGGGTACGGGTATCGGGTACCCGGTTGCGACCTCTGGTTCAGAGCCATTCGTCTTTTCGTGATGCCCTTTTGTTTATAAGGTAACTCCCTGCCTGTTTCACCCTCTTCAGGGCAGCCTCTGGGCCCCTTGGACGGAATTCCTTTGCTGTCAAGGACAACTTTAGCACCAAGGGCATCGAGACCACGTGTGCCTCCCGCATGCTGCAAGGTGCCACAGCCAACACACAAACACACCTGTGCAGAAACACATCTCCCGCACACACCTGTACCCTACCGGACACATCTACACAGCCGCACAGTGTCAGCTACGATTATACAGACACACCTCTTACAATAGCACACACTCATCATCTACACGCACCTGTACGGCACAAGACACACCTGCACACAGCCGCAAGTAAAATCCACACCTGTACATTCACACACACACACAGCTGAACACACCTGTACACACCTGTACACACCTGTACAGTCACACACACATCTGTACAGTGAATGAGACGTGACCCATTGGTATTTTTTCCGCTAGATTTCAGACGTATCGCTCGATCAAAAGATGGCGGTGCCCTTGCACAACCGCATGTCAGAAGAGCAGCAAGCTGTCAATCTATTTTATTGTTGTCCTCTGCTTTTCAAAATTTAAACTATAATTTTCGTGCGTGTGCGTGCGTGTGTGCGTCGGTACACACACGGATGCCCTGTGGCTTGCTCTTGGTGTTGGTGGGCACCGTGCGCGCCAGGCTACGTGCCGCCCTTCAACGCCACGGTGGTGCAACGGCTACTGGACCAGGGCGCAGTGCTGCTTGGCAAGACCAACTTGGATGAGTTCGGCATGGGGTGAGGGCAGTCGAGTCGAGCCCTGGAGACGAACGTCGTCTTTGCAAGTGCAGTGGCGATAACTACTCGCTGTTCGCAAGCTGTGAGAGAGCAATTAGTAAACAAGGTTTTCCCGCTCAATCTAACGGTTAGGGTCAAGTGGGGTGAGGTAGGATCCAAACGCCAGATTGGAAAGGACCAATCGAAGGGGTCCACGAGGTGGCCGGGGATTGGTCAACCCGGCCACGAACAGGTATAAAAGCCGGAGCGCTGAGAGCTCTTGGTGAGTTCTGCTACACGAAGACCCAAGTCGGCTGAAGACATCTAGGACCCTTGACCAAGCCTTCCAGCCCTTGTCAGGGCTGGGGCTCAGAGTAACCAGTGGTCAGGGGAGATAGGTCCTGGATAGGGCCCTGGCTCCCAGCCTTCCCGCCCTTGTGAGGGCGAAGGTCTTGAGCGACCAGAGGTCGGGGACCCGCCGGGCCAGCGGCGGGTCGGTGTGCCTCCCCTAGGTCCCAGCCGGAGGACGCTAGGCTAGTGGGAATATTAGATAGACAGCAAGTCCGAAGGCTGTACCTTCGTAGAATAGGAGCGAAGAGTGAGTGTGAGCTGTGCAGGGTCAGGAGACTGTGTGTTAGGATAATAAACAGTGTGTGCCATAAAGAAGTTTAGAAGTCCGTCCTTTACAACACTACACAAGCATTTAATTGTCAGTATGGAAGCGTGAGCAATCCCACCTCTTCCAAGACGTCTTGCCAGCATGAAAGAGTCGGCCAAATACCCTCTAGAGCAGTGGTTCTTAACCTTTACTGCAGCCTTGTGCCCCTTTGGTTCTCAATCGTTAAAACATTTATGATGTTAATGAATACATTGGGTTTGCCGAAACTAAATAGTTGTACTTACGTGCCCGTGCTTAGTTTGTGTTTAGATGATTTAACTTGGAAGAACATCCGTCATGTCTCGCTACCCCCAGAAAGGGCATCTCGCACCCACAGGGGGTGCTTGCACCCCAGGTGAAGAACCACTGCTCTAGAAGGAGCTCCACAAGAGCCCTTTTAGAGCTCCCTCTAGTAGAGGCCCTTCTGCCGGCAGTCGCGTAAGCGAGCAATTGCAGGGCTGCACCTTTGCCTCTTCTAAAAAACATGGAAACCAGTGTGTAGCTTCTAGATTTGAAGTTTTAGTGACTGCAAGGGTCCATACTCTTTGGTTTTTTCGGTAAAGTCACGTAGGTAAAAAAAGGAAAATAAATTAAATCACGACGTTTCGGAGGCAACTTGATACAGCAATACAGCATACAGCCACTTGATACAGCAATTTTGCGGTGACGGTTCCACCTGAAGACTTGCGTTGCCTCAGAAACGTCGTGATTTAATTTATTTTCCTTTTTCTACCTCTGTGACTTTACCAAAAAAAACAAATAGTACAGTGTGTAGCTGTCAGTAAAAGGTATTTTCATAATTGCAAATCGTACTTTTTTTCTCTAATTTGGGTGTCCCAGGTTACGGGCAATGCCGTACTCAATTTGGATTGGCTCTCAATCGGGTGAGTCCCGAGTAGTCACCGGTGTGGTGCAGCGCTTTCGCTGGTGCGGTGCCCTTACGTCTTGCACCGTCGCCCTCTCTCCCTCTTCCTCTCGCCGCAGCTCGGGCAGCACGGACAGCGTGTTCGGGCCGGTGCGGAACCCCTGGGGCTACTCGCGCTCCTACCGCGAGCGGCACCACCTTGGCGACAGTGGCGACGGTGATGACGGGGAGTGGCTGATCACAGGCGGGAGCTCTGGTGGGAGCGCCGCTGCTGTTGCGGCAAGAACGTGTTTCTTGTGAGTGTGTGTGCATGTTGAACTTCCTTCGCACCTTACGTAGACAAACGTGCAAATCGTGAGCCATGTTTCTGGCTGTGGTCGTGTACCAACCACCTTCAAATTTGCATGAAGCTAGAGGACGGGGGCAATGCTTATTTGTGGTGTGGTACAGTGCCACGTGGTGCCCTGTGGTGCCACGTGGTGCAGGAACTGAGTACAGCATGGAACGCATGTATGTATGTTGAACTTCTTTTGCACCGTACATAGCCAACAGTGATAATTATCGGAGGTATGGGGGGGAAGGACAACGAATGAACGACAAAAATCAGTTATAAAGAAACGAGTTTTCAATCTGGAGTGCAGGCACATGCGGAGTTCAACATACATACTGCCCATAGACTAACACTACCCATAGACTAACACTACCCATAGACTCAACACTACCCATCGACTCAACACTGCCCATAGACTCAACACTACCCATAGACTCAACACTACCCATAGACTCAACACTGCCCATAGACTCAACACTACCCATAGACTCAACACTACCCATAGACTCAACACTGCACCTCCGCTTAGCGCGGTTGGCTACGTACGGTACGAAACAACTTAACGTACGTACTCACATCTGGGCCATGCTGCGTCTTGTTTCTCTTACCGCCACTTTAAATATTTAGTGTCAAACTCGTGCAGTGCGGACGCTTGTTCGACCTCATGGTGACCTCTCTCTCCTGACGTGGACCCCTGACGAACCGCTAACAACGCTGACTCTTACCACCCTCCCCCCCCTACCCCCCCCCCTCCCACTGTGGCGGAGCAGCGCACTGGGCTCGGACACGGGAGGCTCGACGCGGAACCCGGCGTCGCGCTGCGGAGTGGTGGGCCTCAAGCCGACGTACGGCCTCGTGTCGCGCCACGGCCTCATCCCCCTCGTCAACTCCATGGACGTGCCGGGGGTCCTGGCCTCGAGCGCCGATGACGCCGCCACCGTCCTGGGTGAGTGGCGAGATGTTAACTACCTCGCCTGGTATGCAGGAGGTCGTGGGTTCGATACCAACCTTGACGCCTGCTGCTGTATATTTGGAGTTTGCGTGTCTCTCTCTCATCATCATCATCATCACGGTGGCTAGGAGATGTTAACTACCTCGCCTGGTATGCAGGAGGTCGTGGGTTCGATCACGACCCTGACGCCTGCTGCTGTATATTTGGAGTTTGCAGTGTCTCTCTCTCATCATCATCACGGTGGCTAGGAGAGGTTAACTACCTCGCCTGGTATGCAGGAGGTCGTGGGTTCGATCCCGACCTTGACGCCTGCTGCTGTGTATTTGGAGTTTACGTGTCTCTCTCTCATTATCATCATCATCACGGTGGCTAGGAGATGTTAACTACCTCACCTGGTATGCAGGAAGTCGTGGGTTCGATTACGACCTTGACGCCTGCTGCTGTATATTTGGAGTTTGCGTGTCTCTCTCTCATCATCATCATCATCACAGTGGCTAGGAGATGTTAACTACCTCGCCTGGTATACAGGAGGGCAGTGGGTTTGATCCCGACCTTGACGACACCTGCTGTATATTTGGAGTTTGCGTGTCTCTCTCCCTGTGGCCGCTTGGATTTATCTCCGGGTTTTCCCTCCAACTTTAGAATCAACGTATGTTTAGAGTATTTGGCTGCTGCTATACATTTCTACACGATGACAAGCCGCTTCGTTGAGCTATCGTTTGTGGCCAGGTCGCTTCTGAAAAAGAGCTATATGGTTGAGTGGGCCTTACCTGGTAACATAAACATTTAGTTTATAATTTTAGTTTGAGTTGACGAATTTGGCTAAAACCTAATGATTCGTACAGAATACCCCCAGCAAAAGACAGTGCTTTAAAATAAATAGCTTTTGTTTGTATGTATGTTGAACTTCTTTCGCACCGTACATAGGCAACCGTGCTAATCGGAGGTGCGAGAAACTGAGATGGTTGAAATTAAAGTGAAACCTCCCTTCAGCGCTCTTGTGGCCACGGCACAAGGCCAATTCACCCAGAATGCACCGGATGTTGCCAGGTCTTGGAAGCTTAAGCAGGTGATGAGTTTGTTGGGGTTGACGCGCGTCTCACCAACTGTGCCCCCCCGCCTTCTAACACCCCCCACCCCCTCTAACGCCCCCCCACCATTTCTAACACCCCCCCCCACCCCCTCTAACGCCCCCTCCCCTTCTAACGCCCTCCCCCCTCCCCTTCTAACGCCCCCCCCACCCCCTCTAACACCCCCCCACCCCCTCTAACGCCCCCCCCACCCCCTCTAACGCCCCCGACCCCCTCTAACGCCCCCCCACCCCCTCTAACGTCCCCCCACTCCCTCTTCGCCCCCCCCCACCCCTCTAACGCCCCCCGCCCCACCCCCTCTAACGCCCCCCCACCCCCTCTAACGTCCCCCCACTCCCTCTTCGCCCCCCCCACCTCCTCTAATGCCCCCCGCCCCACCCCCTCTAACGCCCCCCCTCCACCCCCTCTAACGCCCCCCTCCCCTCCCCTTCTAACGCCTCCCCCTCTAACGCCCCCCTCCCCACCTCCCATAGGGGTGCTGGGTGGCGTGGACCCCCTGGACTCGACGTCGGCGAGGGAAGCGTTCCGTCCGTTCTCCCTGACGCACGAGGGCAGCGTCAGCGGCCTACACGTGGGCATCCCCGAGGTACGGGCACCTCGGCCACCCTGTGCGCGGGCGTGCTAGGGGATGGGCGCGTGCGTGGAGACGTGGGGGTGAGTGCGTGGGGGTGAGTGCGTGGGGGTGAGTGCGTGGGGGTGAGTGCGTGGGGGTGAGTGCGTGGAGACGTGTGGGTGAGTGCGTGGGGGTGAGTGCGTGGGGGTGAGTGCGTGGGGGTGAGTGCGTGGGGGTGAGTGCGTGGAGACGTGGGGGTAAGTGCGTGGGGGTGAGTGCTAGGGGGTGAGTGCGTGGGGGTGAGTGCGTGGGGGTGAGTGCGTGGAGACGTGGGGGTAAGTGCGTGGGGGTGAGTGCTAGGGGACGAGCGCGTGCGTGGAGACGTGGGGGTAAGTGCGTGGGGGTGAGTGCGTGGGGGTGAGTGCGTGGGGGTGAGTGCGTGGAGACGTGGGGGTAAGTGCGTGGGGGTGAGTGCTAGGGGACGAGCGCGTGCGTGGAGACGTGGGGGTAAGTGCGTGGGGGTGAGTGCGTGGGGGTGAGCGCGTGCGTGGAGACGTGTGGGTAAGTGCGTGGGGGTGAGTGCTAGGGGACGAGCGCGTGCGTGGAGACGTGGGGGTAAGTGCGTGGGGGTGAGTGCGTGGGGGTGAGCGCGTGCGTGGAGACGTGGGGGTAAGTGCGTGGGGGTGAGTGCGTGGGGGTGAGCGCGTGCGTGGAGACGTGGGGGTAAGTGCGTGGGGGTGAGTGCGTGCGTGGAGACGTGGGGGTAAGTGCGTGGGGGTGAGCGGTCGTCTTTGCAGTGGGTGAGCGCCGCGCTGTGAAACCCACGACAAGAGTTCAGTTCCCCCTCGTGTTTTCCGTTGTGGCCGTCGTAGGTGATGTCGCTCGCCGCAAGAGTCTGTTCACGCGATGGGGGAGGGCGCGTCTTTGTCTGTTGGCGGTGTGGAGTGGCGGCGTAGTCGTTGCCGAGTTCCATTTCCGCTCACGGCCAACACCGGTGACGATTACTTGAACCGGGCCCCCGCCGAGGTCGACTCGGCTTTAAACGAATGCCTGGGGAGACAAAGGCGGCCAGGCATGGTGTTGACCACCCGCCCCCTCGTGTGCCGTGCCAGCCTTCGCAGACGCTCGCAACTGCCCTTGCCCCAGCAGTCCGCTAAAGACTACAGCGGGGGGGTGGGGATCCTTTGCATTTGTGCAGGAGTACCACGCTCCGGGTCTCTCTGCGGACGTGCTGGCCGCGTGGAGCCGCGCGGCAGAGCTCCTGGAGGCGGGCGGAGCGCGCGTGGAGCGCGTGTCCCTCCCGCACACGCAGCACTCCATCGTGTGCTACCACGTGCTGTGCACCGCCGAGGTGGCCTCCAACATGGCGCGCTTCGACGGCCTGCAGTACGGTGCGGCCGCATCGACCACCGCCATCACCGCCACCCCTGTCACTACCCCCACCATCACTACCCCCACCGTCACCTCTACCACCACCACCGCCACCGTTGCCACTACCGCCACCACCACCGTCACCACCTCCACCACTACCTCCACCACCTCCACCACTACCTCCACCACTGCTGCTACCACCGCCGGCACCATGGTGGCGGCAGCAGCTATCGCACCTCCACCGCTAATGCACAACCACTTACCCACCACTTGTGAACTTGCGCCGCTCACTCGCTGCCACCGCGTCGTCATCATCATCATCAGGCGTGTCGCGCTGAGCGAAGCTCGTCGGGGTTTCCCCGCCTTCAGGAAGCAGGGCCTGGTGAATTGCCGCTGTTTGTGAAGGTGCTCGAGTCGTTGATTGATGAGCGCTGCACCGATCGGGGCGGCAGAGGTGGCAGGGCGTGGCTCTAGCCACACCACCATCGGTGCTGAGATTTACACACCGTAAGGCCGAGTCAACCTATAACCTTGTTAAGATATTCGCCACTGATGTTGGCCGTGAGCAGGAATCAAACTCGGGTCGCCAGATTCGTAGCACGGCGCGCCAACAGATACACGGTAGCTCCCCCCTCCTGCTGACGCACGCACTGGCGACACGACCCAGCTGTAGCGCTCGTCGCAGAGGTACGGTGCGGAGGGAGGCCTTCGTTCAGCAGTGGATAGAGAAAGGGCCGTGAACGACATTGTCGATTTTTTTCCAGGACGGCGTTTTAAGCGATTGGCGCCCCTTTACGCAGGCCACAGGAGCGCGGTGGATGAATCCACGGAGGCGATGTACGCGGCCACACGTCACGAGGGCTTCAACGACGTAGTACGGGGCCGAATCCTCGCCGGGAACTACTTTCTGCTGAAGCAGTAAGCGGCGTGAGCGATGTCGCAAGCAGAGGTCGCAACCGGGTACCCGATACCCGTACCCTACCCGATACCCGGCTACCCGTACCCAGCCAGGTACGGGTACCCGTTTGCGACCCTGGTGTGGCCGGATACGGGTACGGGTAGGCCGTGAGTCACTGGTGAGTCACCGTTTGTCACTCATTTCCCAACGTCTTGTCTCTTCTTATGATTCAAGTTCCTAGAATCAACCCACCCGCGCCTGCAACATGGCTTCATCCCAGAGGTCGCAATCGGGTACCCGATACCCGTACCCTACCTGTACCCGGCCGGGTACGGGTAGGGTACGGGTACGGCCGGGTACGGGTACCCGTTTGCAACCCTGGTGCGACCGGGTACGGATAAGGAATCAAAACCCGTTTGCGACCTCTGGTCACAAGGCGTCGGAGATAATTAAAATAATAAGTGTCATCTCACTCACTCTCGTAGAGAGAGAACCACTCGCAGGTGCGAGGAGGAATCGCACATAAGCGAGAAGGCAGTGACGCAATGAGCCGGCACCAATAATTACGCAAGCTCTGCAGTTCTCTATATATATGAAGGTGTTATCAGACAATTAATGACACACTGAGCTATATCGATATTTTCCAGAAGTGACCTGGCCACAAATAATAGCTCAACAAAGTGGCTTTTATCGTGTGGACATTCATAGCAGCCGAGTACTCTGAACGCACGTCGATTCTAAATGTGGAGCGGAATAAGTATAACCTGTAAAAACAAAGTTTTTCACTATAAATCCTTTATATGCGTGGCGGCTAGAGTCCTCTCGTCCTCTGGCTTGAGATGGCTGCCACCTATGGGTCAGATGATTGTCTGCCAGTATTAAGCAATTGGTAATTAAATATTTAATTTGTTTTCCCTAAACAGTGTAAAATTTTGGAAAAAAAATTTCACGAAAATTAATTGTCACGCACAACGAGTCTGTGTGGAAATTGTCAGCTCGATTGGATCACGGGAAGTGGGTTAAAAAACGACCGAAAGATTTGCACGGTCCTAAGCAAGCAAGCGAACTTAATATAAAGGATTTAAAAACCGAAGGACCCGGAGAAAGACCTCCCCTCCCCCCGCTGCGCAGGAACTACGAGCGCTACTTCGTGAAGGCCCAGCGCGTGCGCCGCCTCATCGCCAGGGACTTCGAGGCGGTGTTTGCGAGCGGAGTCCGCGTGCTGCTGACGCCCACCACGTTGAGCGACGCCCCCACGCACCGCGACTTCTGCAGCGAGGATAACCGCACGCGCAGCGCGCAGGAGGACGTGTTCACGCAGCCCGTCAACATGGCCGGTGCGTAGTAGGGGGCGAGTGGGTTACGATCCCGGACGCCGGTGATGCCTCCATTTTATCTGGGCCTTCTTGTTCTGCGGAGTACGAGTTTGTGTGTGTGTGTGTGAGAGTGTGCGAGAGAGTTTGAGTCGGAATGTCAGTAGTGTCCTATGGAGAGACACGCCCTACCCATCCATAGCAACGTGGAATTTCCACCATGGGCTCGGGGCTCTAAACAGGAAATGAGCGCTAATGCCTCGATACTCTTCTGAGCAGGAAATGTTTTTTACGTGAGATTTTTTTTCTCAGCGTGCATGCGGTGCGTGTGTTGCATGCGGGTGTGTGTGGGGAGCGGTAGTGCAGCAGTTAGTGCGCTGCGCTATGAAACCGGCGATTATCTGAACTGGTCTTGGGCCTCCCCAAGGTCGACTCAGCCTCGAATGAGTACCTTGTGCGGTGTGTAAACATCGGCACTGGGGAGACAAAGGCGGTCGTGCATGGTGCTGGCCACCCACTACCTCTTGTGCCATGCCGGCCTTCACTTGCCCCAACAGTCTCTTACAGTATACGAGGGATCTTTGTTTTTGTTGTGTATGCGTGCGTGGGTGCAGGCCTCCCAGCGGTGAGCGTCCCTGTGGCCCTGTCTACGCGGGGTCTCCCCCTCAGCCTGCAGCTCATCGGCCCGGCCTTCTCCGAGCGGGAGCTGCTGAGCGTGGCCAAGTGGCTGGAGGCGGCCTCCAACTTCCCGAGCATCGACCTCCCCGAGTCGTTCTCGACGCCGGTGGCGACAGCGGACGCTCGAGGGATTAAATCGACGTAACTTTGAGTTGGGCGGGCGGGCAAATAAGCGGGTGAATAAGTGGGTGAGTGAGTGGGAGGGTGAGCGGGAGAGTGAGCGGGTGGGCAAACGAGCGGTTGGCTGGGTGAGCGAGCGAGCGGGCGGGCGGATAAGCGGGCGGGCGGTGAGCGAGTGAGAGATTGTGACCTATCTTGGATGACGCAAGACGCGGCCTGCGCTGGAGTTCACGGAAGCCGTCACGTCGGTTCCCAAACACATCGCTCGTCTGCTGCAACTTTATAAAAATTACTGAATGGACGTCGCTACATTGCGGATAGTGTGGCTCCATCCTGCAGGGCTCCATCCTGCAGGGCTCTGTTGTGCCGCTTCTGCCACGCTTCGCTGCACGAAGCAGACGGAGGATCTGAAGAAGCAGCAGTAGCTGCGGGTCGACGCGTCCCCGACCAGAGCAACACAAACCACGGACGCCCGCCCGCAACGGGCGCCGGTCGAGCAACAGGAGATCTCGATGAAGCAAGAACATTCGTTGGACCTGTTGAGTTTCAGCGACGTGTCTTGGGCGGTTTATTTTGTCTTACAAAAAAAACAAAGCCGATTAAATAAAACATTCGACAAAATCAACATTGTGGATTCTTCCCCGCTTAGTACATTTCGATACGACCAGTGTTTTGCGACACCCGTGTGAGAGAGCGGGGGGTGGGCATCGCCCATTGTGCTCTGGGCTGCACGGTCAGCTTAGTGGTCGTTAAAGCGGCGTGGGGGGGGAAATTGGGGGGAGGGGGGGGTCAGTGGATGGTGTGGTGGTGGCGGAGCCGGTAATATTAGCAGGCCCCAGCGAGTCACGTGCGCCGGTACAGGAAAGCTGCCTCCGCTCATAGCCTCGAAGCTGCGTGGGCCTCCGGCTACAAATTCACGACGATTGGCAAACAGGACGAGGCCCGCGGTGCACGGGGTGGGGTGGTGGTGTTTGTGTTGCCGAGGAGGAGCCTGCATGCTGTTCCACGCGGTTGGTTCGCTCGCAGCTTGAGGAAATGTTTAGGCTGCATGGCCAGGCCCCCCCCGCGTGAAGGCCGCGCATTCGCAAAATTCTCAAGTAGCAACTTAAACAAAAACGGACAAACAAAAGCGGTGTACGTTAATTATTTTAAGTTGCTATTTTGACACCAGGTGCTCATGGTCATGTGATCACACAGTTGTCTGAGCGATCGCACGTGAACCTCCAAGTGCAAGGCCTACGGGATTCTGCAGTCGACTTGGTGGCCGGAGAAGTGACAGCAAGGCGACAGGAACCATTCATCGGAGATGAGGGAGCAAGGGAGAGGGGGGGAATGGACGGCAGCCAGACAGGTCAGAGTGTAAGAAAGGTGGTGGCTGAGGTGGCACCGCTGAGATCCGTGGTTCAAATCTGGGGTCCATCGCAACCACCCTGTGGCAGAGGTCGCAACCGGGTACCCTATACCCGTACCCTACCCGATACCCGGCTACCCGTACCCAGCCGGGTACGGGTACCCGTTTGCGACCCTGGTGCGGCCGGGTACGGGTAGGCCGTGAGTCACTGGTGAGTAACTGTTTGTCACTCATTTCCCAACATCTTGTCTCTTCTCACAATTCAAGTTCCTAGAATCAACCCAACCGCGCCTGCAACATGGCTTCATCCCAGAGGTCGCAATCGGGTACCCGTTTGCGACCCTGGTGCGGCCGGGTACGGGTAAGGAATCAAAACCCGTTTGCGACCTCTGCCCTGTGGCTAAAACCGGGTTCTCAAGTGCAGTGGGCTGGACGCTCTTAATCGGGTCACCTGGCGACTTACTGAGGCACCCAGAGGCTTACATGGAGACTCGCGTAGACCGGCTTCTGGTTAAACCCGGTTTTCAACTGTAGCGGAGTTGATGGTCTCACCCCCATACACCCAGTAAACTGTGCGCACACACACATAAAGTAAAACCCATCATTTTTAAACTTACCATTTCACTTAGTTTTACAAAAGTTCCGGCTCCTAAAGTTTGACAAGAAGAAAAAAAAAAAACGGTCCAAGTGTCGTACGGTGAACATTTCTCTACAGCAAGGAACGTGGAAGAGTGCAGTAGCCCCGAGTGTGTGGATTTTAAAAAATAATAAAAGTTCGCTTCAAGCGATTTCAGAAGCAGTTCCCGTGATATACGCTTCTGCGAATCACCCTCGGTCACACGGGGCGAGATTCACTGCGAGTTTCCCGACGGCAGAACTGGAACACGATTGCGAATACACAAAGTGGTGGCCGCAAATGAACCACAATACCTCGCTGATCTCGTCAGGAGCGACAACCATCATCATCACGCGAACTCCGGTCATCCCCGCAGCAGCGCCATCAAACAAAGACGGTCACCGCACCGCGCGCTTTCAAATGCGCTTCTGCGGCCGTCTGGAATGCTCTTCTTTCTGATATTAGGAAGCAACTGCAGCTATGCCCTTTTAAATCATTTCGATTGACAACTCATTTCTGTCGAACTGATTTT
Source organism: Lethenteron reissneri (assembly GCF_015708825.2). Classification (NCBI taxonomy): domain Eukaryota; kingdom Metazoa; phylum Chordata; class Hyperoartia; order Petromyzontiformes; family Petromyzontidae; genus Lethenteron; species Lethenteron reissneri. The sequence goes on from NC_083834.1 coordinate 7,228,418, forward strand.
TGTGTTTAGTTTGTTGTCCTTCCCCCGCACCTCCGATTAGCACGGTTGGCTGCGTAGGGTGCAAAAGAAGTTCAACATACACACACACATACGTACGACAAAACTAAATTTAAAGAAATCGGCCTTTCATCAGGGGCCCCCAACACACCAAGGACAAGCCTCGACGGACGCCAGAACGACCAGCCGTCCTCGCCAGCTGTTCCTCCTCCGCCGCCGCCGCCGTAATCATCAGTACTCCTCGGCCATCATGAGCACCACCAGCGAAGTCCAGCCGGTGAAGGGGTGGCTGCCCTGGCCTCGGCCCGTCGAGTCGCTGTACTGCTCCCACACGTATCCCGTGGCGGCGTACTGCCGGTACACGTTGCCGACGACGTTCTCGCGCAGGCTGTTGTAGATGTCGCCGGCGCGCCGCTGCTGCGGCCCGGCGAGCTTCGCGTAGCGGTGGAGCGCGCGCGCCGCCAGGTAGTTGAGGTTCACCCAGACGGCGCCGCGCCAGTAGGGCGGGTCGTGCTCCGTGTTGCGCTTCTGGTAGAGGGGGTCGGAGCGCGACAGCGAGCGCAGGCCGAACGGCGTCCACATGCGGCTCTCGTCGCGCAGGAGGTCGAGGAGCGCCGGCAGGCGCGGGGAGTCGGCCTCGACGGCGCCGAGCAGCAGGGGGAAGAGGCTCACGTAGCCCAGCGCGTTGACGAAGCGCTCGCTGGGCGCGCGGCGGACGGCGCGGACCTACGACGCGACAGAGGTGGGGGTTCAGCGATGGCGGAGACCTAAAACTGAACTATAAATTATATTTTATTTCGAGTCTGCGTGTTCTCTGCGGGTCCACGCTCAGAATCGACATCGCGCATTTAGAGTATTTGGCAGCTGCTATAATTCCCACGCGACGGGAAGCCGCCAACTTCGTCGAGCAGTCAACCGTGGCCAGGTCGCTTCTGAAAAAACGACCGTATCGCTCAGATGAGGCCCCATCTGTAAAAAACAAAAATATAATTTTCATAGTTTTAGTTCACGTGTTCGAGTAGCGAAGGCCGGCACGTACCAGTCGCATCTGCGGCGGCGCGCGCGACTGCTGCTGCCCGGCCGCGGGCGGCACCCTCTCGCGCACCAGCGCCACGGCCTCCGTGTGGTTGCCCCAGTCGGCGTAGGCCTGCAGCTCCTCGGCCCAGTGCAGCGCGTCCAGGACGTCGTTGTCGCTCAGCTCGCGGTGCATTCGCGTGTACGCTGCCCACACCAGGAGCGGGGGGGGGGGGGTGGTGACACGGGACGAGCGAGTAAGGAGGGAGAGGAGGAGGTGCATGAGGAAATGGACGGCAGTCAGAGAGGTCAGAGTGTAAGAGGCGGTGGTGGCCGATGTGGCACCACCGAGATCCGGGGATTAAAATCTGGGGTCCATCGCAGCTACCTTGCGGTTGAAGCCGAGTTCTCAAGTGCAGTGGGGTGGTCTGGCTCATGGTGCTGTACTGCCATCATATTCTGGAAAGCCAGGAGTGGGTGACCTCCCGATTCAGAGAGTTTTCGTCCACCAACCCTCAACTTCCACAGTGCTGAATTACGGCAGTGCACCACCAGCGCCCGGCTAAATAAACGACGGTAAACATTCCCACGGTATTAACTAGGGCAGCCGCTTGGCCTGAACCGTGGACCTCTCCAACGGACGTTCAAAACTATTTGGGCTGATATCAATTTCCACACGACGATAAGCCGCTTTGGTTGGGCTATCATTATTTGTGGCCAGGTCGCTTCTGAAAAAGAGCGATATAGCTCAGTGGGCCTTACCTGGTAAAATAAAAAAAAGTCTCTTGTTTTAGTTTAATAAGCGCACCTCGGATATGTCACTGCCCCGTACGAACGCTCCTCTCTGTTACCCAGTGACCCCACTCCCCGTGACCCCGTGACCCCCGTGAGACTCCACCTTGGTGGGGCACTCCGATGGTACGAGCGATGTCGGCCATGACACCGGCGGCCAGCGCCATCCAGCAGCGCAGGTCCACGTGGCGCTCCTGCTCAGAGGGATGCGAAGCCCTGGGATGCACACACACACACATACACACACATACATACACACATACACGCACACATACATACACACATACACACACATACACGCACACATACAAGCACACATACACGCACACATACACACACATACACACATACATGCACACACACATACATGCACGCACACATACATGCACGCACCCATACACGCATACACACATACACACACACACACATACACGCATGCACACATACACACACACATACACACACACATACATGCGCACACACACACACATACACACACACATACACACACATACACACACATACATACACACATACATACACACATACATACACACACACGCACACATACACGCACACACACAAAAACAAACAAAGATCCCCGTATAGCCTTAACAGACTGTAGGGGCAAGTGCTGTTAGCGAGCACCTATGAAGGCCGGAATGGTACACGAGGAGCCAGCACCACGCCCGACCGCCTTTGTCTCCCTAGCGGCGATGTTTACACACCGCACTAGGTACTCATTTGAGGCTGAGTCGACCTAGGGGAGGCCCAGGACCGGTTCAGATAATCGCCACTGGTGTTGGCCGTGAGCGGGAATCGAACTCGGGCCGCCACACCTCCGCTTCCCATAGAGACTCCAACACACACACACATACACACATACAGACTCATAGAGACACACACAGACTCATAGAGATTCACACAGACTCATAGAGACACACACAGACTCAGAGATTCGCACACAGACTCACGAAGACTCACGCAGACTCACACACAGACTCATAGAGATTCACACAGACTCATAGAGACACACACAGACTCAGAGATTCACACACAGACTCATAGAGATTCACACACCCAGACTCATAGGGATTCGCACACAGACTCACGGAGACTCACGCAGACTCACACACAGACTCATGGAGACACACAAAGACAATGACTCACACACACACAGACTCTCACGCAAACACACGCGCGCTCAGTCCACTCCTCGATTCTTAAGCCAACGTGGTAATTACAGCAGACCTTCGCTACCCTCAACGCATGCAGCGCGGCTCTACAGCAAAGGTCGCAATCGAGTACCCGATACCCGTACCCTACCCGATACCCGGCTACCCGTACCCGGCCGGGTAACCGGCCGGGTCCGGGTACCCGTTTGCGACCCTAGTGTGGCCAGGTACGGGTACGGGTAGGCCGTGAGTCACTGGTGAGTAACCGTTTGTCACTCATTTCGGGTAGGGTACGGGTAGGGAACGGGTACCCGTACCCGGCCGGGTACGGGTACCCATTTGCGACCCTAGTGCGGCCGGGTATGGGTAAGGAATCAAAACCCGTTTGCGACCTCTGCTCTACAGTGGAGGACAGAGGGACACGAGAGAGGAACACACGGGGAGGCAGGCAGGGGGGAAAGCCGCCACTCACTCATCTTACATATTTATATCGCGCTTTTATCCAAAGCATTTTACGAGGGTTATGAGTGGTACGATTAGGGTAGCTAAAAGTGATATGGTGAATAGGGTTGGGGTACAGGGAGGGCGGTGTAGTGGGCACCGGAATTACGGGGGTGCCGAGGGATGGAGGATGGGCCAGGGAGAAGGAGGCGGGGGTCTTGAGGGGGGAGCGGAAACGAGACGGTGAGGGCGCAACGCAGGGTGGACTCACCGCGGGTAGTCGTCCAGGCCGGACGTGAGGGTCTTGGGGTTGAGGAAGACGCTGGTGTCGGCGTCTCGTCCTCTCCAGCGGAACGAGTGCGGCACGGGCCCGCTCTGCGTCAAGTTGTACCAATCGAACCTGTGCACCGCCGCCGTACAACAACCGCACAACAAACGCTCAGCGAGCCGGCCGCGTGGTTGTCGACCCGCGGAAGAACCGCCCACCCCCGAACCCCACGACGCCGTCGATTTTGTTTTTTGGGTTTTCACACGAACCAGGCGCGCAGGCGCGGGAAGATTCGCCGCAGGAACGCGGAGTCCTCGTCCGACACGGAGCCGGCGCCCAGGTCCGCCACGGAGGCGCGCAGCGTCAGGAAGAAGGTGGGGGGGTTGGCGTTCTGGCTGTGCTGCACCACGAACTCAGCCGGGACTACGCCGCAGAAGCAATCGGGCACACCGCCGGAGGGAGGGAGGGAGGGGAGGGGGGGATAGAGGGAGGGAGAGGGAGGGAGGGGAGAGAGGGAGGGGAGAGAGGGAGGGAGGGAGGGAGAGAGGGGAGGGGAGGCTGGGGAGGGAGGGAGGGGGGGTGGGGAGGGAGGGAGGGAGGGGAGAGAGGGAGGGAGAGGGAGGGGAGGGTGGGGAGGGAGGGGAGAGAGGGAGGGGAGAGAGGGAGGGAGAGGGAGGGGAGGGTGGGGAGGGAGGGGAGAGAGGGAGGGGAGAGAGGGAGGGAGAGGGAGGGGAGGGTGGGGAGGGAGGGGAGAGAGGGAGGGGAGAGAGGGAGGGAGAGGGAGGGGAGGGTGGGGAGGGAGGGGAGAGAGGGAGAGAGGGAGGGAGAGAGGGGAGGGTGGGGAGGGAGGGAGGGAGGGAGGGTGGGGAGGGAGGGAGGGGAGGGTGGGGAGGGAGGGAGGGGAGAGAGAGGAGGGAGGGGAGGGTGGGGAGAGAGGGAGGGGAGGGTGGGGAGGGAGGGGTCAGTACCATGGCATCTTGTGTAAATGAGAATGCAAATGCCAGTACAAGTGAAATGGAAGATACAAATGAGACAGCACCAAAAATAGACCATCTGCTCCATCCACGTACAACATTAACAAAACAAAACAAACAAGAAAATCAGGACAAATGAAGCCTAGCAACGTTACAGACATCTACATACGAGACCGTACAAATGAGACGGAACACGACAGGACAACCTGATGAGCCAGACCGGCACATACGACTCAAACAGTACGAACACTCCACACAACAATAAAATAAAACATTATAAAATATAATAAAATAATTCTCACGACGTTTCGGCCACAACGCAAGCAGCCGTCCTGAGGTGAAGAACAGGTCTGTCGGGAAGACAGCGTCTGCTGCTTGCGTTGTGGCCGAAACGTCGTGAGAATTATTTTATTATGTTTTATTTTTATTACTTTATTATTTCCCTTCTACGTGACTTTACCGAAAGAACCAAGATGAATCCCTGCAGTCACGAAAGCTTTAAATCGAAACTCCACACAACACCACCGTAGACGCTACAAAACGAGTCGCACCGCGGCAACCAAAGCGAACCGTCGCCGCGGCGACGAGCGACGCGAACCTCCACGCTCCCCCCCAAAAAGATGTTCGCCCCCCCCACCCCCGACCCCCGACCCCCGACCTTTGCTCTGCGCCTCGGCGCCCAGGATCTGCTCGCGCGGGATCCATCCGTCGAAGTTGAGGAGGTCGAGCCAGTGGGCGATGATGTCGCGCGCCACCTCGGCGTCCCAGCGCCACACCAGCAGCTGGTGAAATCCCTCGTCCCACAGGAATCCGCGCGGGAAGAAGGAACGTGACGGCACGGCGGTGAGCAGCGGCGCCGGCCAGTAGAGCACGGGCCCCTCGTCCGCGAGCGGCGAGCGCACCACCGAGCGGCCGTAGAAGTAGCCGACTCCGCCCAGCGCGTTGCTCAGCGTCGCCTTGGCGAAGGCCACCTGCGCCGGAGGGAAGCCCTTGGCGCCCGCGAGGCCAAAGGTGCGCTCGAAGCGAGCGTCAAACGCCGCCTGGCGGGCGGCGAGCTCCCGCGTGAGGGCGGTGCCCGACAGCGCCCCGTCACGCCGCTCCACGCTGCCCGACTCGAAGAGGACCTCCATCTGCGCAAGGTGGCGCAGGGTGGGAGGGGGGCACGGATTACGTGGGCGGCGCACGCGAAACCTACGGGAGAGGTGGTACGCGCGAGGTGATTGCGCACTTCACTGTAAATTGAAATTGTTTTTTTTTTGTCATCACCAACAAAGGATTAAAACTATTAAATAAACTAGTTTTTATGTTACCAGGTAAGGCCCCACTGATCTATATAGTTATTTTTCTAAATGTGGAGGGAAAAACGGGAGAAAAATCCACGCGACCATGGAGAGAGAGAGACATGCAAACTCCAAATACCGGCGTCAGGGTCGGGATGGAACCCACGACCTCTTGTATACCAGGAGCGGTAGTTAACATCTCGCCAGGACCCACAGCACGAGTACAACATCCATAAGATTAAATGTAGTTGATTATGCTCTAGAGAGCATCTCTAGAGTGTATCTTGGCCTACTCTTCTACGGTGGCCAGACGTAATGTACCCACACTGTAACCGCACCACATGTAGGTTGAACTTCTTTCACACCGTACAAAGCTAACAGTGCTAATCAGAGGTGCGGGGGAAGGACAACAAACATAACAATAAAAGCAGTTCTAAAGAAATTAGTTCGTCAATCTAAATTATTAAAAAGTGCATAGTTCCAATGGCTTCCTAATATCGGAAGGAAGAGCGTTCCAGACGGCCATAGAAGCACATCTGAAGCAGAGGTCGCAAACGGGTTTTGATCCCTTACCCGTACCCGTACCCGGCCGCACCAGGGTCACAAACGGGTACCCGTACCCTACCCGATACCCGGCCGGGTACGGGTAGCTGGGTATCGGGTAGGGTACGGGTATCGGGTACCCGATTGCGCCCTCTGGGATGAAGCCATGTTGCAGGCGCGGGTGGGTTGATTCTAGGAACTTGAATTGTGAGAAGAAACAAGACGTTGGGAAATGAGCGACAAACGGTTACTCACCAGTGACTCACGGCCTTCTCACTCATTGGTTGGGGTGAATCATGTGCGGCTACCTGTACCTGTACCCGGCTGGGTACGGGTAGCCGGGTATCGGGTAGGGTACGGGTATCGGGTACCCGATTGCGACCTCTGATCTGAAGGTAGGTGATGCGGTGATCATCTTCGTTCGATGGCCAGCCAAAAGCCGCTGCTGCGAGAATGACCGGAGTTCGCGTGATGCTGCTTGTTCATCCTTGACCAAATCAGTAAGATATTGTGGTTCATGTGTGGAAAGCAGTTTGCGTGTGCAATGAGTGCGACCTTGCAATGTAAGATTACTGCAAGGTCGCAGTGACCAGGCAGTGACCAGCGAGGCAAGATCAGCGCCGGTGAGGATGGCCTGCGACGAGACGAGACCGTCGCCGTGCCGCACCTGGAAGGGCGCCCTGGCCGTGAGCTGGTGCACTACGAGCGTGGAGCCGTCGCCGTCGCTCGGCTCGGACGCGCCCAGCTGCCTCCCGTCCACGGCGACGACGTAGCGCCGCTCCTCCCCATCGTCCGGGCCGAACACGAAGCGGCCGCTCAGGCTGGCGCGCACCACCTCCGTCACGCGCTCCAGCCCCCCCAGTGGCGCCCGCAGGCTGTTGTACCTGCGCCGCCAGCAGCCAATCGGCAGTCGGTGTCACTGGCCCTGGCCGATCAGCAATCGCCATCGGCAATCGAACATCTGACCGCACCTCCGATTAGCGCGGTTGGCCACGTGCGGTGCGAAAGAAGTTCGACACGCACGCGCGCTCACTCTGTACATCCGTCACTTCGCCTCACCTGCCGCGTCACTCTTCGACCGCGCGTCACTCTGCGTGGGGTCGGCGTCACTCTGCGTGCGCGCGCACCTGGCATACTTGGCGTCGTTCGTCTTGGGCGCGGTGGGCGCGGCGAAGGTGACGCGGAAGTCTCCCAACTCCTCCGACGAGCCGTCGACCGCCGCGAGGCGCTCCCCCTGCTCCACGCGGGGTCGCAGGACGCCCTGGCCGTCCGTGGCCACGTAGACGAGCAGCGAGACGAGCGGAGCGGCCTCCACCGACGCCTGGGAACGTCAAACCAAAGTCAGGGGGCCCCCCGCCGCCACCGGCTGGAGCGCTGCCACTGGGATTTTTGCACACAGCGTTGGTGTACGGTGATTTTTTTTTGCAATATTTTGCTGTCTTTTCTTGGATTTCCTGTTTGCACTTAGTCACATATTCACTTTAAGATGTTTTTTGTTCATGTTTTTGTTTTTTGTTTGTTGCGGTTGCACCCGATTCAAGAGCCGAATGGCTCACAGGGCTATACCTAATACATGAACTTGAACTTATGCCGAGATGTTACGGGCCGTCCCTGCTTGTAGCTCGGAAGGCTAACGCAGCGCAAGGTAGAACGATTCATCACGAAGGTTTTTGGGTTAGATCGCATAAGTATAAATGTGTCGTAACCCTCCACCACCCGACACAGCCAGTGACGCTTGTCACGTAAACAACGCGCCAATTAGTTACAGATAGTGGCCAATTGCCCGATGATGCTGGATGTAATTACCAGCGAAATGTCGTACTACTCAAATTGTAAATGTTGTGGATTTACTCTCCAACACACCGGTGGGCTGATGTAGTAAACTAATCGGCACGTTGTTTACGTGACAAACCTCACTGGCTGTGTCGGGTGGTGGACGGTTACGACACATTTATACTTACGCGATCTAACCCCAAAACCTTGATCATGAATAATATTGGTTGCGAAAGCCTATGTGTTAAATTAGAATGATTCACTCACCTAAGATAACATTTGGGTAAGAAAAAAACAAATTGCGAGTCTACCATTTCAGACGGCGTAACGTGACGTCGAGGGCGGGGCGAAAACGTCTCCCGGAGCAAACTAACGGACGAACCCGCGGTTTGACGGTGACGCGCCAGCTCCAGTCTCCGCCGTGCGCCCCGCCGGCGCGCTTCACGAACGCGGCGCGCACCGAGAAGTCGCGCTCCAGCGCCTCGTGCACGCCAAAGTGGCGCCCGTCGTGCGCCAGCCAGCCGTAGCGCGCCAGCGCGTCGCCCTGCTCGCACGTGTGCCGCAGGGGCCCCACGCCGCCTCCTGCCGTCTGCTCCATCCACATGAGGCCTGCGTCAGGCCCACAGAGAGAGAGAGTGGCCACGGGGGAGATCCCAAAGGCCCCTAGTGGCAGAGGTCGCAACCGGGTACCCGATACCCGTACCCTACCCGATACCCGGCTACCCGTATCCGGCCGGGTACGGGTACCCGTTTGCGACCCTGGTGCGGCCGGGTACGGGTACGGGTAGGCCGTGAGTCACTGGTGAGTAACCGTTTGTCACTCATTTCCCAACGTCTTGTCTCTTCTCACAATTCAAGTTCCTAGAATCAACCCACCCGCGCCTGCAACATGGCTTCATTCCAGAGGTCGCAATCGGGTACCCGATACCCGTACCCTACCCGTACCCGGCCGGGTACGGGTAGGGTACGGGTACGGCCGGGTACGGGTACCCGTTTGTGACCCTGGTGCGGCCGGGTACGGGTAAGGAATCAAAACCCGTTTGCAACTTCTGCCTAGTGGTGAGTGTGAAGCCAGACAGTTGAGTGTCAAGCCAGGTGAGTTGTGAAGGCAAGCAAGCGTAAAAAGATGCGAGTGTGAATTAAGACAGGTGAGTGTGAAAAAAGACAGGGCATTGAGAAGTCAAGCATCGGGGTAGAAGGAACTTCGTGGTCCTGGTTCGCACTACCGTGGTGGAGAGATGTTAACTACCTCGCCTGGTATACAGGAGGTTGTGAATTCGATTCCGACCCTGATGCATGTGATCGCATGGACATTTCTCCGCGTCCTCCAGTTTTTCCCGCCACATTTAGAATCAATATCACGCGTTCGAGAGTATTTGGCTGCTATAAATTAGCACGTGAAGATAAGCCACTTCATTTGGTTATCATTTGTGACAGCCAGGTCACTTCTGAAAAAGCGACATCCAGCTCAGTGGGCCTTACCTGGTAAAATAAAATTTTTACAAAATATTTTTTTGTTTTACCGGCCACGGGCGAGCGCGGACTCCGCGTCTTCATGCCGAAGTAGACCCCCGGCCGGTACGAGCCCCAGAAGCGGTCGGGCGACGCCGCGGGGAGGGAGGAGCCCTGCGGCACGGCCGGCTCGGCGGGGAGCGGCGTGGTGAGGCGCGCCGCGAGCCGCCAGCGCACGTACGAAGCCCAGCAGAACCAGGCGAGGCTCACGGCGCCCAGCACTATCGCCACGTTGAGCAGCGCGCCGCCGATGTCCCAGCTCGGGCGGCGGGCGGCCCCTTTCCTCGTGGGCCGAGGCACGGCGCCCGTCCGTCGCGTCCCCGGGCCGTTATCGTCGTCGTCGGCGGCTGGGCGAGTGCCGCCGGCCGCCGCCACCGCCGCCGCCGCCTTGCGGGAAGGACGCTGCTTGGGGCCTGGCATGGCCTACAGGGTGGTGGAGGGTGTGACAGTGGCGCAGAGTGTTTAACTACAAACGCGGTTCCAGGGGAGGCCAGGTGGCCCGGAGGTTAAAAACACTGAGCTGGTACTGCCGACATCCTGGGTTTTAAATTCTCAGGGCCGGTCTCGCTTCGTGGGGGTGAAGCTCTTCCTTCCGATGAAACGCTCCTCCTTTTTGGAACGCTTTTCCCTCCGATGTTAGGAGACCACTGGGAGCTATGTACTTTTGAATCATCTAGATTGAAAACTAATTTCTCTAGAACTGCTTTTTACGTGTAGTTTGTTGTCCTTCCCCCCGCCACCCCGCTGCCGCACCTCCGATTATCCCGGTTGGCTACGTACGGCGCAAAAGAAGTTCAACATACGCACACACATGACCTGAATTCCCTTCGCGAGCATTTGGGCCGAGTGAAAGTACATCACCAAAGAGGGCGTGGCCCCATTGTCCAAATGTGAAACGCTACCTGTAAGTTAGTCAATTGGGGTTACTCGACTGGGATTACTCAATTGGGATTGAGTAACTTGCAGTAATCATCGCCCCCTGCTGCAAAAATATGGCAGGATGCTACTCAAAAAGTGCCATCAGACTCTGTGAGGCTTTTCTGGTTAAACAAGCGTAACATATTTCGATTTAAAGCTTTCGTGACTGCAGGGATTCATATTCTTGGTTCTCTCGGTAAAGTCACGTAGAAGGGAAATAATAAAATAATAAAAATGAAACATAATACAAATTATCACGATGTGTCGGCCACAACACAAGCAGTCGTCCTCAGGTGGAAATAGAAAAAAAAGTCGTGAGAATTTTTTAATGTTTTATTTTTATTATTTTATTATTTCTCTTCTACGTGACTTTACCGAAAGAACCAATAATACGCGGCACATTGACAAATAGGTGGTGGGCACATTTCATTTAATATTTGACTTCGTCAGCGACACGGTCTTGACCTTTGACCTGCAAGTATTTGCCCAACAAATAAACTCGTAGAATCACGGAAATGTCACTTTTTTTTCAACTGCATCTGCAGTTTAAAAGACCCACAAAGAGAGAGAGACGCACGGAGAGCGCGGGACAAATGGAGACCCCGAAGAAGACACAGAAAAAAACATAATTCTGAAAAGCCGGACAGAAGTGAAAATATGCAAAGACAAAAACTCAAGACAAACACGAGAGAGACAGACAGAAAGACACGGAACGAGATGAGCAGACGCACACACACACAAGAACCATTACACACATTGCGTTCCAACCTAATTAACCCTTGAAGACAAAATACGTGGATAGTTCTCACTTGCGGTGGATGAATGCAACTGGCCAGTAACTACTTTGCACGTTCTTACGTTTGAAAATAGGTGCAGCTAATGGCAAACCAGGTGAAATTACGACAGTGTATTTATAGACTACATTTGACGCGGCAATACATCCACCCGGTGTGAATGTAAATAAGTAATATTAAAAAAAAAACTTTTTTTAAACACGCTGTTATGAAATGTACTAGTAATGGCAGAACTCCACGACTCCAGGAAGTGGCCCTGAAGCTTGCCAGAACGTCAGGGACTGGCCAATTACAGCCAACGTCAGTTGAGCGTGGTCAATTAGACCCAAGCCGAAACATAACATTTAAAAATAATTATAGATTTGAAGTTTTCGTGACTGCAAGGATCCAAACTCTTTGTTTTTTTCGGTAGTCACGTAGGTGAAAAACTATTAAATACATTTTTAAAAAATGCTTCCGAAACGTCGTGATTTAATTGATTTGTTTTCATTTTAATTTATTTCATATTTTTTACCTACGTGACTTTACCGAAAAAAACCAAAGAGTATAAAAAATATTTTTTTTTTAAATATCTTTTTATGATAAAATATAGTATTGTCATCAGTATGACATAAGTATACCAGGTTTGCAGTCGATACCACATTGGGAAGTGGTTTAAAATTGAATTACAAGATTTGAAGATACGACAACAACAGACAGAGCGAGTTAAAAGAAAGCGTGTAAAAATGCAGAGCTATTGTTCCACTAGCTAATATACTCGATGAGACGAACAAACCACACCGCTCCTCCCCCTCCCCAGAAATTTAAATCATGATACGTAGACGCCACTGGATGATGCAAAGAAACGGAGGATTTAAACTTTAAAGGCTCGCCATCCACAATCATTCCCGTCAACACACCGGTGGACTAAAGTAGTGAACTATTTTGTCTTTTGTCAAAGTGACAATTTTTTTTACCGATTGCCCGTGTCGGGTGGTGGAGGGTTACGACACATTTATAAATAACGTGATCTAACCCAAAAACGTTTATTATGAATGATACTGGTCGCGAAATCATGCTACGTGTTTAACTAACCATTCCCGTCAACAATGACGAGCAGTAGATTTGCAAACGCCCCCCCCCCCCATCAAACACTGTTAGTCAAACAAACAAAAAGTCTACACTATGGGAACCTCATTTGCCAGTAAAAATATGATAATAGTTTTTTTACCCTTCTATCTGGCAACAAAACTTTTGGCGTCATCTGGTCCAACACCATGTGAGACTATGCTCTAAGGAAAGCTGTCTCGGGTGTGGACCAATCAACTTCAAGGACAGTGCATACATTATCAGAGTTGTGTTTTTTGTTTACATTATGACTGCAGGTATTGTGGTCTATGCAAACATGACTCCTTGTAAAAAGGTGTCAGTTTTGTTGCCAGATAAAAGGGTAAAAAAACAATTATCATATTTTTTACTGGCAAATGAGGTTCCAATGGTGTAAATGCTTGACCCCGAGCTCTCATACTCTGGTGGTGCATTGTCTTTGAGTTGTGCGCCTTTTAGCGTCATCTGGTCCAACACCATGTGAGACTAGGCTCTAAAGAAAGCTGTCTCGGGTGTGGACCAATCAACCTCAAGGACGGTGCACACATTATCAGAGTTATGTTTTTATTTGTATTATGACTGCAGGTATTGCGGTCTATGCAAACATGACTCCTTGTAAAAAAAAGGTGTCAGTTTTGTTGCCAGATAGAAGGGTAAAAAAACAATTATCAAACAAAAAGTCATGCGCTTACCACGAATGAGAGCACATTCAATGCGGGGCGCGTATTCCGTTCACAGCGCCCTGCGCAGTGCGAGTGATGGAAATTCCACGTTCCTATGGCGGGGCAAGGTGTAGTCGGGAGGGGGGTGGTGGGGACGAGTCTATCCATGTGACATTTACAATGTGCGTGGTGCATTCTCAATGGCTCGGTGAACCCCATTCATTCATTCGCACGTATACTCACGTGTCGGGTGTACGCACCACGGAGGCCGCGTCCCCCTTCGCTGCCCGCACGACAACTCTTGCGGTGCTCTGTGCGAGAGCTTTCGACGAGAGAGAGAGGATAGAGAGAGAGGAGAGAGAGATGTTAGAGGAGGCTTGCTCACAATGGCCAACGCTGATAAGGGCAGACGTGGACACGGACACCACGCGAATCGATTCTGTGACGCGCGCAATTCGATTCCGCAAACCGATTCCCCCACCCCATCCCCATCCCCCACCCACAGCAGAGTCTGTTGTTCCCTTTGTTGTTGTTAAAGTATAGAGCTGTACCCCCGCTCGCTGATTTACCACGAACGCAGCGTTTCTAACGGGCAGCAGCACGCCGTGTGTCGATTAGCAAGATTCGATTTTAAAAAAAAATCTCCGGATCGATCCGCTAGGGAATCGACAATCGCTTGCCGCGTTTCTTAGGTTCCCCCCTACACCCTGACGCTTCGGGTCTCAGCGCTGCGCTTCGATATGCGGCGTGTAATTGCACCCCTTTGTTGCGTCTTAGTTTGATTGTTTGACCCCTTTGTGTGTTTGTTTATTTATTTATTTACTCGACGAACCCACGCGTCTGCTGCCCTTTACAAACGGAGCGACACGACCCCGGAAGCCGACCGTCGATGACGTCGGGTGGCCGATGACGTCACAACGGGGACTCAGACCCCCTCCCCCCCCCTTTCCCCTTCTGCCACGTGCAGCCTTCGACGGCTGCCTGGGGCAAGTGCTCGTTTAATTAACAAGTTCAAGTTAATTTATTTGGTGTAGCCCTGTGAGCCATTCGGCTCTCGAATCGGGTGCAACCGCAACAAACAAAAAACAAAAACATGAACAAGAAAATATCTTAAAGTGAATATGTGACTGAGTGCAAACAGAAAATCCAAGAAAAGACGGCAAAATATTGCAGAAAAAACACCGTACACCAACGCTAGTAGCAGTATAAGGCAGGCTTTAGTAGACCAATGTTATCCACGATAGATTGTCTTTTGGTGTTAGATCGCGTGATTATAAATGCGTCGTTAAACCCGCCACCGGGCCGTTATCGACAACGATAACGACCCGTTATCGACGACGATAACGACCCGTTATCGACGACGATAACGACCCGTTATCGACGACGATAACGGCCCGGCGACACGACGGACGGGCGCCATGCCTCGGCCCACGAGGAAAGGGGCCGCCCGGCTCCCGAGCTGGGACATCGGCGGTGCGCTGCTCAACGTGGCGATAGTGCTGGGCGCCGTGGGCCTCGCCTGGTTCTGCTAGGCGTCGTACGTGCGCTGGCGGCTCGCGGCGCGCCTCACCACGCCTCTACCCGCGGCGTCGCCCGACCGCTTCTGGGGCTCGTACCGGCCGGGGGTCGACTTCGGCATGAAGACGCGGAGTCCGCGCTCGCCCGTGGCCGGGAAAGGTTTGTCACGTGAACAAAACGTGGGGCAATTCGTTATTGGTTCAGCACACCGGTCGTCTAATGGAGAGTAAACCCACAGCAACATTTACAATTCCAAGTACCGTGATGTTTCGCCAGTAATTACAACAGCAATCAGCGTCATCAGGCGACAGCCAGAGTTGCCTGATGATGCTGGTTGTTATTACTGGCGAAACGTTGTAAACGTCGTACTCGAATTGTAAATGTTGTGGGTTTGTTCTCCAACACACCGGTGTGCTGTACTAGTAGCGAATTGGCTGTCGGGCAGTGGCGGGTTTAACGACGCATCTATATTTACGCGATCTAACCCAAAAACAATCGATTGTGGTGTTTGCGAGCAGCAGCACCCATGAAGGTCGACACGGCATACGCAGGTCGTGGATGGCCAGCACCACGCCCGACCGCCTTTGTCATGTTTTGTACTGTTTGTTGTTGTAACGTTCTTCACCCGCTCCAACTGGACATCAGTGAAAAAAAGAGCGTTTCAGCTCATCGGATTCCTCCAAAACTAATTAAATAAACTTCTTGGTTCTTTCGGTAAAGTCACGTAGAAGGGAAATAATAAAATAATAAAAATAAAACATAATAAAATAATTCTCACGACGTTTCGGCCACGACGCAAGCAGCCGTCCTCAGGATGACAGCGTCTGAAACGCTGTCATCCCGACAGACCTGTTCTTCACCTGAGGACGGCTGCTTGCGTTGTGGCCGAAACGTCGTGAGAATTATTTTATCATGTTTAATTTTTATTATTTTATTATTTCCCTTCGACGTGACTTTACCGAAAGAACCAAGAAGATGAATCCCTGCAGCCACGAAAGCTTTAAATCGATAATTAAATCAATATTCTGAATCTCAAGACAAATGCTTCCCTTACCAATATGGCCGACTTTGAGATTCGATGACGTCAGCAGCCTCTCCATCCCCCCCTCCATCCCTCCGCCCCCCCTCCATCCCTCCCCCCCTCCATCCCTCCGCCCCCCCTCCATCCGCCCCCCCTCCATCCCCCCCCCCCCCCCCCCCTCCCTCCTCCCTCCACCCTCCGCCCCTCCATCCCTCCGCCCCTCCATCCCCCACCCCCCTCACCCCCCCTCCATCCCTCCGCCCCCCCTCCATCCCTCCACCCCCCCTCCATCCCTCCGCCCCCTCCCACCCTCCTCCACCCCCCCTCCATCCCTCCCTCCTCTCCCCCCTCCATCCCTCCGCCCCCCTCTCCACCCCCCCCTCCATCCCTCCACCCCCTCCATCCTCCGCCCCCCCTCCACCCCCCCTCCATCCCTCCGCCCCCCCTCCACCCCCCCTCCATCCCTCCACCCCCCTCCATCCCTCCCCCCCTCCATCCCTCCGCCCCCCCATCCTCCACCCCCCTCCATCCCTCCGCCCCTCTCCACCCCCCTCCATCCCTCCACCCCCTCCATCCCTCCACACCCCCCTCTACCCCTCCACCCCTGAACGGTCTTGCTCCACGTGCGGGGTTTGGAGGGCGGCGGGCACGAGGTCGCTGCTGTCACCCACCCACCGCCCGTCCGCCCGCCCCGGGCCCCCGGGCCCCATGGCCAGCCTGTGCCGCTCCTTGCGGGCCCTCCTCGCGCGGCCCCACGCGGCCCGCACACGCGGCCCGGAGCTGTGCACAGCAGCGACGCCGCACGGGCACCACCACCACCACGACCACGACCACGCGCGGCCTGGTGTCTCTGCCCGAGACGGTGCGGGGAAGCCGGCACGGCGGCTAGGCGAGGGTCCTTCCCTGCGGGACTTTGTACAGGCGTCCGTAGAGGGCGGTGTGGCAGACGAGGTTGACGAGGAGGAGGATGAAGACCTCACGCCGCCTTACCTGCGACCCGACGCGCTGTGGGGACACGGTCGAAAGGGTGAGCGTGGCTGGGAGAAAGACGTCAGCTGTTTCACAATCTGAATGCTGGTTTTTTTTTCCAGTGGAGGAATCCGATGAGCTGTAAAGCTCTTTAAACATCTTCTTGGTTTTTTTTCTTCTTCTTGGTTCTTTCGGTAAAGTCACGTAGAAGGGAAGTAATAAAATAATAAAAATAAAACATAATAAAATTATTACTTCCCTTCTACGTGACTTTACCGAAAGAACCAAGAAGATGAATCCCTGCAGTCACGAAAGCTTTAAATCAAAATCTTCTTGGTTCTTTCGGTAAAGTCACGTAGAAGGAAAATAATACAATAATAAAAATACAACATAATAAAATAATTCTCACGACGTTTCGGCAACAACGCAAGCAGCCGTCTTCAGGTGGAGAACAGGTGTGTCAAGTAGACAGTCTGAATGACTCTGTCTACTTGACAGACTTTACCGAAAGAACCAAGAAGATGAATCCCTGCAGTCACGAAAGCTTTAAATCGAAACTCTTTAAACATGTCCAGTTGGGGCGGGTAAGAACGTTACAACACACAATACGAAGACATGATAGGAGTGCAAAGTACACGGAAGGTAAACAAATCACCCAAACACATACTAAAATAAAACTAAACCATCCCCATCCTACCAGGTAAAGCCCACTGCGGTGTTCATTTAGTTTTCAGAAGCGACCTGGCCACAAATGATAAAGTCACGTAGGTAAAAAAATTAAAATTAATAAAAGTAAAATAAAAATACAATAATTTTTATTTTTTTTTATTTTACTTTTTATTAATTTTAATTTTACCGAAAAAACCTAAGAACATGAATCCTTGCAGTCACGAAAGCTTCAAATCTAGAACACAAATGATAACTCAACAAAGTGGCCCCAATCGTTTGGATATTTATAGCAGAAACATTCTCATTTCATGCGAACCCATGAGGCTTTTAACCACTTCAGTCTTTATCCGTCGCTCCGAGTAATATTGGCGCACTAAACGGGCACTAGAGGGCGGGAGGGATGCTTCTTGTTATCTCACAACTCTGCGTTTCAGATTTAGTGGGAGCATAGAAGTACGGTACAGGAGGAACACGTGATGTTTTGCGATGCCCTTTGCTGACCACGACACAGCACAAGCTCTGCATCTGGCGTGCATTGTGGTGGTCACTCGTATAAACATTTATCCAAGCTCAAACCTGCTGAGCCTCCATGATCTTATGATGTGGGGGCGTATTCCAGATTGTTTGATTGTCAAGCCTTGTGCCGCACAATTGGGCTCAACGGTGGCTAGGAGATGTTAACTACCTCGCCTGGTATGCTGCTGTATATTTGGAGTTTGCGTGTCTCTCTCTCATCATCATCGCGGTGGCTAGGAGATGTTAACTACCTCGCCTGGTATACAGGAGGTCGTGGGTTCGATCCGGACCCAGACGCCTGCTGCTGTATATTTGGAGTTTGCGTGTCTCTCTCTCATCATCATCGCGGTGGCTAGGAGATGTTAACTACCTCGCCTGGTGTACAGGAGGTCGTGGGTTCGATCCGGACCCAGACGCCTGCTGCTGTATATTTGGAGTTTGCGTGTCTTTCTCTCCCCGTGGTCCCGTGGATTTTTTTCCGGGTCCTCCGGTTTTTCACTCCACATTTAAGAGTCCGCATGCAATTTGAGTATTTGGCTGCTATCAATTTCTACGCGGTAAGCCACTTCGTTGAGCTAGCTTTTGTTGCCAGGTTGCTTCTTAAAAAGAGCGATATAGCTCAGTGGGCCTTACCTGGTAAAATAAAAAAAAGTTAAATTTTAGATTAGTAGTGAATATCCGAACCGACCTGAGCCTTAAATGAGTACCTGTTGCAGTGCATAATTTTCAGCACAGGGAAGACAAAGGCCACCGCCGGATATGGTACAGGCCATACCACCCCATTGTGCGTTGTCGCAACCTTCATAGGTGCTCCTTAACAGAACTTCTGCAAACAGCCCGTGCGAGTTCACACAGGGAATCTTTGTCTCTCTTTTTCTCTTTGTGTGCCTCTGTGCTGTCTCCGTGCGAAGTTTACTTCGAGACGTACGGATGCCAGATGAACACGAGCGACACTGAGATCGCGTGGGCCATCCTGCAGAAGCAAGGCTACTTCCGAACAGACAACCTGACAGAGGCACAGCTAGTCACCCGCACAGCACTCACACTGGCTACCAAACCACACACAGCACTGAGATTGCCTGGTTTACGCAACTGCGTGTCCATGATTATTGGAAAGTCTGAAGAATCTTCTTGGTTCTTTCGGTACAGTCACGTAGAATGGAAACAGCGTCTGAATGTTCAGACTCTGTCTCTCTGTCTTCTCGACAGACCTGTTCTTCACCTGAGGACGGCTGCTTGCATTGTGGCCGAAACGTCGTGAGAATTATTTAATTAAGTTTTATTTTTATTATTTCCATTCTACGTGACTTTACCGAAAAAACCAAGAAGATGAATCCCTGCAGTCACGAAAGCTTAAAATCGAAATTTTAATCTGAAGAAGGTGAAAGCTTGTCTTCGGCGTCAACTAGTGGACTGCACTTGGAACCAGAGTACGGTACTGGAGTCTGATCCCTGGCCACGGCTGCCATCCGAATCGGTCACTGCTCCACCTTCACCAACCTACACTGACCAGCGTGGAGGAAGTATGGTCGCTGAACCCCATGAACGACACGGTGTAGGGAGGCGTTTATCAAAGAGTGGATTCACAGAAGATGTTAATTATTGTTATTTTTTACCATATTTTCCGGATTATAAGATGCTCCGGAAAGTAAGACGCGCCCCAAACTCGTGCCCGGTGTCAATAATGTTTGACAAAATTGGTCACACATGCCTGTCAGATTTTAAGACTCCATCCCCAACTCTTTATTTAAACTATAGGGGAAAAAAGTGCATCGCATAATCCATAGATTGAAGTATATTTTATTTGCCGGCTATCTCCAGACATTAATATGGCAGGAGCCCTCCTCCTCCCCTTCCATCATGCCACACAATGCCGGATCACACACACCACACGAGCCTTAAAATATCACAGACCACTGCTGCCCCATCCACTGCACAGCGCACATCTTGCACCCTCGCATTTTCATACGTTTAGCCCTTTTGTCGTATGGCTTTTAAGCAACATTTTTAAAACGACACTGGCGTCCGTACTGGGAATATTCATGAGTGGTTAGACGACACTGATTATGTTTGTGACACTGCTGAAGCGTCTTACCTGGTGAGGCTGCCTAATTGGTGAAGCCGCTCATGTGTGGGTTTTCTCCGAGCACTTCATGTTCCTCTGACACAAAAGGAAAACTATTCAAAGTTGATAGGGACGTTCAAAAGTAGGGCTCTCTTGCTGTTCAGGCAAAATGTATTGAAACACATTGAGACTGTCATGGGTAAGCGGTGGAAATATTGTACTGTTGTTAATTCTTCGCTGTTGTCTTCCAGGCGGATGTCATCTTGGCAGTAACGTGTGCCATCAGGTGATCTTCACTACCGCTCACCGCCTCGTCTCTTCTTTCCGTGTTTGCTAATCCAGGGGCGGGGGACATTTCTGTGCTGAGGTTCCGATATCACAATTGGAATACAATTTGGGGTGGGGTGGCGAAAACACCGCACCGTCACGATTGTTGGACTGACACATGAGTGCTTGTCGCTCCCAACGTGTAGGGAGAAGGCGGAGCAGACGGTGTGGCGCCGGGTGGAGCGATTCCGCCACCTCAAGCACGAGCGGCAGAAGCGTGGAGGGGCGGCCCTGCAGATCGGCATTCTGGGTACAGGCCGCAATTCAATACAATTCAGAATAAGACATTTTAAACCAAAACTCAAGTAAAGCAAAATGACAAACTGAATTTTTCTCGATTTTCCTGAAGCTGCTTAATGCACTTTCAAGGAAAACATCAAATCACAATTGCTTCATTTGGTTGAGAGTTTCTTTATCGGTGAACTTACACAACAGTAATAATTGCCACGTTAAGCGCTTGTATGCATGGCCAAACCCAAACATCTGTTATCAATCAATATTGTCTCTGAAAACCTACAATTTACAAATCGCGGCCTATAAATTTGAGTATCTATGGGTAAGTACGGTGTTAAGGAATTTTCATGACGTAGCAATTATGTCATTGCATTACAGCATGACATCATTGTATTGCGTGATGTAATTACTGGGTCGGAGAACCGTAAGTCAGACATTCGCAACGTTACCAAGACCAAGGGCTATGCGCCTGAAGAAGAAAGTTTTCAATCGGTTCATGATACCCAACTTCTGAAGTAGCGCGGTATTTCTTGGAGATGCTGTACTGCAGTCACAAGTTGCTGTTTTCGAATCCACAGCGTGCATTTAGAGTACTCTTAGGTTTATTTCGGTAAAGTCACGTAGGTAAAAATAAAAGTAAATAATAAAATGATAGAAATTATAATAGAAATAAAATAAATCACGACGTTTCGGGCGCAACACATTATTTCTATCATTTTATTATAAAAAAATGTTTTTACCTACGTGACTTTACCGAAAAAACCTAAGAGTATGAATCTTTGCAGTCACGAAAGCTTCAAATCTAGAATTGCATTTCCATGTGATGACGATAAGCCACTTCGTTGTGCTCTCATTTGTGGCCGAGTCGCTGAAGAAAAACAGCCACAAAGCTCAGTGGGCCTTACCTGGAGTGTGTAAAACATTTAAAAAAATGTAATTTGTAATCGTTCCGCTCGATGATGACGTGCGGCGTGCAGGCTGCATGGCGGAGCGGCTGAAGCGCGACATCGTGGATCGCGAGCGTGCGGTTGACATCGTGGCCGGGCCCGATGCCTACCGCGGCCTGCCTCACCTGCTGGCACGCGCCCGCTCCCACCGGGAGGCCATCGACGTGGCGCTGTCGGTCGACGAGACGTACGCCGACGTCGTACCCCTCCGCGCCGACCCCAGCGCGCCTTCCGCCTTCGTGTAAGCCTCCGCAGCCTCTGCCGCCGCCGCCAAAATAGATCCCTGGAGCGATTAAATCGACTCCCGTGCATTTGCTCGATTGGATCGTTCGCGCGGCGGAATCGTGAAAGATTGCGATGGCTTGGAGAGGCCTTCATCCAGCGGTGGATTGATCATGGCCGGTGATGATGAGGATGGACGGGGTGGAGAGCCCAGTGTACCCGCCGTTGTGCCACCTCTGCCCATGTCCTGCGCATCCTGGAATTTAGAGGACACGCTGCACATGGTAGACCACTTCAGAAGAACATCGGTGAATTCTTACGTGCTCATCTATAACGCACTGCTGCCCCTTTCACCACTCCCCATGCCCCCCCGCCTCCAGCTCGGTGATGCGTGGCTGTAACAACATGTGCACCTACTGCATCGTCCCGTTCACCCGCGGACGGGAGCGGAGCCGCCCCGTGGCGTCCGTGCTGGCGGAGGTTGGGGTGCTTCTCCAGCAGGTGGGTCCTGGTGGGAGCCACAGACGATGGCCCAGTCCTCGAAGTTGTATTCCAGCCTTTGGCTGCCACTCCCATCATTAGTCTTGACCACCAACCATCGGCCTTTGTAGCGACGCGTCCTGCCCAAGCCACACTTACTTTTGTGGACGGTCAACACAATGTTTCTGACTTGCGTGCGTTCTCTAAGTCCCATGGGTTCCGCTTTCTGTCTCTGCGGCGTGATTCTTTGTACACTTTTTAGATGTCCATGTGTCTGATCCACATGTCCTATCAATGGCAGGTACTATGCACAGACAGCACCACTGCAATATAATAAATGGGAGGAAAGATCGTTATTTCAATTCCAAAACGTTTAGAAATGGTATTGGCCTCTTACGTATTTTCTGGTTGTGCCGCGCGTGGTTCAGCGCGGTGGCCATCATTTCACTTCGCATGCCGGGAGCTTCTTTTAGGAACTAAAAAAATAAAAAGAACTGAAATAATTCACCGGCACGTGGCTCGTAACGACGGACATCGTCCTGCACGGCGCGCCGCCCAAACCAGGAAACGCTTTTGGCGAGCTCCAACGCAGCGCGACCGCAAGTTTTACCCGAGGTCCGTCCATCGCCGCCCCCTCGCAGGGCGTCAAGGAGGTCGTTCTCCTGGGTCAGAACGTCAACAGCTACTGTGACACGTCCCAGCCGGCCGCGGGCACCCCCCCGGAGGGTCCTCCCGACGGCGGGCCCTCGGCGCTGAGCCGGGGATTTGGCTCCGTGTGCCGCCGCCTCCCCCCCGCGCCGGACCGGAGGGAGGTGCGGTTTGCCGAACTTCTGGCCGCGGTCTCGGAGCTGGACCCCGAGATGAGGGTGCGCTTCACGTCGCCGCACCCCAAGGACTTCCCCGACGAGGTGCGTGGGTGTGGGTGTGTGTGTGTGGTTGTGTGTGTGTGGGTGCGAGTGTGTGGGTGCGAGAGTGTGTGGATGTGTGTGTGTGGGTAGGTTCGTGTGTGTGGATGTGTATGTGGGTGCGAGTGTGTGTAGGTTCGTGTGTGTGGGTGTGTGTGTGTGGTTGTGTGTGTGTGGGTGCGAGTGTGTGGGTGCGAGTGTGTGTAGGTTCGTGTGTGTGGGTGCGTGTGTGTGTAGGTTCGTGTGTGTGGATGTGTGTGTGTGTGGGTGCGAGTGCGTGTGAGCGTGTCGAGGTGAGCGTGTCTAGGTGAGCGTGTGTATGGTAGTATCGTGGTTAGCGCGCTGCGCTACGAACCCGGCGACTATAGTTAGATTCCCGCTCATGGCCAACACCGGTGACGATTATCTGAACCGGTCCTGGGCCTCCCCTAAGTCGACTCGGCCTCAAATGCGTACCTGGTGCAGTGTGTAAATATCACCACTAGGGAGACAAAGGCGGCCGTGCATGGTGCTGGCCACCTGACCCCGTCGTGTGCCGTGCCGGCTTTCATAGGTTCTCGCTGACTGCACTTGCTCCAACAGTCTGTTAAAGCTATAGGAGGGATCTTCCCCTTTGTGATGTCTAGCGTAGCGGCTAGCGTACTGCACTACGAATCTGGCGACCCGACTTCGTTCCCCTCTCACAGTCAGCATCGGCAAGGAGTATCTTAATCTGCCATAGGCCTCCCTGAGATCGACGAAGCAGCCCGGGCATGGTGCTAACCATTCATGCCCTTGTTTGCAGTGCCGGCCTTAATAGGTGCTTGCTGACAGCACTTTCCCTAACAGTCTGTTAAAGGCTATGGGGTGGTGGGGGGCGATCTGTGTATTTTTTTGCGCGCGCGTAGGTGCTCCAGGTGATCAGGGAGAGACCAAACATCTGCAAGCAGATCCACCTGCCGGCTCAGAGCGGCAGCTCCAGCGTGCTGGCCCGCATGGGCCGAGGGTAAGGTTGGGGTCTGGGCCGGGAGGTCACGGGCCGGGAGATCACGGGCGTTCGCAACTACGGCTCCCGCGATGTGGCGGTACCGCTGTACGTCGTACGATATAAGGTCCACATTCATCGCGCCGTCCGTTCGGCAGTGTCGTCATCGCGATTATCATCGGCTCATATTTTGTAAAGAAAATATATCTCGTCAAAATATTTAGGAAATAGACTCAATAATGAAGGTTCTAAATAAATATCTACGATATTGTTCTATCAGTGTACCGGATAGAGACCCTTTAGATCCATATGTGTGTGTGCATGCGTGTGTGTGGGGAGCGATAGTACAGTGGTTAACAAATTCTTGGTTCTTTCGGTAAAGTCACGTAGAAGAGAAATAATAAAATAATAAAAATAAAACATAGGATAAAATTCTCACGACGTTTCCGCCACAACGCAAGCAGCCGTCCTCAGGTGAAGAACAGGGCTGTCGGAAAGACAGCATCCTAATGAACACTGCTAAGCTTGGCAGCGTATTTTTAAATCCTTTATATTAAGTTCGCTTGCTTGCTTGCTTGCGTGCTTGCGTATGACCGTGCAAATCTTTCGGTCGTTTTTTAACCCACTTCCCGTGATCCAATCGAGCTGACATTTTGCACACAGACTCATTGTGCGAGACAATTAATGTTCGTGAAATTTTTTTTCCAAAATTTTACACTGTTTAGGAAAAAGAAATTAAATATTTAATTACCAATTGCTTAATACTGGCAGACAATCATCTGACCCATAGGTGGCAGCCATCTCAAGCCAGAGGACGAGAGGACTCTAGCCGCCACGCATATAAAGGATTTAGAGTGAAAAACTTTGTTTTTACGGGTTATACTTATTAGTGGTTAACATGCTGTGCTACGAACTCGGTGACCCGAGTTCGATTCCCGCTCACGGTCAACACCAGTGACGACTATCTGAATTGGTCCTGGGCCTCCCCTAGGTTGACTCAGCCTCAAATCAGTACCTGGTGCAGTGTGTAAACATCGCCACCGAGAAGACAAAGGCGGCCGGGCATGGTGTTGGTCACCCACTCCCTTGTGTGCCATCTAGGCCTGCATAGGTGCTACTCGTTAACAGCACTTGCCCCAACAGTCTGATTATATGTGTAACGGCGGATGTAGACCCCGCTTCGTAATGGCTTGCTACACCCCGGTACGTAACACCTCTACATATGTATACATGTATGTTGAACTTCTTTCGCACCGTACGTGCGAAAGAAAACTCAAATTTCTTGTCAAGAAATTCGTTTTCTATTTAGAGAGATTTGATGAGGCTGTACGGGGGATCTTTGTCTTTGTGTGTGTGCGAGTCCCATAGGCACACGCGGGAGGCCTACATGGAGCTGGTGCATCACATCCGAGACATGATCCCAGGTGCGCCCTTGACCAATAGAAAGAGAGCAATCTTGCCTCTCAGAGTTAACCAATGGAGAGGATTGAGTTGTCAATGGTACCTCTGTCATCGGCGAATAGGAGCTTAGAGCATTGACTGTGTCCTAGATTTTGACCAATGCTGGAGTGACACCGTAACTGGGCCTTTAGTCTCCTTGGTTCTTTCGGTAAAGTCACGTAGAAGGGAAGTAATAAAATAATAAAAATAAAACATAATAAAATAATTCTCACGACGTTTCGGCCACAACGCAAGCAGCCGTCCTCAGGTGAAGAAACAGGTCTGTCACCTGAAGACGGCTGCTTGCGTTGTGGCCGAAACGTGAGAATTATTTTATTATGTTTTATTTTTATTATTTTATTACTTCCCTTCTACGTGGCTTTACCGAAAGAACCAAGAAGATGAAACACTGCAGTCACGAAAGCTTTAAATCGAAATTTGGGCCTTTAGTATTGGCCGATAGGAGTCTTGTCAGCTGCGCTGACCAATTGGTGGGTAGTAATCGACTACATTTCTGTTGTCCACGACTCAGGAGCAGAATATTTATTTAGACTGGAGGAGGAATTTGACGAGCTATGAAGCTCTTTTTCACAGATGTCCAGTCGGGGCGGGTCAGTAAGTTACACCAACAAACAATAGGTGTGTAAAGTATTGTAAAGGTAAGCAAGTCACTCGACATAAAATACTCTGACGCCTTTGAAAATTCATAATCAACGTTTTTGGGTTAGATCGCGTTACTTATAAATGTGTCGTAACCCTCCACCACCCGACACGGCCAATCAGCAAAAAAGTGTCACGTTGACAAAAGACAAATAGTTCACTGCTTTAGCCCACCGGTGTGTTGAAGCGTGTATCCACACGCTGGGCTAAAGCAGTGAAGTATTTGTCTTTTGTCAACGTGACACTTTTTTGCTGATTGGCCGTGTCGGGTGGTGGAGGGTTACGACACATTTATAAATAACGCGATCTGAACCCAAAAACGTTGATTATGAATAATATTGGTCGCGAAAGCCTCACACGTGTTCAACTGGCCTTTGAAAATGGCGATGGCCCCCCAAATCTCGCCTCCCGAAGGCTGGAAACCCTCCACAAGCCATGCAAATCGTGACAAGGCTGATGACTTCTAGATTTGAAGCTTTCGTGACTGCAAGGATTCATATTCTTAGGTTTTTTCGGTAAAGTCACGTAGGTAAAAAAATAAAATTAAAAATAAAATAAACATCACGACGTTTCGAAAGCAACACAAGCCTCCGTCTTCAGGTGGAAAACGTCGTGATTTTTATTTTATTTTATTTACTTTTATTAATTTAAATTTTTGACCTACGTGACTTTACCGAAAAAACCTAAGAATATGAAGGCTAATGACTCCAGTGACATCACCGAGCCCCGCCCATCACCTCCCATCTAGCGGCACGTGTGGTATAAGGTGGGGGGGGGGGGGAAGGCGCTCACCCAGTGCGTGTGCCGTCGCGTTTCCTCGGCAGGCGTGAGTCTGAGCAGCGACTTCATCGCGGGCTTCTGCGGCGAGACGGAGAGCGAACACGAGGACTCGCTGTCGCTTATCCGCACCGTGGGCTACGACACCGCCTACTTGTTCGCTTACAGCATGCGCAAGGTCCGCTCGCCCAACCACCCCGCACCCTCCTGCACCCCCTCTCCAGCTCCCCTGCACCTCCCTCCGCCCGCACACCCCACAGAGA
This sequence comes from Lethenteron reissneri, assembly GCF_015708825.2. Lineage (NCBI taxonomy): Eukaryota > Metazoa > Chordata > Hyperoartia > Petromyzontiformes > Petromyzontidae > Lethenteron > Lethenteron reissneri. The sequence continues at coordinate 7,255,624 of NC_083834.1, forward strand.
CATGCACCTCCTCATTTGTAACGGATCCGAGTCGATGCACTGGCCATGCGTGTGTGTGTCCCTGTGCAACACGTGCGTGCGTGGAGCAGAAGACGCGTGCGTCCCACCGCTTGCAGGACGACGTTCCGCCCTCCGTGAAGCAGCGGCGCCTCTCCGAGCTCATCGCCGCCTTCCGTGAGTCGGCCTCCGATCTCAACGCTGCCAGGGTCGGCTCCACCCAGCTTGTGCTCGTTGAGGGGGTGAGTCGGGGATCGGTCGACGTATCGCTCGACAACCAGAGCTGGGGAATCGAACTCGGGTTACCGGTCTGCTAGTGCAGCACGCTAATCACTGCACCCCCCCTCTCCCTGTGTCCAAAACCAAAATGTCATGGTAGGTTTTTTCTTTTAAAAAGCAAACACGTGTTTTTTTGGGTGATTGACACTGCTAGCATATTACCAGCGCCACACCTCTTGAACAACCTCCCCCCCTCCCCGAAGCAATCTTGACAATGCACCTCCTTTGTACGTACGAGCATGTTGAACTTCTTTCGTACGGAACTTAGCCAACCACGCTCATCGCTGGTGCGTTTGCATACAGCAACTAACTCGCAACCACAACTTTCTTAAGTTTTGTCTACATTTGAAACAGCTGTAGATGGTTTATAAATATATCTAGATTATTTTCTCACTGTTTATAATCTTTCTAATTTTTACGTCTTGAGTGTCGACGTGACGATGGTGCTTCGAGTGGCAATATTCTTGCCGGGACAAAACGAGAGTAAGATTGACGTGACGTCTGCGAGGCATCTGGAATGTCGCCTACTGGTAGTGGGCCGCGTCAAAGCGACACGAGTGCAGCCCCAGCGATCGCGCGACTGCCGCTCAAGGGACTGTACAGAGAATACACAGAAACGAGTAAATGATGCGGAGCGATTACACTGGTCAACAAAAAAAAAAATTCTGGCCTGGACTTTTGCAGCTGTTTTAGACTAATTTCAGGGTGCTGATTCCAAATCTGATCTCAGATTTGCTCTATCACATCTCATTTTTATGCTATCGGCATACCCCATTTTCATTGATTTTACCCGAAATTAACTCTGTCACTTATGATTACAAGTTGTTGCGAGTCAGTGACTGCTTTAGTGTTAAAATATGGTGCTGTATTTTTAGGATAATGTGTCTATAATATCATTTTATGTAGATATCCACATTTATTGAATATTTTTCTTCTGCAGTTTTTATTGAAAATGCAATATTTGATATCTCAAAAACCTGACGTGATAGACAAAAATTTGGAATCAGCACCCCAAAATTACGTGAACCTGTGGCCTTGCTGACAGGTACCGGTTGAAGGTCGGCATCAGAATATTTCATTAATCCTGGAGGAATCCGATGAGCTACAAAGTAATTTTTCACAGATGTCCAGCCCACCTCCGAATGGCAACTCCCGATTAGCGCGGTCGGCCGGCCGGCCATTCACGGCGCGAAAGAAGTTCAACATACATACTACAGAGCGTTTCCACTTGGCAAACCATGGCAGGTGCGGATAGCTTTCGCACAAGTGGAAAATTAAAAACTTTCCAGAAGTCTGCGACCGTGGTCATCGACGCAACGTTGCCCCCCCCCCCCCCCCACCGCGGAGTGACTTTTGGAGCGAGCGGGAGTCGAACCCGTAGCTAATGGCGGCGCGTGACCCCCGACAGGCGAGCCGGCGTTCCCAGTTCGAGCTGTCCGGGCGGACGGACGGCAACGCTCGCGTGGTGTTCCCCGACGTACTGCTGCCCGACGGCGCCGGTTCCCCGGCTCTTGCATCCGCGCAGCGCGGAGACTACGTCGCCGTGAAGGTGGGAGCCGTTACGTCTACCCCTCTCTGCTACTGCCCCCTATCCCTCTCTCATCTGCACTCTCCTGCACTCTCCTCTACTCTCCTCTACTCTCCTCTACTCTCCTCTACCCTCTCCTGCACTTTCCGCTACGCTCATGAACCCTCTGCTACCGTCCCCTCTCTACCCTCTCCTCTCTACACTCAACTACCCTCTCCTGCACTCTAGTTCAAGTTCAAGGTCATTATTAGGTATAGCCCTGTGAGCCGTTCGGTTCTTGAATCGGGTGCAACCGCAACAAACAAAAAACATGAACAAAAAACATCTTAAAGTGAATATGTGACTAAGTGCAAACAGAAAATCCAAGAAAAGACAGCAAAATATTGCAGAAAAAACACCGTACACCAACGCTGTGTGCAAAAATCCCAGTGGGATGCAAGTCAAACAACAACAACTCCACCACCTCCACTACTCTCTCCTCTACACTCTCCGCTACCATTCCATACGCTCCTCTCTCCTTCACTCCTCTTGCCAAGTGTTTTTTAGGGTAGGTGTGGGGAGTCTACGGCCTGGCCCGTGACTTCATTCCACATGCCCCCACTGCAAGCAGCTTAGCCTCATTAATCGGGTACTAGAGGGGGGCGGGGGGAGTACTATCTTCTACCTGACAACAACACTGCCTTTTCTAAATGTAGCCCCTGCGCTCGGTCACTGATGTCACTGCGTGGGCCACTTGATGGCACGGTCGTGACACGGGTCGCGTGTCATTAATGCGCGTGGCCCCCACGGCAACATCTTTTTTTATATCTAGAAATATAAAAATCGATTTGCCTCTAAGTGAGGAATAGATTCTACCACCCCTGCTGTCTACGGAGTTTAGCGTTCGGCACTCTTGTGGTGTCGGCGCTCACCAGAGCTCGGCGATAATTATTTTCTCGTCCCTGTTTATAATTCATACGTAACAAGAAAACTCGTTTCTTCAGAACTGCTTTTTGTCTTGTAGTTTTTTTTTTCTTCCCACTCGCACCTCCGGTTGGCACGGTTGGCTACGTATGGTTGGAAAAAAGTTCAACATACATACATACAAGGATATACATACATATATATAAGGAACGAAACAGGTGGACTTCTCCACAAATCTGGCTGTCGCCTGATGAAGCTATTGTAATTATTGGCGAAACGTCGTAACAGATTGTAAATGTTGTGGCTTGACTCTCCAACACACCGGTGTTGCTGTCCTAGTGACGAATTGGCACGTTCTGTTTACGTGACAACCCTTATTAGTTAGCTGTGTAGGGTGGTGGCGGGTTTAACGATACATTTATATATTTACGCGATCTAACCCAAACAAACCTCTATTATGGATTATATTGGTCGCGAAAGCCTGCGTGTTAAACATACATACAAGAAGTTGAGCCTTTAGCGAGGCGTGCAATGCATTGTGGGTAGCTTCCCAGAATTCCTCGCAACCTCTGCATGATTAATCGAAGCAAGGAGCTTACTTTGTAAATCCTTTATATTAAGTTAACTTGCTTGCTTGCTTGCGCGCTTACGACCGTGCAAATCTTTCGGTCGTTTTTTATTTAAATCCTTTATATTAAGTTCGCTTGCTTGCTTGCGCGCTTCCGACCGTGCACATTTTTTCGGTCGTTTTTTAACCCACTTCCCGTGATCCAATCGAGCTGACATTTTCCACACAGACTCGTTGTGCGTGACAATTAATTTTCGTGAAAAAAAAATCCAAAATTTTACACTTTTTAGGAAAAAATAAATTATATTTAATTACCAATTGCTTAATGGTGCCAGGCAATCATCTGACCCATAGGTGGCAGCCATCTCAGACCAGAGGACGAGAGGACTCTAGCCGCCACGCATATAAAGGATTTATAGTGAAAAACTTTGTTTTTACGGGTAAATTTTTCCTGCTTAAACTTGTCCCGCCAACCCCTAACTGAAGTTAATTTGCTTTTTGAAAGTTCAGCCTGCTTCATCAGTGACTGTGCTTGCGGTCACAGTGCCTCTGGCAAGTGTGCGTTTGCTGCACATGTCAATAAATGCCACCAGGGAAGGGTGCATGGGTGGCTCGTAGAACCGGCACTGCTGAGATCCTAGATTTAAACTGGCATCGGCCACTTGTGATTTAAACCGAGACCCATAGACTCAAATAGAGACTCATCGATTCACATAACCTTGAGCTGTGGTTTAAACCGGGTTCTCAAGTGTAGGGAGTTGAAGGTCTCGGCCTGGGGCACCAATGACTGCAGAAAAAAACCACATCATGTTAAATTCAGTTTTGCGCTGCACTTATTTCCAGCTCTGAGAATTTAAAACATATCGGTGTTTGACTGTCATGTGACAACATAGCAGGTGAGGTTATTGGAATTGTCGCACGAACAGTGCCGTTCAGCCAGCTTGCCCGTCTTATTTACAAGGGAAGATCTGTGGACAAGTGCTGCCCCCTTCTGTGTGGGCCAGACGTCGCTTGAAGGTACCGCAGAAGTCGCTCCGTGGCATCCGCTTTCGCAGTTCTCGGCTCGTGGGGTGTGTTTTTAGCCTTTTATTTTAGACTTGAGACTTTAATTCTAGATTTGAAGTTTTCGTGACTGCAAGGATCCATATTCTTTGTTTTTTTTCGGTAAAGTTACGTAGGTAAAAAATACAAAATGAAAACAACTAAATTAAATCACGAAAATAAAATAAAAAAAAATAAAAATTAAATCACGACGTTTCGGAAGCAACACAAGCCTCCGTCTTCAGGTGGAACCGCCACAGTAATTTTGCTGTGGAAAAATTCACCTGAAGACGGAGGCTTGTGTTGCTTCCGAAACGTCGTGATTTTATTTAGTTGTTTTCATTTTTATTTTTATTTTATTTTATTTTTCTGATTTAATTTAGTTGTTTTCATTTAGTATTTTTTACCTATTTGACTTTACCGAAACAACCAAAGAGTACTTGAGACTTTATTTGAACTGCCAACTCCCATTGAGATGAACAGATAAATTAGCTTAATGGGCCATAGTTGGCTTGGACCCTCCTGCAAATAAATGAATTGCAGCTCCCTGTCCAATCGCCCTCCCCACTCCCCTCCTTCGCCCCGCAGCCCCCTGGCGCAGTCGTCCGCTGCTTTCTCGCTCGACAGCTACGGCCTCCTGGTTTACACTTCCCCGCGAGAGATCTCCAAGTGGGTCCTTCGTCTGGTGACGCGACGCCGATAGCCCAACTGTCTTAGAAAAAAAACTTGGGGTGGGAGGGAAAGATTGTATACGTGTAAAAACATAAAGCTTAAAAAAAGCTAAATAAATACCATCAGGATTACGGTGCGTTTGGCTGCAGGTCGCGTTTGGACTGGTTTGCGATGTTACGCCACAAGTTCCCGCGGGCAGCCGGGGGCGACGTCATCGCTTAGCTGTCCCAGTCACCTGCAGGGGTCTCTTCCCCTCTCCGCTGCTCTCTCTCTTTCCTCTCTTTCTCACCCCCCCCCTCCACCCCCGGCCGTACTGCAGCGACGCCTCGCTGAGTACGGGAAGGTCTCGCAATCCCGGCGCTGGCTCCGACTCCCCGCCGGCAAACGCATTGTTTAACCCAACAAAGAAATGTGCGCGGCAAAAGAATAATGGCAGGCTGTAGCGGACAATGGTCGACGGCGATAAAAAATGATCTTGTCCACCCGCCGATTTCCGGCGACCAACAAACAGCGTTGTGTACGTACGTACATTGAACTTCGTTCGCGCCGTACATAGCCAACTGCGCTAATCGACAGTGCGGGCGAAGGACAACAAACTAAACACAAAAGTCAGTTCTAAAGAAATGAGTTTTGATTCCAGATTTAAGAGTGTGTAGCTCCAGTGACTTCCTAAAATTGGAAGGAAGAGCATTCTAGCCGCAGAAACAGCGCATCTGAAAGTGCCGTGCGATGATGCGGTGACCACCACCGTCTTTGTTCGATGGCTGAGCCAAAAGCCGCTACTGCTGCTACTGTGAGGATGACCGGAATTGGCGTGGTGATGATGATGGTTTATAACTCCTTGACCACATCAGCGAGGTATCGTGGCTCGTTTGTGGCAAGCGCTTTGTGTGCGCAATGAGCGCGACCCTGCAACATACTCGTTCGGCGACTGGAAGCCAATGCAGCACCAGACGGGCACGTGGGTGTGCGCACGTGATTAGTTTGGCAGCGCGCATTGCAAGCTACGTGGGCGATTGCGATGTCGCGTCTCGTGTGGTGCCGCAACGTCGCCCGCAGATATCATTCTGGTGGCTTCCACCAGATGTTGGGTCCGACGCGTTTTCTCGGCTTTACTCGGAGCCCGCTATAAGACACACAAATATATCATTTAAGGTCTTTTCCTCAATATTTGTATTTACCTTCGGGAGTTTTAATTTTATTTTGTGGGGTGTTTTTTATCACTCGCCTGTGTGCTTTTATTATGTCCCTATTGGTTTTTTTTCCTCATGCATTTTATTTCTGTTCTTGCCCATACATGTACAGCACTCTTGACTTCTGCGTGGAAGGGGTCTGTCATCGTGCGAAATGTTATTATCGTGGATTCACATTTGCGTTTTGCTCATTCCTGGCAATGTTCCCACTCGTGTTGCAATGTGCCTCGCTGGTCGCCGTTTCTCAACCCGTTCCTGTTACGATGCTGGCTACTCGTAAACACTGCGCCACCACCGCAGCTGCACCGTATTTGCTCATCGCTGTCATAGAGCGAGAGAGAGAAAGAAAGAGAGTGACTTGGAGGCACAAGGAGGAATCGCAGATGAGCGGGAGAGAAAGGTAGTAGCCACGTGGTGAGGAGCCGGTGTCAAATCCCGGCTAAGCTCTGCAATCCTCTACATATTAAGGTGTTAGCAGCGGTGAGGAGCCGGTGTCAAATTCCCGGCAAAGATCTGCAATCCTCTACATATTAAGGTGTTATCAGCGGTGAGGAGCCGGTGTCAAATTCCTGCCAAAGATCTGCAATCCTCTACATATTAAGGTGTTATCGGCCGATTAATGAGCACGTATACATGCGAGTAAACCGGAGCACCCCGAGAAAACACACGCATGCGAAAGGGGAAACGCTCCGTCTAACGCAGAAGGGACAGATGGAGTCCGCACTTGCCGTGCACCGCCTTCTCCTGGCAAGCCAGGGTGCGGCACCTCAGCGCTCATGGGAAGGGAGTTTTGCCTCCACGTTTCCGGGTTACAGGGGTGCTCCACCGCCGCCCTGTCCTGTCGCTGCATCCCAGAGAGCTTCATGGCTCATTGGATTCCTCCATGAAAACGCATTGTCCTGCGGAGGGAGCTGGTAGGAACGTTGGGTCGCTCGGTCAATGGCCAGGGTCAACGGCGGCGTGGTGTATTCCGCAAATATGCCCGACTGTGAGGGCGGGCACAAGCCGGCGTGAGTAGGTTAAACGTTGAGTTTTATAAGGGCACCACGGGGTGACCAGCCCCTCCCCACCCAGCCCCACCCCTCCCCACCCAGCCCCACCCTCCCCACCCAGCCCCTCCCTACCCTCCCCTCCCCACCCAGCCCCTCCCTGCACGACGGACACAATAATCCCCTGTGGGCTGGTGTAACCAGGAGGTTCCTACCAGTATAAACACTCTGATTCAGATTCAATCCACAGTCCTTCACATCTTGTTTCACCACTCCGATCAGCCTCTCTCCCGAGGTCTGCCTCTCTGCCATTTGTATAAGTGGTCATTTGTCGCTCTTCGCCAATCCACTGGCGGACGACGACATCCCTACTGTGGATTGGTTTTCTGGATTGTTTGACCACGCTGGGCAGCGCGGGTTGGTCAAGTCAAGGGTGTGCCCAGGATCGGCTCAGATACCCCTCGCCCACTGACGTGTTAGCCCTGGCCAGTAATAAACACTCGGGTTGTTGGGTTCAGATGCATTGCGTCACCACTCGACCCTCTTCATTTGCATGATGTTTTATTCTTGGATTTTATCTGTACATATGTCCACGGGCACGAGAAGTCACTGCACATTCTTTACATGTGCATGCGCCAAAATTGTGTGCTCAAACCCATGCTAAAAAAAAAGATTGCCATTCAGAAGAAGATACAGTGCAGAATTTCCGATAGGTTTCCAAATAGGACTTTGAAATACCTTTGGCGGGCAAGACAAAGATCCCCCGTATAGCCTTAACAGGCTGTAGGGACAAGTGCACTTAGCAACACGAGGGGGTGCGTGGCCAGAACCACGCCCGACCGCCTTTGGTGACCGCCTCTGGTGATATTTTTACACACCACACCAGGTACGTATTTGAGTCAACCTAGGGCAGGCCTAGGACCGATTTAGATTGTATTTATTTCACCTTTATTTAACCAGCTAAAAACCCCTTGAGGTTAAAAACATCTTTTGCGAGGGGGACCTGTAAAGAAGTTGGCAAAAATACATCGCCACACATACACACACAATACGAAATAGTACAATACAAAACAGGCATCGAACTCGGTCGCCGGGGTCGTAGCACAGAGCGCTAACCACTACACTACCGTGCTCTCCAGTTGGCGGGCAAGCATACGTGAACACACACACACACCTTTGGTGTTGTCCAATAAACACATTCCTGCGGAGGGAGCTGGTAGAAACGTTGGGTTGCTCGGTCAATGGCAGGGTCAACGGCGGCGTGGTGTATTCCGCAAATATGCCCGACTGTGAGGGCGGGCACAAGCCGGCGTGAGTAGGTTAAACGTTGAGTTTTATAAGGGCACCACGGGGTGACCAGCCCCTCCCCACCCAGCCCCACCCTCCCCGCCCCACCCTCCCCTCCCCACCCAGTCCCTCCCCACCCTCTCACCCAGCCCCTCCCCACCCTCCCCTCTCCACCCAGCCCCACCCCTCCCAATTTTGGATGCAGGACGGACGGACACAATAATCCCCTGTGGGCTGGTGGAACCAGGTGGTTCCTACCAGTATAATGCCCACTGCGGGGATGGATGCGCATGTACTCCGGTGAACGGTGACATTCATTCGGGAGACGAGTGTTGTTTACCAAGTTACAGAACCCGATTTATTTTTGTTTTATTTCATGGATGCCGCCGACCACAGAAGGTCTTCTTATAATTTAGATTTATTGAGCAAGTCTCCAAAAGCTGGTATACCGGAATAGGGATAGGAGGAGGTACAAAATGTTAAAAAAGAATGTGGTTTTCTGATTTTTCTAGTTGTCAACACAGACCCGGCTGTGTTTGCACTAAATTGGAGCTCTTAACCTTTCGAGGATATTATTAGAATATTTACATGAGTCATTCCCCCAGTCACTCACAATGACCAACTTATGTGCGGTAGGTAATAATTAACACAGGAGTGCACAGAGAGACAATCTCAGAACACATTCCTGCGGTGGGAGCTGGTAGGAACGTTGGGTTGCTCGGTCAATGGCCAGGGTCAACGGCGGCGTGGTGTATTCCGCAAATATGGCACAAGCCGGTGTGAGTAGGTTAAACGTTGAGTTTTATAAGGGCACCACGGGGTGACCAGCCCCTCCCCACCCAGCCCCACCCCTCCCACGCCCCACCCTCCCCACCCAGCCCCTCCCCACTCACGGGGGTAACTGGAGAAAACCCACGCGTGCGAGGGGGTCAGGCTAACACTCGGTCACCGTACAAATGTTAACGAACCCCGCTTGCTGCACTGCCAGTAGATGGCAATCTCGACGGGTATGGGGGAGGGAGTTTCACGAACTTGCATGAATCCAGCAACCGTCGCCGCCCTCCACAGCGCTGCATCGCAGGCGCGCGTGACAGTGACAGTGAGCGTGACGGAACGGCGGTGGGGGGGGGCAGGCGCGCAGCGTGGCAGCGTGCGTGACGAGGGAAGGGCACGGAGGCAGCGGCTTTTCCTGTCTCTTGCAGATTACATCGTCGAGCTCGCAGAGCCTCAGGGGCACGGCGCTTCACCGCACCACGCTGCGGGAATTCCACGCCACGCCGGATGATGCCCCCTTCTCTCATGGCGGCGGCGTCGGCGGCAAGTGACGGTGCGAAAGAAGTTCAACATTCCTACGTATGTCAACCGCACGGAACGTCTTCCCAGCAGCGGCGGGGAGCCTTTTTACTTTACCGAGGTTCCGAATAAGACGTTAAAATACCTTTGGCGAGATAAAGATCCCCCGTATAGCATTAACAGACTCTTGGGGAAATTACTATTAGCGAGCACCTATGAATTCACCAACAGAACAGACAAAGATCCCCCGTGTCGCCTTAACAGGCTTGAGGCAAGTGCTGTTAGCGAACATCTGACATAGTAGCACGGCACACGAGGGGGTGGGTGGCCAGCACCACGTCCGACCGCCTTTGTCTCCTCAGTGGCAATGATTTTTACACACCACACCAGGTGCTCATTTGAGGCCGAGTCGACCTAAGGGAGGCCCAGATCAGGTTCAGATGATCGCTCAGTGTTCGCCGTGAGCAGGAATCGAACTTCGGTCGCTGGGTTCATAGCGCAGTTCATTAACCGCTATAATACCGCTCCCCTCAAAAAACACACAAGCACACATCTCAGTGTTATCTGATAATACTCCCATTTTGCAACTTGTAGTTAAAGTCACAGTCGAGGAGCGGGGGAACAAAAGCAATGTTTGCAGAATCACGGTGCAGGCGGTGTCATGCCCTGCTGCGTTTCTCGGATGTATGAGTTTCGTGTCAAGAAAGAGACGTATTCCTTTGGCAATTCCAAATAATTCACTGACTGTTCAAATTCAGGATTTCCGTGAGTTCCGTGCGTAAAATCTCATCCAATATTAATACAACAATATCATTTGAGATTGCCTTTACCTCACTCATGCGTTGCCTGAGAGGACGGCGCACGCGTTCGCACAACATAAGGTGCAGACAGACACAAAAGACAGCGTTGTTTCCAGGTCAGAGATAGTCCAATTAGTGCGACGAGGGTTCCCGCAGTGACGAATAATTATCGTTTGCGAGCTTTTTCTAAATGCATGGCCTCGTGGAGAGATGTTAACTACTTCGCCTGGAATACAGCAGGGTCGTGGGTTCACTCCCGTCCCTGACGCCTGCATATTTGGCGTTTGCATGTTCTCTCTCCCGTTGCTCGTGTGGATTTTTCTACGGGTCCTCCGGATTTCCCTCTCCACGCTTATAAACAACGTGCGTTTAGAGTATTTGGCAGCTATACATTTCCACGTGATAAGTCACTCGGTTGAGCTATCATTTGTGGCCGGGTCACTTCTGAGAAAGAGGCCACATAGCTAAGTGGGTCTCACCTGGTAAGAAAAAAAATATAAATTAAATCTTGGGCTGTGTCTGGCCCGTGTGATGGAGGTTCCCCACCCCTCAGGGGAAAAAATGTGCCCAGACTTTGTCCTGGAGGCACGCAACAATTCCGCACAGACTCCCTGGCAACAGCAATGCAATGAATCATCACATTTTAGAGTTGTCTTTGGTTTAAGAACTCGATTACCCTTTTCGCATTTTTCATCGGTATGTTTTCTCATGTTCTTATTTCGTCTAGTTTTGATCCCTCCAAAAGCATTATTGTAGCCTCGGCATTTCATAATTTTCTAAAATTATAAATCATTCACGGCATAACAATCGATTTTAATAGGTTAATCATTACGGGCCTTATCTCCTGGACTGAAGCACGCAAGTTGAAGCTTGTTTAATGAGAAAAAAATACTTGAAAATCAAGGTCTGGTTCTCCGTCAGTGACTGACGCCATTCCTCCGATTTAGCGTCATAGTGTTGTCGCTAAAGTGCCATAATGACGCACTTGAATGTAATTTAAAGTTTTTTTCACCAACGACGCTTTGGATTGGAGTCAGGACTGGCCACGACCCACAGCCTAGCTACAATATCCATAAGATAGAATGTCTTTGATTCTGCTCTGGAGAGCATGTCTAGAGGGTATATTGGCATCCTCTTTTACATTGGCCAGACATAATGTAACCACACTTTAACCACACCAAATATGGCCTGCCAATCGATTACCTGGTGTACCCATTTATACTGTCGGACAGAGATGGGGGAGATTTAAAAAACTTTCCCCATCGGTTCAACATCCACGCTGGGAAATAGAATCGAACCAGCAACTGCAAATCCATTGTGCTCACCATTACGTCACAGGCAGAATTCAGACGTTACATGGATCCCGCATCTTCTTGTTGTATTCCTCAGCGCTGTAAAGCCACAGGCAAGAAGTGCAAGTGCGGGAACGCTCTGCTGCACCACGTGGAGGGGGAGAAATGGTTCGAGCCGTGACTTGATGAAACACGACGCCGTGCCGATCCTGAACTGTACCCACGGACGGTCAGTGGCACAGAATTTTAAATTCGCCGCCCTCTTCAAAGTTGGAAGCTGAGGAGCGCAAGGCACGCGGGCGCGACCCGGGGACCTGTTTGTCAGTCTTTGCGAATAAATATTTATAGTGAGTGGGCGGATGTGCGTAGTTGCCGTGTGTTTATTTTAGGATAATTGTCACAAGGGTTAGGGTGGAGTGGGTTAGCGCACTGCATTATGAATCCGGTGACGCGAGTTTGATTCCTGGCTACGGTCAGCCGAAGTGGCGAGTGATTCATGAACCGAACCTAGGTCCTGCACTGACCAGCGTGACCCTAATGGAAACAATTGGTAAACATAAAAGGGTCTAATACCACGAGCAATTATTGAAGGCAGACCTGGATCAAAAACATTAGATGGCCAGATGAGCCTGTCTGAGTTCTATGGGAAATTTTAAACGTAATAGTGTGCGCGCTAGCTACTATATTCATACCTGTCAACCCCTTATCAGTGCCTATCTTAGTACAGACCAATTCAGACCTTATCGCTCACCCTGTGCCCATTATAAATCTCAACGTTCATCCTATAAAGCCCATCACAAGGGAGAAACACAAGCAAATAGACAAAAAAAACATTTGCCCATATTGAAACGGCTGTATGCCTCAATTTGCCTGTACAAGAATATAGGTAAACCGTATGGGTTGAAGGCTACACTGGCTCGCACTAAGTTATGGGCACACATTTGTTGTGCCATGAAGAAAGGTCATTGACCTGAAACGTCATATTCAATGGATAGCTTATTGACGAGAATCTTGAAAGATTTTCTTCGTGAACTGCTTGTTCACTCCTACCAACAGCAGCGTTACCGAACACATTCAAACGTAAGTTTTGTTTAACACGTCGGCTTTGGCAACGAACAGCTTGAGCAATTATTGGGTTAGATCACATAATCTAACCCAAAAGCCTCTATTATGTGTACGTATTGTTAGAACACGGGGCTTATGGGCACTCATTTATCCAAATTGCCTGGAAGGAGCCAGATCACAGAAGCTAAGCAGGTTTCGAGCCTGCTTGTGCTCGAACATTCCTGCGGAGGGAGCTGGGAGGAACGTTGGGTTGCTCGCTCAATGGCCAGGGTCAACGGCGGCGTGGTGTATTCCGCAAATATGGCCGACTGAGGGCGGTCACAGGCTGGCGTGAGTAGGTTAAACGTTGAGTTTTATTAAGGGCACCACGGGGTGACCAACCCCTCCCCACCAAGCCCCACCCCTCCCATTTTTGGATGCAGGACGGACGGACACAATAATCTCCTAGTGGGCTGGTGTAACCAGGAGGTTCCTACCAGTATAATGGGTGACCACTATGCAGAGATTGTCAGAGGCACCTTGCGGGGTTAGCATGGTGGGTAGCAAGAGGGCAGTACAGTCAAATCAGTCGTCGTACTTGTTGCCCCCAAGCTTTAGTAATCTGCGTTGACCAGCGTGGTGAAGTATGGTCAAACAACCAGAGGTGGGACAAAGTCATTGTTATGCAAGTCCAAGTCGAGTCTGAAGTCATCAAATTCATGACTCGAGTCTGACTCGAGTCCAAGTCACATGACTCGAGTCCACACCTCTGCAAACAACCACCAAGACCCGCACGGCGTGGTGATGTCCTCATCCAGCAGTGAATTCGACTAAAAGGGCTTAACGTGGGCATGGGGGAATGTGATTTAAGAGTTTTTGTTAGGTAAGTAAACCTTTACACTTAAACACTGTGACTGTCTTTAAATGTCATCGACTAAAATAGTGGCTGACACAGCATAGTCGGTGCACACCCCCCCCCCCCCCCCCACCTAATCCCTCCGTTCAATAGAATTTTTTGGCAGCGGTGGAAATTCCACATTCCAATGGACTGTCTCGTCGAGTTTGAATCCACGTGGGGGGTGGGGTTGAGGCAATCGCGACGCCATATTGGGTGGGGATTGTCAGAGCTCCCCCATTGAAAATGCCGACAATTTCCCTACGCAAGATGGCCATCAGATGGCCACAACAGATGTGAATGCCTAGACAACTTCCCTACGTAAGATGGCCACTCAACAGACGGTGAGCGCCTACACAACTTCCCTACGTAAGATGGCCATCCCACTCCATGGGACGTGAACATTGAGACAACTTCCCTACGTAAGATGGCCATCCCACTCCACAGACGTAAGCACCTACACAACTTTCCTACGTAAGATGGCCACTCCACGGACGTGAGCACCGAGACAACTTCCCTACGCAAGATGGCCATCCCACTCCATGGGACGTGAGCACCTACACAACTTCCCTACGCAAGATGGCCATCCCACTCCATGGGACGTGAACATTGAGACAACTTCCCTACGTAAGATGGCCACTCTACGGACAAGGACCCCCTGAGGCTGTGATATTCCCAATGTGCATCTTGAAGGCGAAACGAATCGCAGAGTTTTTATTTTATCATTATCGCCTCCGCCGCTTCTCCACCTCGGCACGATGCGAACTTACCTATCATCGCGCCCCCTCTAACCAAATCTCCAAGAGACAAAAAAATAAGTTTTTATGGAAACGCATTTGGCACTCATCCCCGAGATTAACAGCATCACCACTGGGGAGACAAAGACGGCCGGGGCGAGGGTGCTTGTCACCCCCAACCCCCACCCCCTCGTGTTGCCACAGTGTTGTAGAATCTTGATTTGAAGCTTTCGTGACTGCAATAATCCACACTCTTTGGTTCTTTCGGTAAAGTCACGTCGTTAAAAATTAATTAAAATCAAATGACGTTTCGATTGCAACACGAGCAAACATCATCAGGTGGGAAAAGACACGGCAATAACTTTTTTAAGACGCTTTTATTTAATTTACTGTCTGTTAAATTTCGATTTAAAGCTTTCGTGACTGCAGGGATTCATCTTCTTGGTTCTTTCGGTAAAGTCACGTGACTTTACCGAAAGAACCAAGAACGTATCTTCAAATCTTGTAACTAAATTTTAACCCACTTCCCAATATGGTATCGATTGCAAACTTGGTATACTTATGTCATACTGATGACAATACTATATTCTATCATTAAAAATAAAAACAAGTATTTTTAAACCATCTTTTTTAATTTTATGTTTCGCCTTGGGTCTAATTGTCCACGCTACGGTCCCTTACGTTGTGGCAAGCCTCGGGGCCACTTCCTGGAGTCGTGGAGTTTTGCCATTACTCGTACGGTACATTTCATTAAAGCGTGTTTAAAAGAAAGTATTTTAAATATTAATATTTTTTTGTTGTAGGCGACACGGGGGAAAAGTCACGTAGGTAAAAATAAAAAATAATAAAATTATAATAGAAATATTGTGCTTTAATATTTTATTTCTATTATTATTTTTATTATGTAGGTTTATTTATTCTATTTTTTTCTTTTTTTATTATACGTGACTTTACCGATAAAACCGAAGAGTATGAATCCTTGCAGTCACGAAAGCTTCAAATCTAGACACGGGAGGGGGGGGGGGTACTATGACGTCGACGATGACGACGCGGGGATTAGTGGGGGGGGTGTGTGGGGGGGGGAGTGTGTGGGGGGGGTGTGTGGGGGGGGGGGGGGTGTGTGGGGGGGGTGTGGGGTGTGGGGGGTGTGGGGGTTGTGTGGGGGGGGGGTGTTGGGGTGACGTCACAGGTCACGTGCTCGGGCAGCTGGGAGGAGGAGGTGGAGGCGGTGGAGGCGGCAGCGGCGGCCATTTCAGTCCTCCGAGCAGAGGCGCTGAGTTCGCGCTCCGCCGCTCCCCGTATGCGTCCGTGAGCGCCAGCGAACCCCCCCTGTGTGTGTGTGTGCGGATCCCCTCCCCACCCCCTCCACCCTCCCCCCCTCCCCGTAGTAGTAGTCGTAGTCATAGCAAGGAACGGGGACGCGGTGCAACGATGTCGGGCCAAAGTATCACAGACCGCATAGCGGCGGCGCAGCACAGCGTCACGGGCTCGGCCGTGGCCAAGGCGGTGTGCAAGGCGACCACGCACGAAGTCATGGGCCCCAAGAAGAAGCACCTCGACTGTGAGTTGAGAGGCACCGCGCCGGCTTCTGCAGAGCATCCACCGCGCACGCACCCCCCCCACCCACCCACGTCCTACCGGCGCCGAGCGCACTTGGCCGGCAGCACTGGCTAGGCGAGGCCGTGGTCTGAGTGTCATCCTCGTGTGGCGCTAGGCCGCAGTTGGCACTGTCAGATTCCACGGTGAATTGGGGGGCTGCGTCGCTCGCGTTGTGGACACGGTCAGCGATGGAAGCTGCGGTTTGGTGCACTACGCACGCCACGGTGGCTGTTCTTTGAGTCATTTCACCCGATAATGAGGGCTGATAACATCGATGCCGAGCGGAGTTTGAACTTGGACTCGTCGGTTCGAGTCGTTGCCCGGTGCTTAACACCACGCTCCAGCTAACCCGCTTCGTGTTGATGCCCTTAATAGGTGCTCGCTAACGACATCGGCCGATGTGGGCTGTACGGTCTCTGTTGTGTGCGTTCTTTACCGATTCCACACCGGCCAGCGTGGCAAAGTATGGTCAAATGACCCCCCACTTCCCACACTGCTTGGGTGAGACCTGGAGCAGTGGATTGACACTAGGAAGCTGTCTGTGTATACCCCGTGTGTGTTGTGCGTTTATCATAATTGTACTTAACAACATGAACACTTTTGCATATTTATAGTTGTACAACTGTACTGATTACATGCCATGGTAAACCATCGTATTACAGGGCCTTGTACTATTATATACAACTATACCTTGTTTACCCGTCCTGGGACGGAAGCTGTGTTATTTACGAAAAAAACTGAGCAGAGTATAATTGTATCTTGTGTCAATTTAATGGCAGTGAATCTGGCACGAAACGAAGTCATCAAACGCTTCACTGCAGCTCACTGTAGCACTGTATTAATGGCAGTGATTCTTGCAAAAAAGTAATACACGAAACACCTCACTTCATGTCATTGTAGCACTGTATGTAACTGACCATCATTTTGTTAAAATTCACTGCTCTGATACTTTATTCTCTTCTGCTTTCGGTCGCTGTGGTTGAAATAAATTGGAATTCGATACAATATCTGGAAGATCACCGATAAATGTCAATTTTACCATAATGTTAAAGCATAAATTAGACTTACCTTTTGTCTCAAGTGCTGAAGAAATAAATAAAGACACCAAATCCACTTTCTTGCTGCATATAATTATTTATTAGATTAACTTTCAATAAAGAAACGTCAAACTTAAAGCGAATTTGTAATTTTTTTTATATATTTCTGCTCGATATTCTTCTGCGTGAGTGTAAAAATCCACCCTGTCATGAATATTAATGACGGGGGGGGTGCGGCATGTGGAGTGACGTCACGCGCGTTACACACAGACATTCTTCGCTCATAGTAATATATAACGTACAACCACTTTTATCTGTCCACTGCTGAATGTGTGGCCTCCCCACGCCGTGTCGGTCGGTTCGGGGGGTGGAGGGGGGGTGTTTGACCATACTTCACCACGTTGGGTCGGTGCGTTGTGAAGAAAAACGGAGCCCAGGAACGGTTAGGATAATCGCTCGCGACTGATGTTAACCGTGGTAGAGAATCGTTATTTATCTGTTGTCCGTAGCGTGCTAACCACCGGCATCCAGCCACTACGTGACTGTCATCATCATCATCAGCCATAATCAGTCCACTGCTGGATGTTAATTACCTTGCTCCCAACATGCTGGACATCGGTGAAAAAGAGATTGGTAGCTCATCGGATTCCTCTCGTCCAAATAGAGATTCTGATTCAAATAAACGTGTTCGTATATGCCCCAATTCGCGTCAGCTGTCTGTGTAGCTGGCCACACTGTTTGTATTGAACATCCGCTCGCTGTACAGGATATGTAAAACAAAAGAATTTCAATGTCTCGGCTGCTGAAATGAGGTTGCGGGGAAGATGATGGGTGTCATGCCTAAACGCAAAGTGGAAATCCAGAACAAGGAAGGTATTTAGAGAACAGAGATGCGTTGACTTGGCCACACTTTCGGCCATATGTAGAGAAGATGCGGGAAGTCTTACATCTGGAATTGAACAGGGATTGAGGCAGCTTTTCAACTAAAGCTAAACAAATTTTTTTTTTTACCAGGTAAGGCTCCACTGAGCTATGGAGTTATTTTTTTCAGAAGGGACCTGTCCATCACAAATGATGGTTCAACGAGAAGTGGCTTATCATCGTGTGGAAATTTATAGCAGCGAAATGACTCAACGCATGTTTCTAAACATGGGGGAGAAAAACCCGAGAACCCCGGAGAAAAAGCCACGCGAGAACGTGCAAACTCCAAATGTACAGCAGCAGGTGTCAGGGTCAGGATAGAACCCACGACCTCCTGTGTACCAGACGAGGGAGTTAACATCTCCTAGCCACCGTGATGATGAGAGATGCGAACTCCAAATATACAGCAGCAGGTGTTAGGGTCAGGATAGAACCCACAACCTCCTGTATACCAGACGAGGAAGTTAACATCTCCTAGCCACCGTGATGATGAGAGAGAGAGAGAAATGCGAACTCCAAATTTACAGCAAGTGTCATGATCGGAATCTAAGCCACGACCTCCTGTATACCAGGGGAGGGAGTTACATCTCATAGCCACCACGGCTCCCCTTGGGTTGTTGGATGGTGTTGGGCTCTAGAGGAGAAGGGGATGACCTCTCTCTGTCTGCCACTGCACACTACGTTCCATCTCAAACTTTGTGTCCAGCCAGCACTTGCATGCAGCTAGGCTGAAGTTCATTTTTACAATTTGTCATCTCTATCGCAGTGCGATCTCAATGGAATGCGTTGGCGAGTGGTAACATACTTGCGTATAACAAAAAAATCAAAAATTCTTGCCGTTGTCGTCATCAGCAACTTCTCTGAATTCTGGTGCTTTCCTGAAATACTCGACGCTTATTTTTCGTGCTGCTTCAAGGCGAGTAATTCCCATGACCAATTCACCCCGGAATAACCCCCATTCTTGTCAAATTGAACCTGGACAGTGCTTGGCTAGGTAATACAGTGAGCTTAGTTCATAGTTGTGTGCTTGACGCGTCACTACCAACAGTCCCATATGATATCGATAATGACCGTTCGATGTAAATGCAACGTGAGTTTCGGCATGTGTTGGTGATGATCACAGAGTAGCACAATAAAGCACGGTGTTGTGCACCCGCGCGCGCGCGTGTGTGTGTGTGGCGGGGTGGTGCCGGTGAGTGAGTGGTCTGGAATGCGATTGCATGGGGTCGGTCGGCCTGAGCAGGGATGGGTGCCCGCACTGGGGGTATCACTTTCAGGTGTGGAGGGAGGGTGGGAGGCCGGGCCCATCGAGTTCACTCACACCAAACCCCCCCCCCACCACCGCCCCCCTAATTCATCTCGTACAGTGGGTTTCAACAACCTTCACTCGAGAGAAAGATAATTATGACAGCGTTTAACCTGCGAAGCCGTCATCCAGCAGCGGATTGCTCATAACTGATAATGAACTTGGCTGTCGACGAGGCTGCTGCTTGCAGGTCCATTTGTGCTGTCAATTTGTAATAGCAAGCGATCAGAAGTTGGCTGATTAAAAGCATCAGCCGGGTGTGGTGCCGATCGTGTGTATGCACTTTGAACTTCTTTCGCACCATACGTAGCCAACCGTGCCGATGTCTTGTATTGAAACAAAACAAGGATTTCTCTAGATTTTAAGCTTTCGTGACTGCAAGGATTCATATTCTTAGGTTTTTTCGGTAAAGTCACGTAGGTAAAAAAATTTAATTAATAAAAGTAAAATAAAAAATAAAATAAAAATCACGACGTTTCGGAGGCAACACAAGCTTCCGTCTTCAGGTGGAACCGTCACAGCACGATAGCTGTATCATTAATTTTAATTTTTTACCTACGGTGACTTTACCGAAAAAACCTAAGAATAAGGATTTCTCTCACAAAGAGAGCATAATGCTCCTGCGCGAAAGTTAATTTCTTCCTCCGCGTGAAATGACGAGCTGCAGGACGTTTTCCCCTCGAAGCGCTTATTTGACACTGGCCACTGGGCTCCCAGTGGTTCTCTACGAGCTGCCTCGACTCGTCTTGCCGGCTCTCTCCGATCACGAGTTTTAGCACGGTGGCTTTCGGGCTCGCGAGCAGTTGCGGTGTTTGCCGCAAGTGCTCGCGGGGGTGGCTGTGTTACGGTGAAGTCACGTGGAGGGGGGAATGCACTCGAGTGCACGAGGGGCGGCTGTCTGGCACCCAGGCCCTCGATCCGCTGGGAAATGCAAATGGGCACCGTTGAGCTTCTCCACTTGGCGGTGACGCGGCGGCGTTGTGAGCCTCGCGTCCACATTGCTGAGAGGTCACGGCCGTCATTTGATTTTGGCCCTGGGCATTACGGGAGAGAATGCGCGTTACGATGGCCGAAAATTGCAGTTTGGCCGTGTCAGAAATAGAGGGGGAGGGGGGTTAATAGATAATTACATTTCCATAATTCATTTCTGAATCGATTTCAAAAGCAATCGAATCCATCGTGGATTTCCGTTAAGTTACAGTAGCGGCTGAACCAGTTGGCGAGGTGTGAACGTTCAAACCCCAAGGCGCGTTCCAGTGAACCGATTGGTCAGCGACAGTCATCGTAAGGCATCGGCGTCAGCGCTCGTCATTCAGCTCACGGTACGCACTCAGACGGACACAGAGACGCACACGGGAGTTGGATTTGAATTTTTTATTGTCGGGACAATTCTATATACCCGGCAAACCGATAATGATTGATTTGCGTGCGATTACCGATAACCCCTGAGAAACAAAAAACACATTCCTGCAGAGGGAGCTGGTAGGAACGTTGGGTTGCTCGGTCAATGGCCAGGGTCAACGGCGGCGTGGTGTATTCCGCAAATATGCCCGACTGAGGGCAGGCACAAGCCGGCGTGAGTAGGTTAAACGTTGAGTTTTATAAGGGCACCACGGGGTGACCAGCCCCTCCCCACCCAGCCCCACCCTCCCCACCCAGCCCCTCCCCACCCAGCCCCTCCCCACTCGGCCCCTCCCCACCCTCCTCTCCCCACACCCTCCCCACCCAGCCCCTCCCTCCCCACCCAGCCCCTCCCTCCCCACCCAGCCCCACCCTCCCCACCCAGCCCCTCTCCACCCTCCCCACCCAGCCCCTCCCCACCCAGCCCCACCCTCCCCACCCAGCCCCACCCTCCCCTCCCCACCCAGCCTCTCCCTCCCCACCCAGCCCCCCCTTTGCAGGACGGACGGACACAATTATCCCCTGTGGGCTGGTGTAACCAGAGGTTCCTACCAATATAAACAACCTTAGTCAGAAGTAGATGTGGTGGCAATTCTGAATTAAACAGACATGCTGCATCATCGCTGTCAGAAACAGGATTTCTGCGTTTTTTTCTGTTGACTCAGGGCTGCTGACGTGACAGATGCCGCTGTGAGTTGGGAGGGACGGGGGAAATGGAAGGTAATGATCTACTTCGCAGTGACGTGGACGTTTCACTGGGGCGCGTTTGCCGAGTTTGACGGTCAGTCTTTTTGCGAAACTGGAACCAAATGTTACCGGCAGTTTCCCTGTCCAGACGGCTAGGGCTGCTGCTGTTGTTGCTGTCGTTTGCCGATGTGCTGGAAGGATCTGACTCTGGACAGGGTCCATCGGTGCAATCGCCTCCACGACAGATGTCGGAGATGTAACGTGATGTGCTTGAACCCAAATTGCTACCGCGTGCTGGGAGCTTCAGCAGCAGCTTCAGGAGCTGTCAGACCGTGGACAATCATGCCTACCAACGCACGGCACAACTTGAAAAAAACACATCAACGAGGAGCTATTAAATTGCCCCATTTTCACGAAAAAATATTTTTGGCGGTGGAGAATAACGACGGAGTTGCAGCCGTGGGCTGGAATGTGCCGGGAGTACGTCAGTCGCGGAGATGGAGTGATGAAATTGGCTTGCTTGTCAGGGTCCTCGGTGGATTGTTACAGCTGCAGGACTGAGACATGGCAACGGCTTGGGGGGAGGGGTGGAGGTCTTTATCCACGATGATGATGATGAAGTTGCACGAGTCTCCATTTTCCAAAACGGGATTTTGTTTATTCTCGACAGCCCACTGGCTCCATGCCTTGGGTGTGTCCTCACAGCAGCTTCCTGATTAGAGTTGTCGCTGGATGGATTTCATCATGTCTGGGTTTTTATTTATTTCTGATTCACTTGCCTCCTAACTCAATTTAGAAACCTTTATCCTTGGTTTTGGGCAGAATAGGGTGTGTACATTTACATTCACTCGATCAATTTGCAGAACAATTGTGAATGGAATTATAACACAATGTAATAATTTAGGGCCATTTGTTATGGTGGTTGTTTGACCATACTTCACCACGCTGGTCAGTACCGGTTGGTAAAGAAATGGTAGACTCGGCACCTGTTCAGATGTGCACTTAACCACTGATGTTAGCCGTGGCTGGGAATTGAACTCTGTTCGCCAGGTTCATCGCACGGCGCTTTAACCACTCCGCTACCACTTCCCCCCTCACCTTAATCAAATGAAAGGCACCTTAAAGACAAGTGATTTTTAAGTAGGGTTGTTCACAAATTATAGATTTCTCGATATAGTTCATGGAATCGATTATAAAAGACATGCATTCTATTTTTGCATCGGAATAACCAATTTCCACATGAAAACGTTCAAACCGCATCCGATTGCTCACATGACAATCCCATTACATGTACAGATTATGTACCACCCATGACAGATTATTAGAGAGAAGGCTTCGCCATGCCATGGCAGTTATGGGGCTTGTTTGACCGTGCCACGCTGGCAAGCGGAGGTTGGTGAAGGTTGGTAAAGCGATAATGCGCATGGGTTGTTTCTTTTTTTGGTTACACAACAAAATAACGAAATGAACAACTCTATTTATAAAGCCTGGTAGGGGAAAATTCCTCTTGGAGTGACACCTGCGGGTTTGATGGACGGCTGCCGGACCGAAGACTCTGGCAAGGTCAAGGGGACCTCGTGGCTCAGAAACCCCACGTTGTGCGCCCACAGGAGTTCACTTTGGAATGCGCTTGCGCGTTTTCGGCGCGCGCGAGTGACTCCGTTTGATGAAACTAAACAGCGGCAAAAAAACACATCAGTTTTTTGGACAAATAATTTGCGGTGAGGTTGCGTGCGTGCGTGAAGGCCCCCAAAACCAGGTCTTGGCCTCACCCAGTTTTTTGGGTTTTTTAATCTCCTGTCGGGTGTCCAAAAGGGTCCAGAGGGTGTGAGAAAAAGGCCTCGTCTGTCCTAGGTGAATGTCAGTCGCTTGCTGCGTTGTGTACGTACGTGTATACATGAAACTTTTTCCACACCGTACGTAGCCAGCCGTGTTAATTGCAGGCGCCGCGGGGGGGGGGGGGGGGAGGACAACAGATTAAAAACTAATCGTCAGGAGAAAGAATGCGAAAGAACGTGCAACGTATTGATATAGACATTGGCCCACTAGCTACCGCTTAGCTTTTTAGCGGTTGTGGTCTGCGGCTCTTGGGAATGCTTCCCCGGGAGAAGCTCTCGGCACATGGAGCGAAACTTTGGGGCACGGTGCCGAACCGCACGCAGCACACAGCAAGGAGTCACGTCGGAGATCTAGAATGGTTGTCATGTTTTTCCAAACTGGAAATTGTTTCTCTGTCAGAGTGCCACCGGTGTCTTGTTGTGATGTAAACTTAGCATCCCGATCATTACCACCTGTCGCTGAACGGAGCGTGGTGATGATGGGTGCCCATGTAACTCGTGCAACCCATACGGCGTGGGGAGACCCTCATCCAGCAGTGGAGTGACAAAAGCGATGTACGTTTCAAATTGAATGGAATGTTGACGTGCTCTTTATTTTGACTCAAATTATTAACTGCATCCCGGACGCAAAGTTTAAAGATCTGTAAACTTTAGTCCCATTTTTAAGAAAATGCTACCCTCCTATTGATTTACCAAAACTTATTTGAGTAAACAGCCCAAACCTATTTTGTCCCTTTCTTAATTTACTGCTGGATGAAGGCCTCCGTGCCCCATCCTTTCAATTTTAGAAAGTTTGAACGTGCCCTTTGGTAAATACCGGTGAAGAGTGGTAGGGGAGCAGGGACAGCCTGGTTCAGCCATGTTCTATCCACTGCTGAATGAAGACCACCCCACGTTCTCGCTCGCAATGCCGTTAGCCATCTTGCACAATGAACCAATGTCGTCTCCGATTCGGGGCTCGCCTTGACCGCACTCTTGCGTTACCTGCGTCCACAATTGCGCCCACTAACTAACCCGTTCTGCACTGATGCCCGACAGGGCCCCGGGAATCAAACCGGGGGGGTGGCAGCTTCGCGGTGCAACCAACCGTGCGTCTTCTTCAAAAAACTTCACTTGCGTGAATTTTTAAAAGTTCACCAGAAAGCCCCCAACCACACCCCCCCCCAAACCCCCCCTCCCCACAACCCCGGCGAACGGATGCCTTTTGATCATTTGAAACTAAACTAAAGATGAATCCCTGCAGTCACGAAAGCTTTAAATCGAAATTTATTTTTTATTTCACCAGGCGTAAGGCCCACTGAGCTATGTAGCTCTTTTTCAGAAGCGACCAGGCCCTCACAAATTATAGCTCAACGGAGTGGTTTATTATCGCGTGGATATGTACAGCAGGCAAAATACTCTAAACGCACGGTGATGTTGATTCTAAATGTGGAAGGGAAAACCCCAGAGGACCTGGAGAAAAATCCATGTGACCACGGGGAGCGAGAGAGACAGTGCAAACTCCAAATGCACAGCAGGCTACATGGTCAGGATCGAAACCACGACCTCCTGTGTACCATGTGACCACGGGGAGCGAGAGAAACATGCAAACTCCAAATACACAGCAGGCGACATGGTCAGGATTGAAACCACGATCTCCTGTGTACCAGGCAAGGTAGTCTAGCCACCGTGGCGCCCTTTTCAATCTCCCCGTGGATCCCACGCTGATACGGGAGCTCTCCCACCCGCATAAAAAATGTGCGTTTGCTAAATTTGTTGTGCCATTGGGGAGTGAAGCATGACCCTGATGCCACGGTTGGTGTGGGCGCCTCTGCCATCGCGTGAGACACTGGGAGCTGTGCCCCCCCCCCCCTCCGCACACACCAATACCAATACCCGCTATTCGCTACTAAGTGACGGTGACCTCACCACGGCGCCTATGCCAAGCCACCTGAAGTGTCGAAGGCTCGCTGACAGGAGGTCACGGGACGGACCCAGGTTCCATGGGTTGGTAGACTGAGATGACTGATAGATACACACCAGCTGTAACCCCTACTGTGCCAAAGTGCTGCATTTTAGCCGCCCGGTGCTCCGATCGTTGTTGTGAGCGTCGCTTCTCTTCCCTCTATTGTTGCTGTAGGGCGACTGCCTCCAACTGCCCAGTAGAGTCCTTCACGAGCCTCCTCCATAGAGGCAGATCTTGACACTGCTGGTACCAGTCTTCGGCAAATCCACTCAGCTCCACATCCTCTCGAACCGCATTGGTCCATCTCTTTTTATGTCCATGTCGTGCCCGTTTAGCCCCCTCTATATGGCTAAACCGAAGCTGCTTGGGCATGCGGTGGCTGGGCATGCGGGCTATATGACCCGGCCAATGTAGCCTTGCCTGCTGGAGGAGCTCACTGATGGGAATGTGTCCAGATCTTTCAGGGATTTGTGATTTCCTCACATAATCCAGCCTTGTTTAAACCCAGGATGGATTGTAGGCAGGCCAGCCTGAATGTTTCTATCCGGTGTAGATGTTCCATTAGAGGGGTTCACCTTTCACAAGCAAAGAGAAGACTTGAATGTTTGTGCGGAGCGACAGACCAGATAGCTTCCACACAGCGTTACACATTCGATGAAAGGATAATGTCGCTCGACTGATTCGGAGTGAGACCTCTGCTGTCAAACCGGAGCTGATCATAAGCGCACACACGCGCACACACACCGATGCACACACACGCGCGACACCGCTGTAGAAATTCTGCATTCCTCGCTTATCCGCTCGTGGCCGCTGCTAGAGGTAAAGTTCAGGTGTGATGGAACAGATGGTCAAGCGGTTTAGACGGGTCCTGTTGAACTCAACTCCTGACTTGCAGCCCTCCGCCGATCCACTGATGGATGAAGGCCTCACCCCCCCCACCTCCCCGTACGTACCGTGTCGTTCACGGGGGTTTAGTCGACCGTACTTCTCACCGCAGCTTAACGAAGGTGGCTTGCATAGACGTGGGAGCATAGGAAAACGGTGCAAGAATGAATTTGCATCAAAGCACTCTTGCCGCCCACCACTTAGCCCCAGAAGCCCTCTCTGCGAATTTGTCTTAAATTTAAGCTCGCACAAAGTTGTGCATTGCATGCGCAAAAACTGCTGTCCTTAACCAGATCATAAGATAAATGGAACTAAATTTAAATGTGTGGCCATTTTGTCATTTAGACCACCAACACAAAAATACATTAGCATTTGTGGCTATACCATGGTAGCCTGTTTCCCGCTGTTTGGGAATCGAACTCGGCTCGCCGGGTTCGGGTTGCATAGCTAGCATTGCGAACTGCCGCGTGCGGGTTTCGTGGCTGGTAAAAAGGGGTGTGATTTGCGGGCATTTCCGTTCCCGCTGTGAAATTGTAAATAAACATTCAAGTCTTGTTGGCAAAACACGTCCTCGCCGATCTGCACAGCAGGTTTATAGGTTATTGGCGTTAGGTTTTAAAAGTTCCTGTTTGTACACAAAACACCAAAATTCCCCCCTCCCCCCCGTCCTGCCTACCTAGGCTGTTGGTGCAAGTGCTGTTAGCAAGCACCGATGATGACCGATACCAGGCAGCATTGAGTGGTGTTGCAATTGCCACGCCCCACCGCCTGTCTCCCTCTTGCTGATGTTTACACAGTGTACGCCAGGTACTCATTTGTGGCTAGGTCAACCTAGGGGGTGGGGGGGCTCCAGAACCGGTTCAATAATTTTCCACCAATGTTCCTACGCACGCACGTTTCAGTACGCTCGCCGTGTCCTGTCACAGAAGCCACTGGCTGTGACGCAGTTGGCCACCTGGATATTATTTCGCGACGGACGTTATCGCGGTGCGCCAAAGTGCTTCCCACAAGCAATTACGGGGCACAGCTTTTTTTTTCCCGTGCGTGCGAGCGTGCACGCCCGCACGCGTGTTGGGCCAAACAAAAAAAACTCCGGCCACGCGGCTCTGCTCTGCCGCTGGGCAGGCTAACGCAATTTACATCTGCGAGGCCCGTCTTGCTTCCCCTGCGATAACGTCGTGCGAGAGGAAATGCAGCGGCGCCCGCTTGCGCACCTGTTGCTGCCCTGCAACATAGCGTTCCCCCCCCCCCCCCCCCCCACCGCGCCACGACATGCCGTTCAGTACGACGTGGAAATGTTTTGCTCCACACGTAGCTCCCGGTACGTGAGAGCGAAACTAAAAACTAAACTCCGTAACAAAGTTATTTTTTGGGGGATTAGATCGCGTAAATATAAATGTGTCGTTAAACCCGACCACCACCTTACACGGCCAATTGGTAAGGGTTGTCACGTGAAAGAATGTGCCAATTCGGTAAACCCACAACATTTACAATTCGAGTACTTGTACGGGTAGTGACGGGTTTAACGACATTCATATTTACGTGATCTAACCCCAAAAACAACTTTGTTACGGATGATATAGGTCGTGAAAGCCTACGTGTTAAAGTAAAACTTTACTTTTTTTTTAACAGGCCAGACCCACTGAGCTATACGGCTTTTTCAGAAGTGATTTAGCTATCGCAAATTATAGTTCAACGAAGTGGTTTATTGCGTGGACATTTATAGCAGCCAAATATGCGTGACGTTGATTCTAGATGGGAAGGGAAAAACCGGAGGACCCGGAGAAAAATCCACGCAACAACGGGGACGGCACGCAATTTCCAAATATACAACAGGCGTCAGGGTTGACATCAAACCCACCACCTGCGTACCAGGCGAGGGAGTTAACATCTCGCCACCGTGGCACCCACCTGAAACGTCGACGTCGTGCCAAATCGCACGCGGCGCAACCCGAAAACGCATCGCGGGTCTAAATCATTGCCTCGTTCATGACGCTTGTAGTTTCTTCTCTCATGATTATCAGTGTTTGCCGAAGTGCCGTGCTTGTCACCGCGCGCCATCTGTGTGTGCTTTGCGACGCCGCCGGTGTAAAGTCTATTGCCTTTCCGCGTGTACAGCTTGGGCGTCGGTGTTCACGTACGCCTCGTAGCAGCCGGTGTGTTTTGTCCTTATCCCACGTTGTCACTGGGTTTGACTATTTTGTTTGTGCCCGGCACGTTCGTCGTCAGGTCACGGGGTTCGTCGTCAGGTCGCAGGGGTTGTTGTCAGGTCGCGGGGTTCCCCGTCTGAGGGTTCGCGGCCCTGAGGGATGCCCTCCGTGCCGCGCGCGCTCACCGCTGACGCAGCGAGCGTCACGCCATCCCTACTCGCTTTCCCAACAACCGCGGCACATGTATGATGAGCGGAGAGCTAAGCAAACAAATGCCCCCTGCTCGTTTCGCCCTGGATTAAAAAAGCGCGCGTGTTCTGGCCCCACGTTCCACTGTGTAACAACACGCCGATGTCTGGTGGTGGTGGTGGTGGTGATGATGACGGGAGTGGAATATTTGAGCGTCCGTTGGATTTGAACGTGCTGATTCGCTTGCGCATTAATTTGCGGTAAGGGCGCGTTGGAGTGGTCTTCGTGCAAGAGGAGAGAGGCCGGGTCGTATCGCACCACGACCTCGCCTCCCTCTTGTGCCGAAAGTGAAAATGTTCCCAGGGCCGACCGATCGGAGGCATGGAGGAGGAGGATGTACGGGCGTGTCGATGGTGTCAGAGGTGTGCGCGTGTGCGTGCGTTTTTTTTTACTGCGGGTCACTGCAAATATTCACGCAGGTTTAAAAAAACAAAAACCTTCAGGCGCGGCGCTGGACTATAAATAACACGCGCGCCCCGTACAGTACGACAGACACAATTGACATTTTTATCGTCGGTGGAATCGCATTGCCGACGCTTCGGAAACATGCACGCCAACGGAAAAGACAAAAGTCTCGCTCGCAAAGTGTTCAGCACGCCGTGAACAGGTGCACGCCTGACGTGAAACTGCGAGGCGGTAAGCGGAACACGTGGATAAGAGAAGACGCCCAGGTTTGCTGTAATTTTGTCTGTTAAAAAACTAATTGGGCTTAAAAACAAATTGCAAGAAGAAACGACTGCCGGTAGGCAAAATTAACTGCCGCGTGGCAGCCAAAGGAGAGAATGTGCCCAAGAAGATGTCCACCGTGGAGGCGGAGCGAGGATTTTGGCTTTCCGTGGCGTAGCCGGGTGGATTGTGCCATCACGTGGCCCGCGTCAACGGTAGATGTTGACGGCTTGGCGGAGACTTTCATCCAGCAGTGGACTGACCATGACCAACAACGATGATGATGATAATTGTTTTTTTACCCTTCTATCTGGCAACAAAACTGACACCTTTTTTACAAGGAGTCATGTTTGCATAGACAACAATACCTGCAGTCATAATGCAAAAAAAAATGATGATGATGTGCCAGAGCAGTACGCTGATTATACACGCACAGTGGGCAGGGGAGTTAGGGGGGGGTAACAAAATTCGGCCAAAGCAGCACGAGGCAGAGACCTGTCACTTCTGCGCATATCTTGCCTGCGTTGGCACTTCCACCGCGGCAATCTTTCACCGGCGGCGGTGGCGGCGTGTTTACCAGAACGGCCGTTTTTTTTGCCTACTCGCCGTTTCTGGGCCGAGCTCCGCTCGCGAGAAAGAAAAGAAAATGACAGGGTGGAGGGGGGAGTCACGAGACCCGGCGTTGGCTGCGCTTTTGACCGCGCGAAAAACAAACGCCGCCGCCGCCGCCGGCGCGCTCTCTCTCCCTTCCGTCGCGTTGTCACGAGCGGAGTGCTGAGCCCCACGCCATCCGGACGATGCCAGTGCTGATTGTCCTTTTGGCCAGGAAGTCCTTGCCGAACGTCAAGACGGGTTGTTTTTTTTTGCTTGGCGTGTTCCTCGGTGGGGTGGGGGGGGTGGTGTCCTGCAATTTGGGATGTTTGGCCAAGTCCATTAATGAGAGTTTGGCTCATTGCGGCAGGAAACCGGAAGAAGCCAGAGGGCATCCACCAAACCCCGCTGCTACATGCAAGGGGACAACACTCGGAGCTCCGCAGCGATAGATTCAAGAATCCATTGCTGTGCCCCCGCCATCTCTTGGCCACCTAAAAGGAGATGTATTTTAAGCGCTATAATTTGAGCTCCTTTCGGCTTTTGGAGGGGTGTTAGGGTGGGGTTGACATTTAAATAAAATCGCGTGTTTATACCAGTTGTGCTTTCGGCACCTTGTTGTGAGACGAAGAATCCTTGCCCGAGTCTCGCAGAGCACAGTGCGGCCCCGTGTGCCAAATAGCGGTCCAAAACATCCTTGAAGTGGCCTTTAACATTCTTTTTACACGAGAACTACCCGGCACGGCCTTGCTCTGGTTTCTGCCGACCGTGAAAACGCAACATCGCTGTCTCTTCGCCGAGGAATGAGCCCTCGCAGCCACCTGCCCAGTGCAGATGGCGAGTCTTTTTTGTCTCGTTCGCCAGTGCCAGTGGGTGTGAAGTCCCCTTTTACCAGATATTGTTTTTAGCTTTTATTTTGACGAGGTGGTCGTAGGAGATTTACCCGGGGAATATTAGAGTTTCTCAGTCTTCTTTCGTACGGCTGATGTAGATGCAGAACAGCGACTACAATTTCACATCCAGTTGGTCATGCCAGACATCCGCGTCATGAGTAAGCAGAGTGTAGTCGCTGTGAAGTCTTCTTCGTATTTGTGGATCGTGGAATTGCGTCATTGCGTCATTAAACGTCGTACGCTCTGTTCTGTTGTGCGTCAGCTATCCGCATCTGCTGCTGCCATGGTTTGTGCAGTGCATGCGACTTAGGGTGGACTGTTGCTTTGTGGAAGGGTGGTTCCCCCATGAGCTTCGAGTTTCTCGGTGAGAGAGTAGAGTGCCCTTTGAGAGAGGGCTTCCGAGCTCTCGGGCTACTGGAGGATGAGGCATGGGCCTCGTGGAGGTTCGAGAGGAAAGCGCGGTTTTGCGAGATGCTCAGAGATTGACGTATGAAAGCGCCGCCGCACGTGTGCTCACTACGCTGGCACAAATAGCCGCTCGCGTGCCCGAGACCTGGTCTACAGAACCGTGCTTGTCCTGCGTGGGTTATTGCTTCGGCACGAGGGCAGCATTAAAATACACAACAGCTGCCCTCCGCCATTTAAGCAGCGGTAACATCTTATCACTTGTGCCAGGCTAGGTGCGCCGTCTCAGGTCATGTGATGTGTCGATGGATCGCTGGCAGGGGGTCACGGGTGTTATGGGTTACCTGATATGACTGGCAAATGCACTACCTATGCTCCCCACTGTTAACTTGCTTTGTTTTAGCCACCTGGCTCGTTGTTGTGAGCACCAACCACTCCGCTGTTGCTGGATTGCGACTGCTTCAAACTTATCAGTGGCGTCCTTCACAGAAGCCAATCTTGACACCGCTGGTACCAGTTGTCACGATGAAGTCCGCACACCTCCAGTACATACGGCACCGCAAAAGCCCGCTGAGCCTCCTCTTTCCAGGCATGCGGATATATGCTGCTTTGGCACAAATACACAATTCGCATGCATACACCACAGCACACTGTTGCACAGTGACCGGGCGTGACATCTGCCTGCCCCCGATGAAAGGTAGTGGCTGCCACCCACCGCCATCCCCCCGGGCGAGCGTGCGTTCGCCAAACAGCCCCGTGCTCTTGACCGCCCTCCGCCACGCGTGCGCGGGTGTTACGTTTTTAACATTTATTTTAGTCTCGCTTTATGTCTCGAGCACTTCCCGTGGATGCCTTGTCCCGCCTGAGCAAAGCAGGGGGTGGCACACACTCGCGGCAGAGGTCGCAACCGGGTATCCGATTCCCGTACCCTACCCGATACCCGGCTACCCGTACCCAGCCGGGTACGGGTACGGGTACCCGTTTGCGACCCTGGTGCGGCCGGGTACGGGTACGGGTAGACCGTGAGTCACTGGTGAGTAACTGTTTGTCACTCATTTCCCAACGTCTTGTCTCTTCTCACAATTCAAGTTCCTAGAATCAACCCACCCGCGCCTGCAACATGGCTTCATCCCAGAGGTCGCAAACGGGTACGGCCGGGTACGGGTACAGGTACCCGTTTGCGACCCTGGTGCGGCCGGGTACGGGTAAGGAATCAAAACCGTTTGCGACCTCTGACTCGCGGGTACCGTCGGCCGATTAGCCTTGAGCTGCCCCGAGCTGCGAGCTGCCCCAGCTGCACGGTGTCTCTGCAAGTCCCCGTGGCGATCCAGGAGCCCTTTGTCGCTGATGCTATTTCAGGCTTTCGGTTGTTGGTGTATGCAGAGTCCCCTGGTGCCCGTCTACCTAAACCAGTTGCTCTTAACCTGGGGTGCACGCATCCCTTGGGGGTGCGAGATGCCCTTTCTGGGGGGTGTGAGATATGCCAGATTTTTTTAGAAGGTAAATCGTCAAAAACACACATTAAGCACGGGCACGTAAGTACAATAACTTTGTTTCAAGGCTGCAGTAAAGTTAAAGAGCCACTGACCTAAAAAAAATCACACGCAGCACATACAGACTGAAAATAAGCGATTTTAAAACAACGGTTTATTCTTTAAAAAAAAAATTTTTGTCCAAGTTTTATCCTGGTTGTGCTATTGACATCGTGAGATGAAGAATTAATTAAAATCTCGGAGCAGCGCATCTCTGTTAGAGAACAGCCCACAGAAGCGGAGTTGCCTTCAGGTTAACTCTGGCCCACAAAGGAGGGGGCAGCACTTTCCCGTCGACCCTGTTGCTATTAGTGTAATATTTGGTCTCATGATAGCCAAAGGAACATATTTAATTCTCACAGCTGCAATTTAGCCAGCGAAGTGTAGAGCCAAATATAATGCGATGGCGTTTTTGTTGTGCGATAATTAGTGTTCTGGCCGATTCCATCGACTGTGTCAATTCGAAAAACCCTGGTGAATCGTAGGCAGTGGCTGAAACCTGAATTTGAACCAGAGGTCGCAATCGGGTACCCGATACCCGTACCCTACCCGATGGCCGGGTACGGGTACCCGTTTGCGACCCTGGTGCGGCCGGGTACGGGTAGGCCGTGAGTCACTGGTGAGTAACCGTTTTGTCACTCATTTCCCAACGTCTTGTCTCTTCTCACAATTCAAGTTCCTAGAATCAACCCACCCGCGCCTGCAACATGGCTTCATCCCAGAGGTCGCAATCGGGTACCCGATACCCGTACCCTACCCGTATCCGGCCGGGTATTGGGTAGGGTACGGGTAACCCGTACCCGTTCCCGGCCGGGTACAGGTACCCGTTTGCGACCCTGGTGCGGCCGGGTACGGGTACGGGTATGGCTAAGGAATCAAAACCCGTTTGCGACCTCTGATTTGAACCTAGGACTTCAACAGTGGCGGCACAGTCCTCTGATCTCTGAGCCACTTGTCTTCTCAACAGTAGATTGTGAAGGCAAAGTTAATGAAGACTAACAAACTAAATTATCTTGAAGCAAATTGGTGCTTTAAACGTTGGCTTTGACCACGTTGCTCCTACTACTACTACTCCCTTTTGGAATAGTGTCGCGGGATCTTTAATGTCCATTGTGAAGCTGTGGACGGCACACCGTTACATTGGTTATGGCTTTATTTTGGTGATTTCGACAAGTTTTTTTGGTTTGGCCATGTTTGTTTGTTGTAGTACGGAGTTAGAATGATGGCTTTAATCTAAGTTGTCTTGTAGTTGTTGTTGTTTGACTTGCATCCCACTGGGATTTTTGCACAGCATTGGTGTACGGTGCTTTTTCTCTGGAAGACTTTGCAGTTTTTTCCTGGATTTTTTCTGTTTGCGCATAGTCACTTTGAGATGTTTTCTTGTTCATAGTTTTTGTTTGTTGCGGTTGCACCCGATTCAAGAGCCGAATGGCTCACAGGGCTATACCTAATAAATGAAACTGAACCGAACGCCACTGTTTAATCCACGTGGCAGCATTAATCAGGGGCGGCCCTCTGGAGTTGAACCGCTAACGTTTGCGACAAGCGTCGCCGGCTGCCCGTCTTGAAAGTGATTTCTTTTGCACGAGCGGCAAGCGCTCCGATTGGCCGGCCGGGTGGGGGGTGACTCTGAAGTCAAGACGCCAACGGACGCGTTGTTAATCGTCGCGGCGACGAGGAGGAGGAGGAGAGATGATAAATCGGTGAAAGCTGGCTATGGACGTGCCATTTTGAAAGGTCGACGCGGGGGTCGTTCGGAGGTTAGCGCGATGAACCGGCACGACTGAGATCATCACCGGCACCTTTAATCATTTATGGTGCTGGGTGCACAACGCAAGTTAACATTTAACATTGAATTGCATTTTCGTACATACGTATGTTGAGCTTATTTTCGCACTGTTCGTAGCCAACCGTGCTGGTCAGTGATGCGGGGTAAAGACAAGAAACTAAACACAATAAGTAGTTCTCAAGAAATGAGTGTTCAGTCGAGATTACACCAAGTATTATTGAAATGTAATGTGAAATTCAGCGTGTTGTACTGCTTTTTGTGTTCAGTTTGTTGACCTTCCCCCGCGCCTCCGATTAAGCTCGGTTGGCTACGTATGGCGCGTATAGAAGTTCAACGTACACACATACGTTGCATCGACGGGACGGCACATATCACGTCGCGTCTTCCGGCAGGCGACCCTGGCCGAGCCGGCAAAACGGTCACCGACTTACGAGCACCGCGTTGACGGAAGCTGACCGCGCGCGTGCGTCTGCGTGCGTTTGTCCGCCTTTGCAGACCTGACGGCGTGCACCAACGAGATCAACGTGAGCATCCCGCAGCTGGCCGACACGCTGTTCGAGCGCGCCGTCAACAGCAGCTGGGTGGTGGTGTTCAAAGCGCTCGTCACCACGCACCACCTCATGTGCTACGGGAACGAGGTACGGGGGGGGGAGGGGGAATGTGAGTGGCTCCTCTGCGTGGGAAAGTGGCGATTCCGTCGAGTTCGACGCGGTACCTTGAACTGACTAAGACGAAACTATTTCTCTTTTATCTGGCTATCATAAATGAATCGGACTCTTTGTCTAGACTGGAGGAACCCGATGAGCTATGAAGCTCTTTGTCACTGATGTCCAGTAGGGGCACGGGATCGGCAAGTTCCAGCAATGATACAAAAACCGATGGGAAAGGTGAGCAGGTCACTAAAAAACAAATAAAATGAGGTCAAGTATGCAAGTACAAATTTAAAAAGTGGAGACGTTCCTGTTGATTTTTTACAACAAATGCAGGCTTGTGCAAGGCAGCAAAACAACAACAGCATCAGTCTCGGACCACTGCAAGACAACACACAGTCCCATCAATACAATTGAACATTAAAATTGAAATATCGATACACGGGCATTGTTCAAAGTTAAGAATCACATTTGCAAATGTGGTTCTAATAAATGTGGTTATATCCAGCACTCTTAAAATGTATGTTGATTCTAAATGTATAGGGAAAAACCAGAGGACCCGGAGAAAATTTCACGCAACCACAGGGAAAGAGAGAGACACGCAAACTCCAAATAAACAGCAGGCGTCAGGGGTCGGGTTCTAACCCACGACCTCCTGTGTACCAGGCGAGGTACTTAACATCTCCTAGCCACCGTACCGTTGACCTGTGCTCGGTTGCATTAAATATCTCGAGTGACATCTGTCACTTTCATCGAGCTGTCCAGAGCCCCCTCTCGTGGAAGCCCCATCTGCCAACAGCGGCATGAGCTGGCAGTTGCAGGGCTGCACATTTTATCCTCCTGCACTATTCTCAGGACAACAAGAGGGCCCCATTCAATTGTTTAAAAGCGTCTTGTAATTTTCTTATATCGCGATAATCGCCGGGTCGCGATATTGACGATCGATGTTGGGTATCGTTAAAAAAATAATAAAAATTGTCACGGCAAGCTCGGTGACGGCCGCTCCCGTTTTATCGTGCAGCGCTTCATCCAGTACCTGGCCTCCAGGAACACCCTGTTCAACCTGGCCAACTACGTGGACAAGAGCGGCGTCCAAGGTAGGGGCCGGTGGGGTGGTTGGGCAGCCGCGTTCTCGTTGCGTGCGGTGGGGGGGCGGGGCAGGGCAAGACGCCCCCCCCCCCACCGTGCGCGCGTGTGGGACTTCGTCACCTTCAACTTCTTCTTTCGCAGCGCACGTTGCCGACCGTGCTCATGGGTCGTCTCCCACCTCGCACGCCGTTGTTCTGTGGCGCCCGGGCCATCTGTATGTATGTTGAGCTTCTCTCGCACCGTACGTAGCCAACCGTGCTAATCGGAGGTGCGAGTATGTGTGTACGTGCGTTTGTTGAACTTCTTTCGCACCGTACGTAGCCAACCGTGCGAATCGGAGATTGTGAGTATGTGTGTGTGTGTTGAGCTTCTCTCGCACCGTACGTAGCCAACCGCGCTAATCGGAGGTGCGAGTGTGTGTGTGTGTGTGTTGAACTTCTCTCGCACCGTACGTAGCCAACCGTGCGAATCCGAGATTGCGAGTATGTGTGCGTTTGTTTGTTGAACTTCTTTCGCACCGTACGTAGCCAACCGCACTAATCGGAGGTGCGAGTGTGTGTGTGTTTGTTGAACTTCTCTCGCACCGTACGTAGCCAACCGTGCGAATCGGAGATTGCGAGTGTGTGTGTGTTTGTTTGTTGAACTTCTTTCGCACCGTACGTAGCCAACCGCGCTAATCGGAGGTGCAAGTATGTGTGTGTGTGTTTGTTGAACTTCTTTCGCACCGTACGTAGCCAACCGCACTAATCGGAGGTGCGAGTGTGTGTGTGTTTGTTGAACTTCTTTCGCACCGTACGTAGCCAACCGCGCTAATCGGAGGTGCGAGTGTGTGTGTGTGTGTGTGTTTGTTGAACTTCTTTCGCACCGTACGTAGCCAACCGCGCTAATCGGAGGTGCGAGTGTGTGTGTGTGTGTTTGTTGAACTTCTTTCGCACCGTACGTAGCCAACCGCACTAATCGGAGGTGCGAGTGTGTGTGTGTGTTTGTTGAACTTCTTTCGCACCGTACGTAGCCAACCGCGCTAAGCGGATGCGCGATGCAGCTCAGTGATTTCAGATGAACGCGTGTGCTTGTGTCAGACCGCGGATCTGTTACTTCGTATTTTTTCCAGAGCTTGTCCTTTTGATGTTTGACGGGGTTTTAAACGACACGTCGCGTATCTCGTTGTTTCAATTAGTTGCGAAAATCGTTCTTCAACCGACCGGTGTTCGAGCCGCGGCAATAATAATTGGCGTGTGGACGCGCCTGTGCACCGCACGACATTCGTTTGTTTGGCTTTGTCGGCCGGTGGAGGGCTTCCAATGTCACTGATTTGGTCAGATCGTGAAGGCGTTCGAATCCAAAGCGGCCACCCGTGATTTCACCGGGGGCTCGAGTTAAGGGAGTCGACGGGATCAGTCCACTCACCAACGACTGCTTCCTTGGGCTGCGTCGGAGCTCTGACAATTAAACTTTTGTACATGACTGTCATGCGACGAACATTAACCTCGTTGGCAGGGCGGATGGGAAGGTGTTTGCCCCCACCGCGCACCCCTGCTGTGTGCACCAGAGGTCGCTTGAAGGAATTTCAGAGGTAGCTCTGTACTTCTTTGGGCCGTTGGGTAGCAAAAGTAGTTGCTGTCCGCGAGAAGATTGGAATTGGATACCTTGGGCTCGTTGCATAACACCGATTGCGTATTCGGGATATAATTGTGGAAAATTATTTTGTAAAAAAAAACAACTTTAATGATGTCACATGGTCTGGAGGGAGAAACCAGCGACTGTAATACAAATTAATTTAATACCCCGTAACCAAATGTACCGAAACTGAAACCTGAAAAACATTTAATTAAAGCCGTTCGCAGTGGGAATGGGGGGGGGGGAAGCGCGGTTACGTGTAACTCGAATAACCCCGATTGCCCACGCTCCACTCCGACTGTCGATGTCCATTCTGGGGGCCGCGCTCGCCCACGCCACGTCAGCGGTGTTGCCCGCGGCACGCACACAGAGCTCAGTTCATTCGCGCGCGGCCTTGGTGGGTGGGGGGGGGGGGTGGCCAGTTAGCGCCACACCTGGCGCTGGTCCGGCCGACACAATGTTGTTCCTGTGTGCCCGGTGGCCGGGCCTGACCGCCGGTCCAAGTGGCACGACGGCGTAGGGCCGTCTCCGGCGAGCAATTTTGGCGGCGGTGCGAGGGTGCGGCCGACCACGCCCTCACAAGTCGCCGCCGCTGCGGCCGCCGCCTCCGCTGCGTGCCGCCTCTGCGGAGTCGTGTTATTAATCGGGCGGCCGCTAGCGGGCGGCTCGAGTTGCGTGGCAAGGGGGGAAGGTGGTGGGCGAGGAGGGGGGGGGGAACTAAAGAAATTAAAAAGACAACGCGCCAATAAAAAACAGATGCGGTTGACGTCGGTGAGCTTGGATTGGATTTTTGTTTGGTTTAAAGCAGCGACGAAGACATTTTTTGGTGACCCTTGTTGCAGGGTCAAAGCTGCCTCCAAGTAATTATTTGATTGGCGGCAGGTCGCTCGTTCTCCTCTGCTGCCCCCACTAACCCCCCCTCCCCCACCAGTGATCTGTGGCGTCCACTCCCTGTCCCCGTTCAAATCTACAAGTGTGTGGGACGTGTGTGTTGCGCGCTGGTGCCTGATTGAGGTCCACTCTGACTTATATTGGTACCTGGTGCAGGTGCGTAAACATCGTCCCCACGCAGACAAATACTGCCATGTACGGTGCTGGCTACATCGCTGTTTGTGTGCAGTGCCAGCCTTAATAGGTGCTCACTAACAGCACTTGCGTGAATGTTCAACGTAGGACCGCACGGTTGAGCTTTGTCGTCTGCTGGAGTATGTGTTGGTGTGTAAAGTACTGTGATTGTGTAGGTTTTTTTTGTGTTGTGCGTATGTGTTGTACAATTATACGTATGTACGTTGAACTTCTTTCGCACCGTACATAGCCAAGCGTGCTAATCGGAGGTCCGGGGGATGAACAACGAAGGACAATTTGAATAAGAATGCGTTTTGTTATTGGCTGTGTACATTGTGCCGTGTTATTTGCACGTAAACGAATAGCCACGCGCGCTTTTGCATTGGCGGGGCTAGTGTGGGTGTGTGTGCGTATCGTGGCGGGGACACGTGTGGTGCTGTGTGTGTGCGTGCATGTCGTGGTGGGGATGCGTGTGTTGGGGATACATGCTGCTGCGTGTTCGCTCGTGAGTGTATGTACGAACTGTACATCTCTGAAAAAGAGCTTCAAAGCTCATCGGATTTCTCCAGTCTAAATAAGGATTCTGATAGCACGTTGAACTTCTTTTACTCCGTCCGTAGCCAGGGAACGTGTGTGTGTGTTTTGTGTCTTGTTGCGCAGGGGCACGTCACTTTACAGAGGCGCGCGGCTCTCCTCGTGTTACAAGCGTGTGGCTTGTGCTGTTATTCGACGGGAGCCACGCGTGTTTTGTGTTTAGCGGGTGTGCACGTGCGTGTTGGCGCGCGTATTTAATCGAGGGTCGCTTTTGCGCTCCAGACATGTGCATATTGCGGTGCAAGTCTACGGAGCACGTCTCTTTTCATGCTGCGTGTTGTTTTCCCTTGTGTGTTATTGTCTTGTTGACGTGCGTATGTGTTTGCAGATGTATGCTGGTGTTTGACGTGGAAGTTGAAAAGGGACGCGTGTGCTTATTCGTGCTGGGTGTGCCGCTGTATAAGCTAGCGGCAGGGCAGCGCTTGTTGCAGGTCAACTCGGCCTTAAAACGAGTACCTGGTGCGGTGTGTAAACATCGGCGCTGCAGAGGCAAAAGTGGCCTCGCGTATTGCTCGCCACCCAATCCTTCATGTGGTCACATACCATCCTTAGTAGGTGCTCGCTAGCAGCACTTGCCCAAACAGTTTGTTTAAGCCTGTACAGGACGTATCTTTGTCTTTGATGTGTGCATAAGCTAACAGGGACACGCTCTGCTGTGCTGTGTTGTTGCCGTGCCGGGCAGGTTACGACATGTCCACGTTCATCCGGAGGTACAGCAAGTACCTGAACGAGAAGGCCTACTCCTACAGGCAGATGGCTTTTGACTTCACGCGGATAAAGCGCGGGTGAGTGAACGTCACTTGCACCTACCGGTGATAGGCGGATGCTGCCACCATCTCATATCTGTCTCCTCCACATGAAACTTTTTTTTTTAAACATTCCATGAGCCACATGGCATTCTAGGAGTTCATAATTTTCAGCAGTGTTGGTTATACACAAGAAAAACTCTGGACCGGTTGCTTGAACCAATGCTGGTGAACTACCCTGATGTTTATAGGATCCTGCCTGTTAGATGTAGATCCCTAGTCGAGTACATCACTGTATACAATACCACAATGTGACTATTTTGTTACACCTCTATGAGCAATCGCTACGGGGTCCCATGGCCAAATCGCCTGGAATGTGGTCGTTTTTTGTCGCATTTCGGAACGCTAAAAGGGCGTTCGGGCCTGAACAGCGCTCCGATGTCCGACCATAATGCTCACCAGGTTGTCGTAGGCGGCTGCAGGTCCACGCTGTGGTCCCCCAAGAGGCCAGTGCAGCAAAACCCATTGCTCCTACGCTCTCGCGTGTGTGCTTCTGGCTCATCGTCGGCAGATTTGGTCCCGTGTCCTTAACCCAGCTCGATCCGAGGGTTGGCTGCGAGATGGACAATCCTACACCACAGGGCTCTGTCTTTGGCAGTTCTTGCGACGAGTTGACCCAAGCAGCAGCGTCATCAACCCCATCGTCTTTTTCACGTCGGACGCGGCCTCGCCTCTTGAGCACCTCTTGAGTGACCGTCTTTAGACGGATTCGAGTTTGTGAAGCCCATCGAGACGGGGAACCTCATTTAAATCACTGGGAACCCTGGGTTCAAATGAAGACAACAACGTGGCACAAATTCAAGTGCACGGGCAAGAC
Source organism: Lethenteron reissneri (assembly GCF_015708825.2). NCBI lineage: Eukaryota > Metazoa > Chordata > Hyperoartia > Petromyzontiformes > Petromyzontidae > Lethenteron > Lethenteron reissneri. The sequence continues at coordinate 7,296,674 of NC_083834.1, forward strand.
AAACACAGAGCGGCCCCACTTGGAGACGTTTCGACGCGCAGAATTATCTTCGCACTTCAACCAACCCGCGTTGAACCAGCATGGCGAAGTATGGTCAGACGACCCCCATGACCCGCACCGCATCGGGGGTGACGGGATGCCTTCCTCCAGCGGTGGATTGACTCGAGGGGCCGTACATGCAAAGACCGCGCACGCGAGGAAATCGAGCGCTTGCGACGTTTTCCCGCGTGGACTCAATCCCGGGTTCTTAAACAACGAAGCGAATGAAAAGTACGCTGCGTGCGCACGCGCTTCTCGCTGACATCCACCGCCTGTTAGCGTTTTTCATCGGCGGACGAGGGGGGGGGGGGGCGCCGGCTGCGGGGACGTCCTGTCGATGGCGTTGCCTCATTTTGAAAGTCCACGGTGGTTGATGACCTCTCCCTTCCTCTCGGGCGCCGCTGCGCAGTGCGCGCGGTGTTGCCCCCCCAGAGGGGGGGGGGGGAGCGGTGGGTAGGGGGGGGAGCAGTGGTTGGGGGGTCTTATTTTAATGGCTTTAACGTGTGGCGGTCAAATGCCACGCGCTTTGGCTGGCGGGCGGGCGGCCGGAGAGGAAATGCCGTCATCACGGGCGTGCGGATGTGGCTGGGAGCGGGAGGCGCGCACGTGCCCCGCGGCCCTTGGCGGGGGGGGTGGGAGGACGCGGACGCGATGAACGACGGGGGACAGAGGACAGACGGACGTTATATTGTGCGCTACCGGGCAACCGTTATAATAATAATACAAAAATAATGTATAACTCGCACGTTTTTTCGAAAAAGCGAGAAGACAATTTCCGGTCGTGACACGGAGGCTCGGCGTACGGGGTGGGGGGGGGGGCGCCTCCTCGTACGAGAGACGCATGAGTGCGACCTTCAACTGCCTCTTGGAAGTGCCGATGAACGCTTCCCATTCTCAACAGCTATTGCTGTTGAGAATGGGAAGCGGGGGATGCGATTTCAAATTATTAATAGTAGTTTAGATTGATAATGCACATTCTGTCCTCAGATCGCAAGTAAACTAGACTTTTTTACCGGTAAAGGCACACTGAGCTCTGTAGCTTTTTACAGAAGCGACCTGGACGCAAATGATAGCTCAACGAAGAGGCTTATCACTTGGAAATTTACAGCAGCCAAATACTCTCAACGCAGGTTTCTGAATGTTGGGGGGAAAAACGGAGGACCCGGAGAAAAATCCACGCGACCACGGGGAGAACACGCAAACTCCAAATATACAACAGGCATCAGGGTCGGGATCGAACCCACGAATTGCTGCATACCGGGCGAGGTAGTTAACATCTTGCAGGCGTGGCGCCTGGCAAAATGTTCAGCCGCGGAGAAAGCGGTGCTCTACCAGGACAGTCTTGGTTCAGGGTGCTACGGTGACGAACGAGTGGATGAATAATGTCCTGAGTGCACAGGGCGTTGACTTTGTGCTGCCCGTGTTTGGAGGAGTGACGACCAGATCTCGCGTTAGGGGCGGTTGACATTAGGGGGAGAGAACAAGGGAGAGCCGAGTTGAAATAGCTCCAGCAAAGTGGCAACTTCCAGTGTCCAACCATAACAATGTGCTTTTGCGGCCGTCTGGAACGCTCTTCCTTCTGATGTTAGGAAGCCACTGGAGCTATGCACCTTTAAATCTAGATTGAAAACCCATTTCTCTCCAACTGCTTTTTGTTTTTGGGTTTTTGTCGTCCTTCCCGCTGCACCTCCGATTAGCACGCTTGGCTACGTGCGGTGCAAAACAAGTTCAACATACATACGGTTGCATGTTAAATAATAAATACTTAATATGCACTATGTAATGTATGGCCACGTTGTCAAAAGAGAGCGCGGTGCAGAAAAAAAATCTGCTACTGTACCGTACTCAGGGCAGGCCGAGCGCGACGCGGTGATGGGGAAGCGATGACGACAGTGACATCATCATCAGCCCCCCCCCCGCACCCCCACCTTGACCTCGATTTGCATATCATTTGTGTCGCGTAATTGTTGCGGGCCTGAATTTATGGAAATGAAGACGCACGTTTTGTATGGTGATCTTTCGTTAGTTTTGTCGAAATCAATAATAGATTTTTAGATCAATGAAAGCAATGGATTTGGGACGGAAAGAGGAACAAGTGGTGGTGACCTCCAGGGTGGATCTTTGACCTCCCAGGGTGGATCGTCGCTTGTTTGTGAAGGAGGGAGCGAGAGAGAGCGAGAGAGGGGTACGTGCCTGGGCGCTATCGGCCGCATTCCTCCCTGCCTCGTTTGGACAACATTCTTCTTGTGCCGGTGTCTTTCTTTTTTTTTCTGCGTTGTGTTTGTTTGCTCTTTGTGTTTGACTGTCAAAATACGGGAGGAAGAAAAAAACGAACTGACACGCACACGCAGAAAACTCCTGGCCTCAAGTGGGCTCTGTCGGCAGTGTGTCTGCGGTCTCAACTAAACTGTTTTAATAAGAAAAATTGTAGTTTACCAGGTAAAGCCCACTGATGAGCTAGCTTCTTTTCAGAAGCGACCTGGCCGTCACAAACGATAGCTCAACGAAGCGGCGTATCGCATGGAAATTTATACCGGCAGCCAAATACTCTGAACGCGTGATGTTGATTTTAAACGTGGAGGGAAAAACTGGAGGACCCGGAGAAAAAGCCACGCGACCACGGGGAGAACACGCAACCTCCAAATATACAGCAGGCGTCGGGCTCGGGATCGAGCCCACGACTTCCTGTATATCAGGCGAGGTAGTTAACATCTCCTAGCCACCGCGGCGCCCATCGCTGCCATTGGGATGGCAAAACTAGAGGCGGTGTGGCGGTTGTCACTGTTTCTCATGTTTCGGTACCCGGGGGGGGTGGGGGGGGAGATGATGTGATGGTTTTGTCGTCGTCATCATGGCTACTGCTGCTGCTACGCCTGCCTTCAGGCTGTTTGTTCCGGTACGGGCAGAACCTCGGGACTTGGCTCCTGCGGCGGAAACGGGTTGGGCCGTGGGTGCATGGGCTGACACAGCATGATGGGAGAGAGTGTGTGGCGAGTGAGGGGTGTACGGTGTGCGAGCATTGTTGCGGCTGGGTGGGTGTGTCCGAGTGAGTGTGTAGTGGTAGTGTGAGTGGAGAGCGGCAGTGGAGTGGTTATCGCGCTGTGCTACGAACTCCGAGTTCGATTCCCTCTCGCGACCACCAGCACCAGTGACCATTATCTATTCCGGTCCTGGGCCTCCCCTAGGACACCTCTGATTAGCACGATTGACTACGTACGATGTGAAATAAGTTCGACATACATACAAATGAGTACCTGGTGTGACGTGTAAACATCGCCACTCGGAAGACAAAGGCGGACGGGCGTGGTGCTGGCCAATTGTCAGCTTGTGTGTCTTTGAGGCCTTCATAGGTGCTACTCGCTAACAGCGCCTTGCCCCAACAGGCTGTTGAAGGCTACATGGGGGATCTTTGTCTTTTTGTGTGAGTGAACAAGAAAGTGATTGAGTGGGTGAGTAAGCAAGTGACCGAGTGATTGAATAACTGAGGCGAGTTGGATTGCGTGAATGGGTGAGTGAGCGAGTGCCATTGTGAGTGCGCGTGTAAGTGGGTAACTTATTGAGTGACTGGGTGAGTAAGTGAGTGGTTCAGAGCAGTTGTGTGACTGAGTGAGCTTAAGTGAGCAAGTGAGTGTGTGAGTGAATGAATGATGGCCTAAATCAGGGGTGGGGAACCTTTTTTCTGCCAAAGGCCATTTGGATATTTATAACATCATTCGTGGGCCACACAAAATTATCAACTTAAAAATTAGCCTGTTATATTTGGTCAAACATTTAATTAACTCACCCCTAATGCGATGGCTGGAACTGCTTCTCTTTGGTGAGGCGTGTGATGTTAGCTGGTATTGATGATGTTGCTACTCGCAACTAATTTTCCAGGTTTGCTCCTAGATTTGTTGAATTTCGAGTCCCGCCTGCGGTTGCCTTGGCAGGGCCACACCAAATTATTTTGCGGGGCCTTATACGGCCCGCGGGCCGGACGTTCCCCACCCCTAGCCTAAATGAACGAGGGGCGAGTGGGTTGAGTTTGTACGTGTGTGACGGGAGATGGTGGTGTAGTTGCTCGCGCACCGCTTTAACATCTGGCAACCCGTGTCACGGGGAATGATATCGGCGATATCAGTACCCGGCTTGATTGGGCCCCCTCCCTCTTAGGTCGACTCAGCCTTAAATGAGTACTTGGTGGGGCGTGCGAACATCAAGCCCGTGCTTTGTACGAGTGTGAACCGGCTGCAGTGGGTGACCCAAACCGGGAACGTGACCACTTCTGACACCCAGTGCTGACTGGATGTCGCCGAATCTGGCCAGCGTGCCAGGGTCACAGCCAGCCGGCCACGGGGGGGTTGGGGAAGGTGCCACAAAACTAGCCTTGGCACGATATCCATCATCATTATCATCAGCCATGGATCGATCAATCCACTGCTGGATGAAGGCCACCCCAAGCGATCGCAATCTCGTTTCCAACCTGCAGCCCGTACAAAATTCTCTGCCACGTGTCACGGCGGGGTTACCACAAGATCCGATCGCGTCCGTCCGGTGCTCGCCAAGTTGCATTGACTTCCCGGTTGCCGAACGAACACGTTGTTATCAGGTCGGGCTCGTTACACACAAAGTGCTTGCCACAATGAACGACAATACTTTGCTGATCTCGTAAAGGAGCGTAAAGCATCATCACGCCAACTCCAGTCATCCTCGCAGCAGCGGCTTTTGACTGGCCATTGAACAAAGATGGTGGTCGGTCAGCGCATCGCACGGCGCTTTCAGATGCGCTTCTGCGTCCACTGGGAGCTATGCACTTTTAAGTCGTGTAGATTGAAAAATTTATTTCTTTAGAAATTGCCTTTTGTGTTTAGTTAAATTATTATCTGCCGAGGTGTGTAAACACCACGACTAGGGAGACAAAGGTGGCCGGGCATGGCACTGGCCACCCACCCCCTCCCCCCTCCTTGTGTGCCTTTCCAACTAATGATGGGTGTTACTCGCTATAACAGCACTTGCCCCAACGGTCTTTATTAAAAGGCTGTCCGTTTTGTGTGTGCAGGGTGGAGGGCGTGATGAGGACCATGAACACGGAGAAGCTGCTGAAGACGCTGCCCATCGTGCAGAGCCAGCTCGACGCTTTGCTCGACTTTGAGGTGCGTGGGCATCGGTGGTGGCGGTTGTGTTGTGGTGGCGGTTGTGTTGTGGTGGCGGTTGTGTTGTGGTGGCGGTTGTGTTGTGGTGGAGGTTGTGTTGTGGTGGCGGTTGTGTGGTGGCGGTTGTGTTGTGGTGGCGGTTGTGTTGTGGTGGCGGTTGTGTTGTGGTGGCGGTTGTGTGGTGGCGGTTGGTGCCATTCAAGCACGTGCCGCTGCGACCGACTTTGCGTGCGGATTTCGGAGGAAAATGAAGAAACTAAAAAACTTAAACAAATTTTCGGCCCACTGAGCTATATGGCTCTTTTTCAGAAGCGACATGGCTATCACAACTGATAGCTCAACGAAGCGGCTTATCATCACATGTACATTTACAGCGGCCAAATACTCTCTAAACACAGACTCGGAGAAAAATCTACGCAACCACAGGGACAGAGAACATGGAAACTCCAAATTTACGGGCGTCAGGGTTGGGGGTCGAACCCGCGACCTCTTGTATACCTGGCGTGGTAGTTAACATCTCGCCACGGCGGCGTTCACTCTGACGAGGGGCGGCACCGCCGGTGCCCATGAAGCTGCCATTATCTTCTTGGTTCTTTCGGTAAAGTCACGTAGAAGGGAAATAATAAAATAATAAAAGTTAAACATAATAATCAGTTTATTATATTATATTATTATATTACTTTATTTTATAATGTTTTATTTTTATTCTTTTATTATTTCCATTCTACGTTGTTTTATTTTTATTATTTTATTATTTCCCTTCTACGTGACTTTACCGAAAGAACCAAGAAGATGAATCTCTGCAGTCGCCAAAGCTTTAAATCGAAATTTAAGCTGCCATTAGTTCGTGCGTTGCGATTCCCGGTTTCAAATTGATAATTGGGCTCAGAAACCCGCCTGTGAAACTGTGCCTTCGTGATCGCGTTGCGCGATGAGAGTGGCGCAGATACCACGTGTAGTCTTCATTATTAGTTTGCGAGTAGGGGGGAGGTAGGGTGCGGGATTTTGTAGCTGCTCATCCAGAGCTACGAATGCCCTGGTAGTGCATTGTCTTTGTACTGTGCGCCTTATCGCGTTCTCTGGTCTGACAATTTTCAGTTTCAGTTTCATTTATTTGGAATAACCCTGTGAGCCATTCGGCTCTTGATTCGGGTGCAACCGCAACAAACAATACAATTCTAAGATACATTTAACATTTACTGTATGCAAATTGAAACACCCCTTACAAAAACAATAAAATCTTCCAGAAAAAGCACCATTTGTTTATGCTGCGTACAAAAATGTGCAAAAAAAATCCCATTTTGATGTTAGATCACAATAACAATCAACTGGTGACACTGGTGAGACTGGGCCCGACAGAAGGCTGTCCTCTGGTATGCAGCCCAATCAGTTTCAAGAACAGTGCATATATGATCAGAGCATGTTTTGTTTGCAGTGTTCAACACAGGTACGTGTGGTTCATGCAGACGTGATTCCTTGCAAAAGGTTTCTATTTGGTGTCCGAACATCTTAACACCTGCTGTATTGCCAGAAAGGGCAAAACCTATTCTTACTTTTTCATACATGTGCAGGATGTTTGCTTACATGCCTCGGCAACCCTAAGCGCCGTATATCCCATCTCATCTCAACCATTCCATTGCCTTGCTGCAGTCTAGCCAACGGGGATGCCCCAGGGCCAGCCGTTCCTGTGCAGCGCGAGGTGCACACAGCAATGTCTGCCAGGAAGGGGACGATTTTGTTATTTGTTTTTGATGATGAAATCATTTTGCGAGTAGATTTTTAAAAAAAAAATTTACATTTTGCTTGGCACATTTGCGTTGTGATGCCCGGCACACGTGGGGCTAACTCGGTTTTCGTTAACGCCACGGGATCTTTAACGTCCACTGCGCCGCGTATTTTACGGCTGATACACCCGCAGCATTAACCAGGGCGGCCGGTGGCCTCGAACCGTGAACCCCCTCTGCAACAAGAGGCTAAAGCGCCATCGCTCGGCCGAGGCATAACTTGACATCGGTGAAACAGAGTTTCACAGCTCATCGGATTTCTCCAGCATTAAAAAAATATTATTTTAACTCGCCGACGTAAAGCTTTCGGATTCCTGCCTTACCGAGCGTGCACGGTTTGGCGGGGTTCTGCCAATCGACGGCGCACTAAGACCCCCCCCGCGTGGCCGGCACGCTGCGTTATGTAGCGCCACGGTGACCCCCCCACCCACCCCACCCCCCACTGCCGGCGCCTGGCGGGGGGTGGGGAAAGACCAGGGAGCTGTAAACTCCCTTGTGATTTCCCAACACGCCCGTTCCATTAGCGGACGGAGAGAAAGCCGACCGACCTTGCGATGCCTAACGTGCGCGCGGAGGCTTTTACGAGCACCACAGGCGCGGCAGCCCGCGGTTACCGTGAGCCGCCGTGGTCCTAACCTCGTGATTAATTAATGCTCGTCGAGTCCAGAGCTGGCCTCGGGAGGGAGCGTGTGCGTGCGTGTGTCTAGGTCGGAATGGGATCTTGTCTCGGATAAAATTAGCTCACGTGTTTTGTGTCCTGTGGGGGGTGTGTGTGTGTGTGCTCTGTATCCATAATTGTATGCCAAGACAAAGATGCCCCGTGTCATCTACACAGTTTGTTGGACCATGTATTGTTGGCGAGCACCTATTATAAAGCTGGAACAGCCTCACGAGGGAGGTAAACTGTCAAATTGTTAAATTTCCCGCTAATTGCCTAATAGGGGCTTATTATGCATAGCCATCGTCAAAACCTCTACTGGCAAGACTAATGCCCCAGGTCATTCTTGAAAATTAGACTGATCCCGGCCTACCCGAGTTCTCTGCTGGATAAACAAAATAAACTTTAACTTGATTTTCCATAAAGATTGTTTCCCTCTGGCCACCGAGGAGTGGCTGGGACAGAGCGATGAAGGCCAAACGGATCTAGGCCGTGGCCGTCGATCCGGGAACGGCCCTGGTCCGTCGCTGGGCCGCTGAGTCGGCTTCGCGCGTGGCCATGACGGCGGAGCGCGAGTCTGGCCTACCGAGACACTGACCTGACCCCTCCCCCCGCCCTCCCTCTTGCGGTCACGTGTGTGCACAGGTGACGCCCAACGACCTGACGAACGGGGTCATCAACTCGGCCTTCATGCTGCTCTTCAAGGACCTCATCCGTCTCTTCGCCTGCTACAACGACGGCATCATCAACCTCCTCGGTGCGCGCACGTCCCCCCCCTTCTTCCTTTCCTTCTTTTCGTCCCCCGTCGACGTTCTGGGGCCGCGCTGCACGAAAAGACTTGAGGGCAAAGCTTGCTCTTTGGTCCGTGTACAGACAGTCCTCGACTTACGCACTCAGTTCGTTCCTGGTACCCCTTCGTAAGTCAGAACACAGTAATCTTCTGTATTTAAATGCCCACACGCGCACAAACCCTCGCTCCCAGGACGAGGCTGACTCATTAACATCTCTCAGAGGGTTGCTCAGCCGATCAAAATAGTGCCGCTGTTCAATTTAACACGCAGGCTTTTCACGAACAATATCATCCATAATATAGGTTTGTTTTTTTGGTTTAGATCGCATAAATATAAATGTGTTGTTAAAGCCCGCCACCACCCGACACAGCCAACTAGTAAGGTTTGTCACGTTTAACAGAACGTGGCCAATTCGTTACTAGTACAGCACACCTGTTGTGTGTTGGAGAGCAAATCCACAACATTTACAATCCGAGCACGACGTTTCGCCAGTAATAACAACCGGCATCATCAGGCGACAGCCATATTTGTCAGTGAGTTCGCGTTTTAAGTCGATGTAAAAAAAAAAATGAATGGAAGCTGGTTCGTAAGTGCGTGTGTTTTACTGTACCTGAATAGGCGCTCGCCAACAGCAACTGGCCCAGCGTTGTGTCCAGGCTTACGCGGGTTGTTGCGGTGGGCGGTGGTGGTTGTCTCTGCGGTTGTGGCTCTGCAGAGAAGTACTTTGAGATGAACAAGAAGAATTGTAAAGAGGCGCTGGACCTGTACAAGAAATTCCTCACGCGCATGACACGCGTCTCAGAGTTCCTCAAGGTGGCCGAGGTGAGGTTCGCACGTACGCACAGATGCACATGTGCATCATTTGAGGCCTAGTTGATCTCGGGGAGGCCTAGTTGACCTCAGATAATCGTCACTGGTGTTGGCCATGAGCGGGAAATCGAACCCAGGCCGCCGGGTTTGTAGAGCAGCACGCACACGCAAATATGCGTATGCGTACACACCCATCTGCGTGTGTGGGTACACATTCATCTGCGTGTGTGGGTACACACACATTCGTGTGTGGGTACACACACACATCTGCGTGTGTGGGTACACACACACACATCTGCGTGTGTGGGTACACACACACACATCTGCGTGTGTGGGTACACACACATTCGTGTGTGGGTACACACACACATCTGCGTGTGTGGGTACACACACACACACACATCTGCGTGCGTGGGTACGCACACATCTGCGTGCGTGGGTACGCACACACATCTGCGTGCGTGGGTACGCACACACATCTGCGTGCGTGGGTACACGCACACACATCTGCGTGCGTGGGTACACGCACACACATCTGCGTGCGTGGGTACGCACACACATCTGCGTGCGTGGGTACACGCACACACATCTGCGTGCGTGGGTACGCACACATCTGCGTGCGTGGGTACGCACACACATCTGCGTGCGTGGGTACGCACACACATCTGCGTGTGTGGGTACACGCACACACATCTGCGTGCGTGGGTACACGCACACACATCTGCGTGCGTGGGTACGCACACATCTGCGTGTGTGGGTACGCACACACATCTGCGTGCGTGGGTACGCACACACATCTGCGTGTGTGGGTACGCACACACATCTGCCTGTGTGGGTACGCACACACATCTGCGTGCGTGGGTACGCACACACATCTGCGTGTGTGGGTACGCACACACATCTGCGTGCGTGGGTACGCACACACATCTGCGTGCGTGGGTACGCACACACATCTGCGTGTGTGGGTACGCACACACATCTGCCTGTGTGGGTACGCACACACATCTGCGTGCGTGGGTACGCACACACATCTGCGTGTGTGGGTACGCACACACATCTGCGTGCGTGGGTACGCACACACATCTGCGTGTGTGGGTACGCACACACATCTGCCTGTGTGGGTACGCACACACATCTGCGTGCGTGGGTACGCACACACATCTGCGTGTGTGGGTACGCACACACATCTGCGTGCGTGGGTACGCACACACATCTGCGTGCGTGGGTACGCACACACATCTGCCTGTGTGGGTACGCACACACATCTGCGTGCGTGGGTACGCACACACATCTGCGTGCGTGGGTACGCACACACATCTGCGTGCGTGGGTACGCACACATCTGCGTGCGTGGGTACGCACACACATCTGCGTGCGTGGGTACGCACACACATCTGCGTGCGTGGGTACGCACACACATCTGCCTGTGTGGGTACGCACACACATCTGCCTGTGTGGGTACGCACACACATCTGCCTGTGTGGGTACGCACACACATCTGCCTGTGTGGGTACGCACACACATCTGCCTGTGTGGGTACGCACACACATCTGCCTGTGTGGGTACGCACACACATCTGCCTGTGTGGGTACGCACACACATCTGCCTGTGTGGGTACGCACACACATCTGCGTGTGTGGGTACGCACACACATCTGCCTGTGTGGGTACGCACACACATCTGCCTGTGTGGGTACGCACACACATCTGCGTGCGTGGGTACGCACACACATCTGCGTGCGTGGGTACGCACACACATCTGCGTGTGTGGGTACGCACACACATCTGCCTGTGTGGGTACGCACACACATCTGCCTGTGTGGGTACGCACACACACGTGCACACGAGCCGAGTAACGCCCGTTGCGCTTCGTGTCGTTGCAGTGCGTCGGCATCGACAAGGGCGACATCCCCGACCTAACGCAGGTAACGAACGACTCCGCGTGTCACATCTTCTGCATCCCATTGGACGTTAAAGATCCTCTGGCGCTGTTCAAGAAAGAGTAGGCCATGTGTGTGCCGGCGTCACGGTCTCAGCTTGATAGATTTGTGTGCGCAGTAACTTTTCTTTTTTTCTTCCAAAAGTATTTTGTGGACAAGACGATTCGGGTACACGGAGGATATGAAAGGGGGTTGGCACCACCACAAGCACATTACGGATTACAATGCAATGGGACCCACCTGTCTAAAACGCACGTTTCAGTAAACTCTACAACCCCCTGCTGTCTTCCTAAACTGAAGAATAAACGGGGGGTAGATGGGGATGCCTGAATGCCCAAATGAATGCTCTTGAGAATCAATGCCCACTGGAGAAGAGAGAGTGAAGGAGTTCCATGTTTGTTTGTAAGCTTCCTCCCCGCGTGCACAGTTACTTGTAAACCCTTTCTTGTTGCGATGACGGACGTGTTCGTCATCGCAACGGGATCGGAAGAAAAAATAAAATAACTTTATCGCTACCGAGGATCCCACAAGGCCACGCGGGAGGGCGTGTGGCACAGCTTGGCACCCGCTGTCGTAGGGTGCGGTCGTGTCGCTACGGTTCCCTGCGGCGAGTTACAACGCATTTAAAAACAGCGGCGCTGTGCCGAGCCTCTTGGGCGTTCCGAGATTCGGCGGTGAGCGGGAACCCTCCCCTCCCACTCCAACCCTGCAAACTTGCAGACGTCTCAGAACAGGAAGGGTTAATTTGGAGAACTCGTCGCGGCGTCGCGCTCCCTACTGGCGGACTGCACACAGGGACAGCTGCCGCTGGGTTGTCCCCTTGGCTAGACTGCAGCAGGGTGAATGGAATGCTTGCGATTGAGATGGGATGTTTCCGAAGGTTGCTGCGACATTTCAGAAAGCACCCTTATTGTTAAGTCAATTGAGAGTTCGGCTGGAGCGAAAGACCCTGCTC